>NC_044323.1:72513004-72821255 GCF_007399415.2 Gopherus evgoodei
CTCGGGGCAGGGGTAGCGCATGGAGCCTCCCAGTTCCTGGCCTCCCCAGCAGTTAGGGGCTGCAGGGACCTGGTGGCTGCTTCCAGAAGCTGTGTGGAGCTAGGTCAGGCAGGGAGTCTGCCTTAGTCCCAGGCCCCTGCTGTTCTGCTGTCATAGTATAATTCCCAAATCTGGACCTTAGCGTCCAGGATATGGGTACTATCATAAAGTCCTCTAAGCTTAATTACCAGCTTAGATTCTGTAGCGCTGCCACCAATCAGGAATTCCAGGGCCTGATACCCTCTGGTCCCCCCAAAACCTTCCCTGGGGACCCCCAAGACCCAGATTCCTTGAGTCTCACAACAGAGGAGAAAAAACCATTTCCCTTTTCCCTCCTTTCCTCCTCCCAGATTCTCCCCACCCTGGGTACTCCAAAAGAGATAGACAGATCCCAGCTTTGTGAATCTAAACAAAGGGATTCCACCCTTCTCCCCTCCCTTCCCTCTCTCCCGGAGAGAGACACAGAGATAAACGCAGAGAGCAGGTTTTTCTTCCCTCCTCCCTTTCCTTTCTCCCACCAATTCCCTGGTGAGTGCAGACTCACTTCCCGGGAGTCTTACAGAAGATAACCAAAAAATCAATTAGATTCTAAAAAAAGAGGAAAACTTTAATAAAGAAGGAAAAAACATAAAAACTGTCTCTGTAATCAAGATGGTAAATATACAGGGTTTTTTAGCTTATAGACAATAGAAAGAAGCTTTCTCCAGCAGAAACACAATTTAAGCTACTTCCAGCAAGTACACATCTGCAAATAAAGAAAAACAAGTTAAAAGACTATAACCGCCTTTGTACCTACTTACTATTCTGAATAGATAAGAGACTATAGTAGGGAGATTGGCAGAAACCTGGTTGCACCTCTAGTCCCATCCAGGACCCAGAGAGAACCCAAAAACACACACAAAGGCTTCCCTCCACACGAGATTTGAAAGTATCTTGTCTCCTGATTGGTCCTCTGGTCAGGTGTTGCAGGTCACTGTTTGTTAACCCTTTACAGGTGAAAGAGACATTAACCCTTAGCTATCTGTTTATGACAGCTGCTCCTGGACTTTTAATGACCTGGTCGGCAGTGCTGACCAGAGCTGCCAGGGTCCCCTTTTGATTGGGCATTCCAGTCAAAAACTGAATGCTTGGCAACCCTAGCCCCTTTACACCACTCTGGGTGTGTAAATGTAATTTGGTGTGCATAAGAATAGGCCCCATAGTTTATGAAGGCTCAAACCTTCAGGTTGCTGAGTACTGCTGAAAAATGCGTAGAGCAAAGCACTCAAGCCCAGATCGTCAAATATATTTAGGTGCCTAACTCCCACTAATTTCAATGGGAATTAGGTGGCTAAACACCTTTGAGGATCTGGGCCTCAGTGTCTGCTCAGCACCCATGAAAAAGGCTTTAATGAAGTATGCGGAAATGTGCAGAGTATGCAAGAACGTGAGCAAAGCTCAGCATTGAACTGAGCATTGGTGAATGGGGGAGTAGAGCATGGTCCTGTCCTAGGTACTTAAGTGCAATCCAATGGATGCAGATCTTGTGCTGCTTATGAGATGTTTTCATTACTTTTACTGGAAGGAGAAGTATCTACATGAGTGTGTTTAAGAGAGAAGATATTAATAACAGGGGCAACTGGGAGAACCAGCCATGATTAGAAATCGATATAGTTGAAAATGTAGGAAAAAAATCAAAAAATATTTAATAAATTTCAATTCGTACTCTATTTTTTAATAGTGAGATTAAAACTGTGATTAATCACAATTAATTTTTAAAACAGCGATTAATTTTTTTGTGTTAATCGCATGAGTTAACTGCAATTAATCGATAGCCCTAGCTGAAACTATAGTAAAGAACAGAATGATCAAACACATAGATGAACATAATTTTTTGGGGAAGAGTCAACATTCTTTTTGTAAAGGGAAATCATGACTGACCAATCTACAGGAATTCTTTGAGGGGTCAACAAGCATGTGGACAAGGGGGATCCAATGGATAGAGTGTACTTAGATTTTCAGAAAGCCCTTGATAAGGTCACTCACCAAAGGCTCTTAAGAAAAGTAAGCTGTCATGGGATAAGAGGGAAGGTCCTCTTATGGATAGATAACTGGTTAAAAGATAGGAAACAAAGGGTAGGAATAAATTATCAGTTTTCAGAATGGAGAGAGGTAAATAGTGGTGTTCCCCGTGGTCTGTACTGGGACTAGTCCTATTCAACATATTCATAAATGATCTGAAAAAAAGAGTAAACAGTGAGGTGGCAACATTTGCAGATTATACATAACTACTCAAGATAGTTACGTCTAAAGCAGAATGCGAAGAGTTACAAAGGGACCTCAAAAAACTCGGTGATGGCAAGAAAATGGCATATAAAATTCAGTGTTGAGAAATGCAGAGTAATGCACATTGGAAAACATAATCCCAACTATACATATAAAATGATGAGGTCTAAATTAGCTGTTACCACTCAAGAGATCTTGGAGTCAGTGTGGATAGTTCTCTGAAAACATCCACTCAATGTGCAGTGGCAGTCAAAAAAGTGAACAGAATGTTGGGAATCATTAAGAAAGGGATAGATAATAAGACAGAAAATATCATATTGCAGCTATATAAATCCATGGTACATCCACATCTTGAATACTGTGTGCAGATGTGGTCGCCTCATCTCAAAAAAGATATATTGGAATTGGAAAAGGTTCAGTAAAGGGCAACAAAAATGATTAGGGGTATGGAGTATCTGCCACATGAGGAGAGATTAATAAGACTGGTATTTTTCTGCTTGGAAAAAAGACGACTAAGGGAGGATATGATAGAGGTCTATAAAATCATGACTGGTGTGGAGAAAGTAAATAAGGAAGTGGATTCTGGGGGTTTGGCAGGATTTGCGCTTAGGACTGGCAGCCTAAACTGCAGAACAGCAACCTCAATGCTCTGACATCCCCATGGAAGAACCCCCTCAGAGGAACTTCAAAATGATTTCCGTCCTTATATCCTTTCCCATGAGTTTCCATGCAGGAAGGGTTGGCTGCGTTCACAGCTTCTTATAAAAATCTAATCACACAAAGGACTGCTCCTTTACTTAATAGTGAGTGCTCACAGTCACAGTTAAAGACAACTTTATGATCTCTCGACTGCAAAGAGTTATGGCAGAGGAGCAACAGCTTTGTATAAGAATTGTCTGACTGCAGAATTACAAGAGCATAAAATCTCACAACATGCATATGATCAATCTGCATTAGCATTTTAATGGGGATTTTTGTTTTGCATTTGGTAAATACTGTACAGTGCCATTTCCAAAGTGCCTTGTCTCTCATTATTGATGTGCTAGACAGCTTTTTTTTAATGGCATGTTTTCAAAATAAATGACTCGCAGGTCCTAGGGAGGCTTATCTGCTGATGAATGTCGGGGCATATTTTAAAGATATTGTAATGAACCTGCTGGCTTATTACATTGCTCTACAATTTTTGAGAAGTTGTCTGCTTCAGAGATAAAATGTGATATTTATTATGTATTTTGATGTGCTGAATTCAAATATGACAATTAAAACAACTGATTGGCTACTGTTTCTAAGATATTTAAGTTTTTACATTTTATGTCTATGTATATTGTGTAGATAGTAGAGTTTTAATCATAAATTGTAAACCTGGGTCTTTTCATGTGTTTATGGTTGCTTTACATGATAATATTTCACCTGTCCTGTTTATGTAACACTTGAAAAATCAGCAAAAAGGTTATCTAAATAAAATTTATTATGAAACAAAAGGCAAAAAACTATTATGTACATAGTTTAGTCCTATTCAGTGTCTACTCGGCGCTTCTTGGCTTGTCTCTTGTATTCATTAAATGGAGCATCTCTTGTCACTGTCCAGCAATAGTCTGCAAGCATTGATGGGCTCCATTTGCCCTGATAGCCTGCCAGGAGATTCCACTGCTGTAGTCTGGAGCCCAACAGCTCTGCCTTACTCTCGGGTAGTTCCAAATCCCTGACAAGGTCATTCAGTTCACCTTGTGTTAGGAGGTGTGGTTCAGAGGAGGAGGATGGGAGAAAATGTGGGTCCTGTGACACTGATGATTCAGGACCAGAAGTTTCATCCTCTTCCTCTTCCTCGTCTGACTCAAGTGAGAATGATTCTGGTGCACCAGGAACCGGCAGTCCTTCTCCGTGGGGTACTGGGCGTATAGCTGGTGGAATGTTTGGATAATGCACAGTCCACTTTTTCTTCTTTGACACACCTTTCCCAACTGGAGGCACCATGCAGAAGTAACAATTGCTGGTATGATCTGTTGGCGCTCTCCAAATCATTGGCACTGCAAAAGGCAGAGATTTCCTTTTCCTGTTCAACCACTGGGGAAGATTTGTTGCACAAGTGTTGCAGCATATGTGTGGGACCCACCTCTTGTCCTGATCTCCAATTTTGCAGCCAGAATAAAGGTGATAGGCTTTCTTAACCATAATGGGTATACCGCGCTTTTGTGATGCAAAAGTCACTTCACCACAAACATAGCAGAAGTTATCTGAACTCTTCACACAAGTATGAGGCATCTCTGCTCACTTTGGCTAAACAGAAATGTGTTCCTTTGCAAAATCAAACACTGACAAATAAGAGAGCATGACACTCTATGATTTCTAGAGCTGATAGAGGGCAATTTGTTCAGCAGAGTGATGTAAGCTTCGTTATGATTGCATCATCCATGACTTCTAGGAATAACATGATGCAATTCATATCATGTATGACACAATACCAGCTTCAGATTGCATCATTCATTGTTTTGCCTAAAAAGCAAGTACTGTCCAAACCCAGTCATAGATTTATTCATAGATCCAGTCAAAGATGTATTTTAGTCATTTCTGGTTTAAATTGAGATCCCTTCCCTTTATAACTCACTTATCCTCCGCCATTCCCAAGTCAAGGGTCGTATATACTGACCCAATAGCATATCTTGAAAACTAGAGCCAATCAACAATTTTAAGCATCATTTTCGTTCTCAGTGACCCAGATTAGTAAAGTTGGACTACATTTATTTCAGAAGCATTTTGGCTGTAGAGCAGTGTTATTGGCCTTTGTGTAATGCATTAAGAGAAGAGGGGTATTTTGTGCGGATGGGACTTCTTTTGGGGCAATATTCAACTTGTAACTCAAATTAACTTTGCAGTGAAGACAAACCCTGAGTTTCTGGCAGCCGAAGACAAGAATTCCTCAATTTTATAATGTGGCTTTAGGGCCCCATGAAGGGCTAGAACCTAAAAACTCTAGTCTTTAGAGCCCTTACAGTACTTGCCTCTAAGCATATGGTACACCTGCATACAGTCAAACTTCGTGGGGTCTGGTGGACCACAAAACTCACAGTAACTCCCTGCTGTGGGGTCAGTTAAAATGTACAGTAGATATGATGTCAACAAGGTTATTTCTTTTTTTAACTATTCAGTTTCAACATTTGCTTTAACAGTGGCAAAGTATCCAGTTTTAGTGTAGTGGAGTAAGGCTTAAAAAAACCGCCAAAACTTTTGGGACTTCTACAAACCCTCATGCTTCAGGGCATAAACTGATTTCTCACTAATGGGGGCTTGGAAAAAACCTTCCTTTTGGACAGGTTATTCCATAACTGGCTTCTGCAGAGTTTCTTGCACTTTTCTCTGAAGCAGCGGGGAAGAGAGAGCACTGCCCTGACCCAGTATGAGATTCCCATGTTCCCAAATATAGAGATAGCAATATTGACTTTCCTTGTTGTGTGTGACTTGCAGTTGCTGCTATACATATAATCAGACTGGAATAAAGAAGTCATACATAATGAACTAAGAATTTAGTTAATATTTTTTGTTCCATCTAATTAAAAGAACCATTTATATTTTTAAGAAGGAAATGTGTCGACCCTCCATAAGAGACATAAGACTCCCAGTAGGGGCTTATTGAACTTGGTATCAGAGGACCATCATTATACAGTGTAACTATCTTCATAAGCCTTTGTCCGCTTTTGCATTTCAAATACATAATGATTCACAGCTTTGTACATAGTTGTATAAAAAGAATGTTGTACTCTGGCAATGCTGGCTATGAATGTATCTAGTAATCTATTTCTCTGCTATGTTATTCCTTCTGTGAAAAATTACAATAAACTATTTGTGTAAAAATACTTCCATGGCTCTTCTTGGCACATACATTATTTTGCATTCAATGTATTATAATATTTTCATGAGATCAGCTCCTTAGGCCCTTACTCAGTCAAAACTCTCATTGATTTCAGCAAGAACGTTGCCTGAGTAAGGTCTGAGTAACAATGAAGTAAAGATGCTGGGATTTTGCCCCTACCAATACTTAAGAAATCCTCCACATGTGTATTATGACTTGGAATCATTAAAACTTTAGGGTGGGATTTTCAGAAGCATTCAGCATTGGCCTAACTCAGCTCCAATTGAAGTTAACGGAAGTTTTTACCATTCACTGCAATGGGAACAGTCAGGCCAAAGCTAAGTGCTTATGAAAACCCTCCCCTGCATGTTTTATGGTTTGTCTTTGACTAATTAGTCAGGGTTGGTTTGTCTTTTAAATAAAAAATACATGCATTATAGAGGTTTAAAAATTACAAGATCAAAATAAATAATTCTTCCTCCAAACACACAGCAGCCTCCCACAAACAACTGAAATCCTTGCTGACCTCTCTAATTCTTGTTTTCCTCATAACAGTTGTCTTTCTAAACAGAAATATCTAGCCTAACAGTGAGCAAGAGGGATCATCAAGCAGCATAGGAAGAAGTGTGCTGGCAGGCATGTTTGGTCCATGGTCAGAGGATTTGGTATTTCTGGGAAATAAACTGTTTGAGCTTAAAATTTTTTGCCTGGATGCCATTTTGAGCCTAGTCGGCAGGGAGGGATGATAAAAGCTGAGCAGGCAGAGCTAAGGGCATATATCAATGCTTTCACATAGTGATTTCCATATAAAATGGTGGCATCCAGGCAATATGCAGAACAAAGTTGTTAAAATCCCTATACAGTCAGTACCCAGACAGTTTATTTTAATACAGTAAATCACACATACTGCTGTTTGAGGTCTCCTCTGCAGCACTGTCAGACTGGTTCTTCATCTACGTCTTTGGGGGCCAGCTCCAATTTCTTCCTTGCCTGGGGTTGGGTGGGCTGAAGAGATGTTGGCTGTTGGGGGGAATCTCCTCCTCATTGGGTTCTGTGGTCGATTAGATGCTTTCCGATGGTGTGGACAAACTGTCATGCATATACGGGAATTCTGTGATAGCTTCCCTGCCAAAATCTAGGCCATTGCCTCATAGTAAGTGTATGTGTTGAGAGCATTATCAGAATGCTCTGTTTTTTGTCTTGTGTTCTTTCAATTCTGCCAGAACTCCTTGTATTTGGCAAGGCACTGGGCCATCTCCTGGGAGTACCCTTTCTCCTGTGTTTGCTGTGCTAGCTTCTTGTAAATCTTCACATTCAATGATGCCTGTTGAATGGGACTGAACATGCTCCTCTCCCCAGAGAATAAGGAAGTCCAGGATCCCATGATGGGACTGTGCGGAAGCCCGGGACTTGGGATGCAAACTTGCCAGGACTTGGAATTGCAAAGGGGAACACTTGGGTGTGTTGGGATTTAAACAGGGAGGAGACATCAGGTCAAGCAGCAGAGGGTGCAGAGGAACCACATAGGCTCATCCACAAGGGAAGAAATGCAATATGGGATATCAGTGGGAGGACTGCCTGCTAATTATAGTTACAGTAATTTGAAATAGGCTGGCATTCACACGATCCTTATAACTCTGTTCTGGAATGAATTATACTGGTATGTCGCTTCCAAAGAGGATTAATTAAAGTGTGATAAAATGCCAGATTAAAAACAAAACAAACCCACCACTTTTGTGTGTGGACATAGGGCATTTTATGCTGGAAAAAAAACAAAACTAAAGTTATACTAAAAAACTTTCTTGTGTAGACAAGACCCAAAGACATATATAATTAGGACCAGGTCCTACTACAAGCATCAATTCCATTAAAGTAAAGAGGAGTTCCATTTGGGCTTGGGACTTTTTAAAGAAAAGGTTTGTGCTGGTGGTGTAGTGGGGATGTGTGCACGTGTAAAGTTTGCATTAATTGTAAATGTATCAGATAGGTACAATGAATGAAGCATGATGGTAGGTTATGTATTAAATAGTACAGTTTTAAAATAAAACAAAGAGCATGCTCCCATTCCTTTTGAAGTCAGTGGCAAAATTTCCATTAATTTTAATTGGAGCAAAATCGGATCTTAAGGAACAAATGAAGTTTTAAATATCTTCTCTCTCTCTCTCGCTCTCTCTCGCTCTCTCTCGCTCTCAACTTTCTCTGGGCTAAAATTTCCATGCGTGGTCTCAAAGGAGAATTTTATTTTGGAAAGTTTGAGTAAATTTGGTTCAGCCATTTTTAAGTTGTGTGAGGGTGGAGAAAGAAACACGCTCCCCATATGTTCCAATATGCAAATTTGTACTTGTATAACTCAAAAATTTCTCAAGTGAGAAACTTTAATTTTGGTTTGTTTGATGATCACTGAATCTTAAACAAGCCAAGTTTGAAGACAACTGGATCAGTATTTGTAAAGGTATGAAACACTGAAGACACAACTTTTCTGCAGGCATAATAGTAGAACTCAAAAGGGGTTTGGAAGGTAAGGGGGGTTGTTTTGGTGTTTTTTGTTTTTGTTTTTGTGTTTTCCAGTTTAAGGACACATTACAGATAACTGTTAAGGAGGCTTCAATTTAGGAGCCTTAAATTAAAGACTGCTGAGTTAAGGCAGCCTTCATTAAGAACAACTGGAGCATTTGTTGGCTTCAAAAGCTAATAGGTCCATTTAGGTATTATGACAACATGGGAATTTTTTTTAGGAATATTATAGGTAGAACTAATTACTTTAATGGGAGCTGCAGAATGATAGACACTTACTCAGGTACCTAAAATATGAATTTAGGAGTTCAAAATTAACAGCCACCTGGCTCATCTGGCAAAGCTTGGAGGTTCTTGCAAACTCCAGATATCTTTCCTTTTCTTTGGAATATTAAACAGTTCGTTATTTCAACGCTATAATAAAAGTGGTTTAAAGAAGCAGATGGTCTCCAAACTACAAGTGAAAGGGCATCTTGGCACTGTGGGGGAGAGACAGTTTAAAATTAGGAGCCAAGATTAAAAAAAAAGCTAAAGTAATATTTCATAAATCCATATCTAGGTACCTAAATAAGAGGTGTGATTTTCAAAGTGCCAAGAATGTAGCAGTTCCCAATGAAATTAATAACTTTAGATACAGAAGTCCTCAAAAATAATCTCATTCTGTTACAGTGGCCAAATTAGTCAGTTTACCACAACTTTGCTGGTTCATTTTTTTTGTCATTTGTATCCTTTTTCATGATGCCACCCAAGAAAACCAGAGCATTTAACAACTGTTCTCTACAGTCCATCTACACTGTTTCATTCATTTCCTGGGCAGGAGCTGGGATTTAAAATACATCTAGAGGAGAGAATGTAGAATAAAGCTTCTCCAGTTTAAAACTACTGCACTTTTCCTGTGTACAGATTGCTTATCATACACTGTTGTGAAAGGTACCTGCTTTGAAACATTTTAAACTGCAGTAAATTACAGGGCATACCTGGAAGCATGCAAGTGCTGAGTGAATGCAAGAATACTTAATCAACAACACAATTTTGAAACCATATAATATTTTATACCTATCTATTTATCATATTCTGAATTAATCATGTCACAGAAGATGAACGGTTAACATGACCTTGAAGCATTCTTCTGCCTACAAGACTTATGTAGATCCAACTGAAATATTGTTGGTACTGTCCTATGTTGGATGACATTTTTCTTTCTCTACACATAATGCCATCCTATTCACAAATGCTGTCATGAATTTATCACTCAGATTTTTACTAGCATATTTTTTTTGGATTGCACAAGTGACAATATAACTGAGGTTTGTCTCGAATGAGAATGTGGTGTCTTACACAGGCTAGTTTATTGTCTTATGCAGTTGTACCTTCTTTAAAAATGCATTTTAAAGGACTGTCAAGATGTTAAAAAGAAAAAAGCAGGAGCATCTGCCTTTTGTTACCACATCTGTCATCACTCAGTCTTTAATGATTTATACTCAGCCCCTTGACTCTGGACTAGCCCCTTAGTTAAAAATAGGCAACTACTGTTTGCTACATTAGGCTAAAAGACATTGGTGAATTAAACTGAAAGCTGACCCATAGTGATGGCCAAACTAACCGCTGGTGGCTGTGATTTCCTTCCCATTGGTAAAATGTTCTTGTTAGGTTTCTTGCTCCTTTTAAATAGGGTCTGAAAGGATAGTGCTGATTAGACTTTGATGTCCTCATTTTAACTGGTCCTGTGTAACCAGCTCCCATGTTAGGTATAAGAATCTGATAGTTTTATGGATGCAAAATATCCACTTTGGTAATTTAATTATAAACTGCGCACATGTGAATATGTTGTTTGATGTCCTGCTGCATTAAGCTTTCTCTAATCCTGGAAAATGGAAGTTCTTATGCTTTTCCCCTGCTGTTATGTCTTGCAGCCCTGTATTAATCTGGCCCTAGTTCAAAGTTCTGTTTATTAAATCATAACCACAATAATGATTCTCTTTAATAAGCACAATGCAAATTAAAATAAGAATAGAGTTTCTCTGATGTAGCATTAAGCTGCAGCTATAGAAGGATTGATACAATACAGTGAATAGCACAGCAGTAAATTACTCCTCTGATGTTCAGCTGTCCAAATCAGGGGCAGCTCCAGGCCCCAGCACGCCAAGCACGTGCTTGGGGCGGCAAGCCACTGGGGGCGCTCTGCCAGTCGCACGAGGGTGCGCTGGTCCCGCGGCTTCAGCGGACTTCCCGCAGGCATGCCACCGAATCCTCGGGACTGGGGACCTCCCTCAGGCAAGCCGCTGAAGGCAGCCTGCCTTCCGTGCTTGGGGCGGCAAAATACCTAGAGCTGCCCCTGGTCCAAATAGTCTGCAGCTTGTATAAACAAAACTGAAATAGAGCTGTAGTATTTTTAAAGTCCATTGCTACAGAGTCCTTCCCTAATTCAGAGCTTGCTGTGCTGGTCACTGTACCATCAGATAAGAGACAGTCCCTGCCCTGAAGTGCTTACACTCTAATTAGACAAGACAGAGAAAGGAAATATGGTTATTCCCATTTTTGATGGGGAACTGAGGCACAGAGAGAGACACAGTTGTTCGCAAAGTCACACTGAATCTGTGGCAGAGTAAAGAATTGAAGTCAGATCTCCAAAATCCTAGCCCACTGTCTGATCCACAAGGCCATCCCCTATTTTAAATGTAATTCTTCCAATCAGCAAACTATGCTATAACATTAGCTTGAGCACCAGCATCTTGGTAAGAGAATGTGTTTTAGAAAACTGTCTTTGAAAACCTGACACACAAACAGAAATTCCCAGTTACCTGACCATGAGGGGCAGAGTAACCAACTCTTCTTTTCATTACAATAAAATGTAATGGGCCCAATTCAGTGAGTTAATATAATAAAATAAAATCCTTCCCTGCTAAACTGGACAATCTAGGGATGACAGATTTGTCTGGGATAATACAGTGTCTGACCTACTACAACAGGCCCTCAGATACTGTTTTGTTTTCAACCCAGGTTGTTTAGCACATTTCTGTTTCTTTTCATTCATATTTTCATAAACAAAAAATATAGCAATACAACTTTTGTTCTCCCTCCATTGCAATGCAGTTGTTTCCCTTGTCAGAAAGTCAAAGCACCACTACGAAACATTTGCACTGCTATGCTGTTTGTCATACATATACAGCCCAGGAAGTTTCAAATTTAACCCTTTAAAATGGAGGTGCATGTTCTCACTATGGTACAGTTTGTTTCATTTAGGATGAGGAAGTTAAAATTGACCATGTGAGGATTCCTTCCTTCCTTCCTCCTCTTTGCAGTTGTTTGGTGGGAGGTAGGGAAAAAGTGTCTGTATGTGGATGGTCCTAGAAGACTGGCTGTTCTGATTTAGGGAGGGTAGCAGGGTACCGGTGCAGAAGCACTGAATTAGCCCCTGACCAGTCATCTCCAATGAAGGGAAGCAGAGTGGGGCTGACAGAAAATGCTTGATGCTGGCCTGAGGATTGGCAACACCTGCTGGCCTGACAAGCCAAAGGCTAAAAAGGCTGGGAGGGAGCCAGAAGGGGCATGGCAAGGGAGAAGTCAGTCATGGAGAGAGTGAGAAGCCTCCTAGCTGAAGGTTGACCCTTCCTGTAAGGGAGGTAACCAAACATGTAAATCTTGTATATAAATGGACACTGGTGGTGGGACAATAAGTAAATAAAGGCATGGGTGTTGCACAACCCTGAAGCCTCTCTGAGCCTTATTGGGGAGGGCAAATGGGCCCTTGGAAGAGGGGCAGGTTGTGAACCCTGTTACAGGGGGATTGCAGCTCAGAATTTGGCTGCAGTTACTTGTGCTCTCCTGTTTGCAGGATGCAGATTCTCTCAGGGTAAAAGCATAGGAAACCTGCCCATTAGCCGTGTGGTCATACAGCTGGATTAGTTTACAGTGAAAACTAAATGGAGACAGATATAACTAACTAAATGGAGGATTGGCCCTTTCCCTAGTTTCCTTAGGAGGATCAGCAAGGCTTGGCATAGAAGAAAAGATTTGCAGGTCTTTGCCAGTTTGTCTGGGGTCCCTATTTTTTTGGTTAAACTAAACTTTGAGTTGTTGGTGAGGCATAGTATTAGCACAAATTAGTACTGGGAAGCAAAAAGCCATCATGTCACTAGTTAATTGCACCCATTCTTATTAGGAAATTGAAGCTAATATTTGGATCTGTCAATGTAAAACATAAGTGTCACTTCCCTGGTTAGTATCCCTTACTTCCTCCTAGGCAGAGGTGGCTAAGAGGGCATACTGCATTAGGAGGTTTTTCTATGTAAAAAAGGGTAAACACTGGAAAAGTAGAGAGGCTGGACTGTTGAATCCCAATGGAGTAGGAGGAGCCAGAGACTCATAAAACTAGTCTTCACCTTTAGTTGAGTTTAGCACTTTGTTGGGATTGGTGTAGCTACGCACCCTCTTCATTTAGTGAATGAGCAAAATTTTCAAAATGCCTAAATGATTTAGGAGCCCACCTCCCATTTCAAAGTGACATACGTCTCAGATTTAGTCTGCAATGGGTCAGATTTTTAAAGGCATTTAGGTGCCTAAAGATGCAGATAGGCATCTGCAATGGGATTTTACAAATACTTAGGCTCCTATGTGCTTTTGAAAATTCCAGGTACGTGTCTATCTGCATCTTTAGGTACCTAAATACCTTTAAAAACCTAAGTGTCTAAGTCACTTTTGAAAATGGAGTAGAGCTGGGCAAAAAATTTCAGTTGAACCTTTTTTTGGCCAAAAAATGCAGATTATTTGTTGACACCAAATAATTTCACGGATTCATGTTGTTTTTTCCAAATTGTTCATTTAAGGGGAAAAACACCCCAGATCCCCTCACCAAGTGCTGTAGATACTCACTATGCCAATGGGAAGGGCTGTCCCATTGCTATAGTTAACCCACTTCTTTGAGAGGCAGTAGCCAGGTCAATGTTAAATTCTTCCATCGACCTAGCACTGTCTAGGGATAGGTGGGGATTTTTCATACCCTGAGAGATGTAACTACATTGAGGTACATTTTCAATGTAGACCAGCCCTTAGGCTTTGACATGGTCACCTCATAGTAATATGATTAATTAGACTAGATTACCTGGATAACAACTCTACCCTCTTACCCCCCCCCCCTCGCCCCAGCGACCATGGAAGCTTTTTCTTTTTCTATTTTGGTTAGTGAAAGCTGAGATTCTAGTGTAATCAGGGGATTCTAGAAGCTGGTACTTTATGAAAAACACCAAATCCTCACGAAATCATGAAAACTGGCAACACTGCAACCCTGCTAGGGCCCCATTGAGCCAGGCACTGTACAAGCATAGAGTAAATGATAATCCTTGCCCCAAAGAGTCTAGTCCAAAGCATGCTTCTGTATCTGGATATGGTGGTTGATGTGTATGCGTGTGTATGTTTGGGTGTAAGAGTTTTGGACAATGTTGGTACTTTGGTAGCATATAGCTCATCCCCTCTACTCCTTGAATACCCTACCTGAATGGCAGGCAAATTGAGTTGTTTGTTGTGTGGTTTTTTGCTAATGTTTTTACAAGAAGTATTATTAGAAGATATTACATAACATGGACATGACCAACTTTCTGTGTTTACACAAACTGCAGTGAACTGCATATTGGTGTGTGGGTGTGTGTGTGTGTATAGTGGTCAATTGGTAGTTTTGGGGGTGAGGGGTAGAAAAAGCTATGATATTTTTGCCCCCCATAGATCAAGCTGTCATGAAATCTAGAAAGCTCACTGAGGCATGGCAGGTAGTGCATATAATACTAGTTGTATGATTCACGTTTCCTAAACCTGCAACTCATCAAGTGTGCTGGAGTCTTGATCCTAGCTGCTGTACCCAACATGAATTAATGTAGTATCAGTGAACCAGCCTTTGGTGTAATTAGATGCCATTGCTTGTATGAATCACTGCCATTGTGCTTTCTATCTGTATAACCCAGTGCCTTCAAATTACATGGAAATTGTTTTTATATAAATAAATCTACAATAGAATGAAATATTTTTCATAACCACATATAAGCCTCTCAGTTTATTCAGTGGATTTTATTTATTAGAGTGAACTACCTTTCAAGGGTGTTTTGGGGCCTTTTTGTACCTAACTAATGTTAATTTGTTTCCCTTCCATAAGATCTCTACATTGGCCTATATACCTTAATCTACAAATGTTAGATGACATTGAGATTTCTTCATGATTGCCATGGCAATCACTTTAAACTAAGTTTACTTGTTTAATTATTTTTGTATGCTGGCCAAGAAAGTACCTAAAGCACGGATGGGCAACCTTTGGCACGCGGCCTGCCAGGGTAAGCACCCTGGTGGGCCAGGTCAGTTTGTTTATCTGTCGTGTCCACAGGTTCAGCCGATCGTGGCTCCCCCTGGCCATGGTTCGCCGTCCCAGGCCAATAGGGGCTGCAGGAAGCAGCGGGGGCTGAGGGATGTGCTGGTTCCCACTGCTCGCATTGGCCTGGAGCGGTGAACCGTGGCCAGAGGGAGCCACAACTGGCTGAACCTGCAGACGCAGCAGGTAAACAAGCAATCCGGCCTGCCAAAGTGCTTACTCTGACGGGCCCTGGGCTGAAGGTTGCCAATCCCTGACCTAAAGAAACACATGATGCATATATGCCAAGATAGCAGTAAAATCCAAGCACTAGAAGGCAGTGGTGCTGGAACAATTTTTATAGTGGAGGGTGCTGAAGGTGGAAATCATGTATTTGTGTGGTTGTTATGATTTCAAGCCAGGGGGTGCGGCAGCATTGCCAGCACCCTTGGTTCCTATGCTAGAAGGTTATTTTATCTATCATGTCAAAAAAAAAATCCAACTCCCCAAATAAAGTAAATCAAAGAAGTCAAGGTATTTTCTATTATATCCCTACAGCTTACCTTAAATACATGATACTTTTTCTAGCATTTAACTATATCAAATACACCCTTTTAATGAATGATCCTATTTTAAGATTTTCATGATAATGAGCCTACATGAATCATTCCATTATTTCACTCCTTGTCATAACTGCATAGTTGTATGATTTCCTCAGTTGAAATAGGTTTTGTATAAAGTATTCAGGACCAGATATAGATCATTAATACTTATTAATTATTTGTATTACTGCAGCACCTGAGAGCCCTGTTCACGGACTGATACTTAAACTGAGCGCTTCCTATGTCCATATGTTTGGGTCTTCATTCTCTGTTATGTCTGCAAAATGTCAAAATGATGAGCCTTCTAAGGAGATTTATTGTCTAATAATATACTGAAAACGATTATACTGGGCTAAAGAGCACATCAGTTCCACTGAGATGCATTCCCTTTCCACTTCCCCAAGTGATTCCATGGCTCCAGACCATTGGTTCCTTCCACCCGACCTCTGACAGTACTCAGCATTGGCTGAGCTAATGAACAACCAAGTTTTCATTGGCCAAGGGCAGGAGGAAAGCATCCTCTGAAGCTGCCCATACATGCCACCCGTGCCTAAAAGTAGAGCATATCAGCCTTGGAAAGATCGCCCCTAACATATAGTGCTAAGTCTCTTGTCTCAGGGATTAACAGACCTATTTTCAAAACCAGATCAGCCATATCAGGGCAATTTTCTCCCACATTGTATTTTGTCATAGATTCTAGTGGTGGTGGTATCTTTTCTTTGGAGCTCCCTTCCTCCCCGTACCAGGACTCCTTGATTCATCCACAGCCATGGACTGGCCATGGGAGGATGCTGGACTATGGAGATCTCCAGCAGTTCTGGGTGGGTCCTGTTGCCTATTCCATGGTGGGCCTTGTGACTAATTCATCTTCTCTCTTATTTCCACCCTTTTGGGGTGGGCAAAATATAGCCCGTAGGCCAAATCTCGCCCATCTAACATTTCTGTCCATCTTGCCAAGCTTTTTGGCTGCCTTCTCACAATCTCTGGGCTGCTAAAAGTCCTGCGGTGCAACGGGGTGCTCAGGCAGGCTGCCTCCCTGCTGTGGCCCCATACTGCTCCCAGAAGTGGCCAGCTGCTGCTGGCACAACTCTGCACCCTCTGGCGGGGGAAGAGGTGGCTCTGTGCACTGCCCCTGCCCATAGCATCATCCTCACAGTTCTCCTTGGCCAGAAACTGCATGGAGACCTGCTGCCCCCATCCCCTCAGAAGGCACGCAGAGACGTGCCGGCAGCAGCCAGCCGCAGCTGCTTCCAGAAGTGGTGTGGGGCCATGGCATGAAGGCAACCTGCCTGAGCCTTGCTGTGCTGCTGGCTGGAAGCTACCTGTGGTAAGTGCCTACTGACCAGACCTGCACCTCGCATCCCCTCCCACACCTCAACCCCCTGCCCCAGGTCAGAACCCCCTCCTGCACCCAAACTTCCTCCCAGACCCTGCACCCCACTCCCCTACTCCAGCCTGAAGCCCCCATCTGCACCAAACTCCCTTCCAGAACCCAAACCCATCATCTTCTGCACCCAAAAACTCTGCACCGACCCAGAGCTCCCTCCTGCACCCAAACTGCCTCCCAGACCCTGAACCCCCTCCATCAATATAGTAGAAATATGCAGCCCATGATGACTTACCAGAATTTGTGGTGTGCCCCCCCGCCTGTGAAAATTATTGCCCACTCCTACTCTAGATAGATCCTCACAAATATTTCTTCCCTTGAAATACCTCCTTTTCCCATGAAGTGGATGATTTAGACCTATTGTTTTGCTGAAAAAGTAGTACCAACAAGTAACAGCTGGGAGTTTACTCATAATGTTCTGAAACCTCTCAGACTTTCAGTCTCCCTCTCTGTCTTGATCAAACATGGAAAACAATTGTGCTCCCAAGCTTTTGTCTGAGATTTTTCCTCTCCTTATATATTTATGGCAACAAAATGAAGGCGCAGGAATGGTATTGAGGAGCAGGAGAGTCTGTGTGAGGGCTTGTCTACATCACAAAGTTGCAGCGCTGGTGAGGGGGTTACAGCGCTGCAACTTAGGAGGTGTACACATCTGCAGGGCATCACCAGCGCTGCAACTCCCTGTTTGCAGCGCTGGCCGTACTCCCGTTTTGTCTCGGGTGTAGAGGATCCAGCGCTGGTGATCCAGCGCTGGTAATCAAGTGTAGACACTTACCAGCGCTTTTCTTGACCTCCGTGGAATAAACAGGTATCCCAGCATACCTGAGGAAGCCTCTCTGGTAATCAAGCAGGTCTCCTTCCCCGCGGTTTGCTCCGGTGTTCTCCGAATCCCCCCCCAAGCGGGTCTCCTTCCCAGCGGTTTGCAGGGGGGTTCGGGGAACGCGAGAGCAAACCACGGGGAAGCAGGTATCCTTCCCCGGTTTGCTCTCGCGTTCCCCGAACCCCCGTGCAAGTAGGTCTCCTTCCCTGCACCCCCGAGCAAGCAGGTCTCCTTCCCCGCCGTTTGCAGGGGGGTTCGGGGAACGCGAGAGCAAACCGCGGGGAAGGAGATCTGCTTGCTCGGGGGTTCGGGGAACACTGGAGCAAAACCGGGGAAGGAGACCTGCTTTCCCGCGGTTTGCTCTCGCGTTCCCCGAACCCCCCTTGAAGCTGCCCAACAGCGCTGCAGTGTGGCCACATCTAACAACACTTGCAGCGCTGGTTGCTGTAAGTGTGGCCACTCTGCAGCGCTGGCCCTATACAGCTGTACTAATACAGCTGTAACAACCAGCGCTGCAAAATTGTAGTTGTAGACATACCCTGAATTGTGAATGATCATTTTCTACAGCCACTGTGTTTGTCAAAAACTGAGATTAAAATCTGCCAGTCAGAGGGCATATTACAGCTTTCAAGTTGCTTGGTTTGTATGTTAACATTTTGCATATGCATATTTCTGGCCTAGAATCCAAAGTATTCACTTTATCCA
The DNA here is from genome assembly GCF_007399415.2 of Gopherus evgoodei. Classification (NCBI taxonomy): domain Eukaryota; kingdom Metazoa; phylum Chordata; order Testudines; family Testudinidae; genus Gopherus; species Gopherus evgoodei. The sequence goes on from NC_044323.1 coordinate 72,531,515, forward strand.
AGAAGGTGGGAAAGAAATGATAAAGTGGCACAATCTGAGCACTATCCCCATGGCAACCAGAGCATGGAAATTTACTTACATTTGGTGAAACAATATCGTCTCTGGAGTCAATGGGCCAATTCCATCTCTGGTATAACTCCAAGGGCATCAATGGGCTTGTGCCAGATAGAAATTGGATCAATGGAAATGTCAAATATATCTCGCTTCCCTTTATGAATGTTGGTCTAATTAATCCCTATGCTGATGGGGGAGGGGGACGTTGTGCTTCGCCTAGTCAGAGTCCGTTAGGGGCCAGTTTGGTCTCCATTCCTGAGGCTGCCCTAATTTGCGCTCTGCTGCAATGGCCCTTATAGGCCACTGCAGCAGCGGTGTTCCCTCTCATGCCTCTGACATGTCCCCTGTCCTGGAATGCCTCCTACAGGGTCAATATACTGACTGTGGCCAGCGAGGCTGTAATACACTTCATTTGGGAGTACTTCTGAAAAACTGCTCAAAGCTACTGCAGATCATAGCAGGGCTACGTGGGGCTATTGGTGCCGTAAATCATTTTCACTGAATGCCCTTCAAGATTTTAATGTCATTATTTAAAGCCCTTAGTGACCTAAGACCACTCTCTCCAAGGGACTGCTTGTTTTGTGTTCCCAGCATCAGCTGTCATTGGCTGGATTAGAACTGGTAACCCAGCTTCTGACTGTGTGTTAAATACTGAGCTGTCTATCCAGTGGGGCACAGCAACTGCAGAGTGGATGGATCTTGTTTATTTTCCTCTCTTTGAAGGGAAAAGGATGAAAGGTGCAGTACCAGAGGAAATGATACAGCCCAATTTTATCTTAAAAGCTGCCTGTCCCCTATGTCACAGCCACAGTTGTGACCAGTGGGGGCACCGGTGCTGAAATCTCATCAGAATAGGAAAGTAGGGGTGACTGGCAGGGCATTCTCTGTTAGGGGCTTGAGGATTTATGGGACTCACTTCATCTCCAAATCAGTAACTGCCCTAGTTTGGTAGCCTTCAGTGTGCTGCAATGCATGCCTGTTCTTCCTTGGAGTTACATGAAGCTGCGTTGTAGCACTGTGGGCTTTTGGGTATTATGTGGGAGGTTAATTCAATTCCTATTATACTTATGTTGTCTCTGGTTACTTGGTTTGATACAGGGGAAATACTGTGTCTGTTTATTGTAATCTTAAAAGATTGCCAAGGGCACCCGGAGCATTGCAAGGGCACCATTGTACTGCATTTAATCAAAATCCAAATAAATAAATAAAATGCAATGGGGTCAATGGAAGCCTAATTACACCAACTGAGGATCTGGCCCATTCTGTACCTTTTATATAAAGTTCACACAGAATTAATATAGTAACATAAGACAACCTTCCTGATTCTGAGGACTGTAGTGACTGTGGTGGGATTAAATGTAATACATGCAAGATGACAAATTTTCAGGGACTCTGGGTCTGACGGGCCAGTGGCTGATACTTGTCCTTATAACAAAGTTGGCACCTTGAAACTTAAACACTTTGTTCTTAATTCCTGGCATTATGATGTTATTCTGGAAGGTGTTAATGGATGCCATCAATTGTGTTTCGAGCTATAGTTAGTCTCAGAACTGGCTAAAGCTGATGCGTGTACTAAGCACCCTTCTTTCAGGCTAAATGGAAGGAGAAATTAGTGTCCTTTTATACAGTGATAGCTGAAAGCACTAGGAAGCTAATGCCCATGGCACTAGGCATATGTTGAAGTCTGAGCAGGGCTAAACTATGTGGTCTGAGGGGGTTCCCTGAAACTAACTGGTGACACAGGGGCTAAGAGATTGTTTGGCAAGTAGTTTGTGTATTAGTAAAGAGAGAGACAGCAGATGGTAAGAGGAGCAGGCATGAGCATGGCCCTGACAGAGAGAGCAGAGACTGAGCTTCTTGGGTACAGAACTCACTGAGGAGGCTGATGTGGGGATTTCTGAACAAGGAAACTGCCTGCTCTTGTTTAGTTCTACTGTGGTCATGAAAACAGGACTTTGTGTACATTCTTTGTAAATAAACAGTATTGCACCAAAGAATGTACCCAAGTTGTATCATCAATTTCTCCTCCTAATGAAAACAATCCTACATGGCCCTGAATATTGTCTGTCTAATATTGTTGGCCAAAGGGGCAACAATAACAAAAGCAAAAGTTGGACTCTGCATTTTTTATATAAAATTAATTCCTTTTTAAATAAACAGAGGCCTTTACAGGGATGAAGTGAACAGCATGCTCATCAGAGAGTTGACGATTGTTATGCCAGGGGAAGAGTTCAGCAATAAGGTTCAACAAAAGTGATCTAGCTAAAGAGTGTAAATCATCCCCAAAGGTTAATCATTACCATTTTCATTAGAGGTAATTTTCAGATTTTTAACATTTTCTTTAATCCTTAGCACTTACATAGCACTTCATGGTAGGAAAGCACTGTACAAACATTACCTAAGTAATGGTAATTAACTATTAATATTTTAGTGACAGTATAGAGCAAATTGATCCCAAGTGTATGATGCCATAGCTCCATGGAGTTCATTGTGGTTGTGCTCACATACATTATGGCTGCATTCAGTAAGGAGAGGTTAAGGGCTAGATTGTGATGTCTGCTACATGCTCAAGCAAGGAAGTAAGAATCCCCCTTACCCATCCTACTTTGGGTCCAATCACTTAGGAAAAAGCAGGACTACTTGCCTGTTTTTCTCCCCAGAGTGAGTGGGTGGGGAATTGATGAAGTCTTAGTTCTACATTCCACTGCTTGCTGCCTAGACTAACTGAACCAGAGGACACTGGGGATAATAAATTACTGCTGGCATAGGTAGCAGTAAACTGCTGCCACTGCCATCCAGGATCAAGGAGGAAGCAGGGAAGGAATTGGCCTGTCTCTGACTCACAGTGCCTCCCAAGTTACATCTGGATTAGTGCAGTTTCGGCACCACCGCCTAGTCAAGGGTCCAACATAAAAATCAGCCCTAAATGATTTACCTTTGGTCACAAAGCAAATTAGCATAAGAGCATACGAGGGTCAGACCAATGGTCCATCTAGCCCTGTATCCTGTCTTCCAACAGTGGCCAGTGCCAGATGCTTCAGAGGGAGGAACAAAACAGGACAATTTATCAAGTGATCCATCCCCTGTCGTCAATCCCCAGCTTCGTCACCTAAAAAGAATGCACGTCATCCTCTGCAGTGAAGATCAATGCAAAGAATTAATTTAGTTTCTCTGCAACTGACTTGACTTCTTTGAGTGCTCCTTTAGCACCTCGATTGTCCAGTGGCTCCACTGATTGTTTGGCAGGCTTCTTTCATTAGATGTACTTCAAAAATAATATTTTTTTGCTGTTAGTTTTTGTATCTTTTGCTAGTTGCTCTTCAAATTCTTTTTTGGCCTGCCTAATTATACTTTTACACTTGATTTGCCAGAATTTATTCTCCTTTCTATTTTCCTCAGTAGGATTCAACTTTCAATTTTTAACTGATGCCTTTTTGACTCTAACCATCTCTTTTACTCTGTTTAGCCATAGTGGCAGTGCTTTAGTCCTCTAACTGTTTTGGTTTTTTATTTAGGGTTTACATATGGTTTGAACTTCTGTTATGTTTTTTTTTGTTTCCATGCAGCTTGCAGGCATTTCACTCTTGTGATTGTTCTTTTTAATATCTGTTTTACTAGCCTCCTCATTTTTGTGTAATTCTCCTTTTTAAAGTTAAATGCTACTGTGGTGGGTTTCTTTGGAAATTTCCCTCCCTAAAAGGATGTTGAATTTAATTACATTATGGTTGCTATTATCGAGTGGTTCAACTATATTAACCTCTTGGATTAGATCTTGTGTGCCATTTAGGGCTAAATCAAGAATTGCCTCTCCCCTTGTGGGTTCCAGGACTAGCTGCTCCAAGAAGCAGTCATAGATAGTGATTTGAGCATTAGCCTGCTAAACCCAGGGTTGTAAATTCAGTCCTTGAAGGGGCCATTTAGGGATCTGTCTGGGGATTGGTCCTGCTTTGAGGAGGGGTTTGGACTAGATGACCTCCTGAGGTCCCTGATATTCTGTGATGTTTAGGAATTTTATCTCTGCATCCCATCATGAGGCAACATGTTCCCAGTCAATATGAGGTTAGTTGAAATCCCCCATTATTATTGGGTTTTCTGTATTTGTAGCCTTTCTAATTTCCCTGAGCATTTCATAGTAACTGTCACCAACCTGGTTAGGTGGTTGGTAGTATATTTCTATGATACACTCTTATTATTCAAGCATGGAATTTCTATCCCTAGAGATTCTATGGTACTGTGTGATTCATTTAAAAATTGAGCAGTGGAGTTGAGATTAGAATTTAGAACTAGCCACTTGGGGAAAGAAAAAAGGCATAGTATAAATGCCTCAGGTGGTATGAGGATCAGTCTTTAATAATGGAAGGGTAAATATCATTGTAGTGGTAACTTTCTTGATCTAATTTACCCAACCATCATGTTTAATAAATGGGGTTCATAGTAAGAGCACAAGTTTGCTGTGTGGCATTGTGGCAGAGACCCTGTATTCACAGGGTTTTTCTGCTCTATCTTGCCTTGAACTTTCTGATATACAGGTCATTTAAGAAAGCTGTCCTTAGCTAAAGATGCTGGAGGTTTTATCTGTGCACGCTGGCTCATTCACAAATTCTATATAGAAATACATAGGTAGGAGGATAATCTGATCGCTATAGAGTATTACACCAATCATATTTTGGATGGAAATCAAATAAGACAATATACATACAGCAAAAGTACTGTGGAAAAATACACTGTAGAAAAATATACCATAGGCTGTTTGTTCTGTTTCTAAGGTCACAATAAGCTATATTGCACTTCTATAAGGAACATGAATCAGAATCACACCTGAATGTTTCCCATGGGGGCTATATAGGGCAATACATAGTGTAGGAGGAGGCTCAGACTTGCCCTAGCACAGTGCTAGTAGGTAGTTTAGATGCTGTTCTAAGGTGAATACAGAGTTGCACATGCCAGTAACTAATAAGGGTATAGGAGGAAATAATAATAGCCTCATATACATTTTGTATATTTGCCAGGCCGTTTTGTTACAGGTACCTGTCACCAAGAAATGCCCAGGGAAAACGAACATACTGATTTCTAAGCTGCAGCTGGATTTCTTGCTTTCAGATGTAGACCTGTATAGACCAAGGTGACTGGTAAAATGATAAACAGCCTGTACCTCTAGGTCCTTGAGTGTCATCCAGCCCAGATTATTCATGACCAAAAGTGGCTTCCATGTGATGGCTCTTTGGTGGCCTGTGTGAAATATCCCTGATAATGCCACAGCTAGCCTGGTGGCTGAATTTTGTGACTTTGTCCTCACCCACAACTATTTCACATTTGGAGACAATATATACCTTCAAGTCAGCAGCACTGTTATGGGCACCCACATGGCCCCACAGTATGCCAACATTTTTATGGCTGACTTAGAACAACGCTTCCTTAGCTCTCGTCCCCTTATGCCCCTATTCTACTTACGCTACATTGATGACATCTTCATCATGTGGACCCATGGAAAAGAAGCCTTTGAGGAATTCCACCATGATTTCAACAATTTCCATCCCACCATCAACCTCAGCCTGGATCAGTCACACAAGTGGTCTACTTCCTGGACACTACTGTGCTCATAAATGATGGTCACATAAACACCACCCTACACCAAAAACCTACTGACTGCTATACTTACCTACATGCCTCCAGCTTCCACCACTCGATCCATTGTCTACAGCCAAGCTCTAAGATACAACCGTATTTGCTCCAATCCCTCAGACAGAGACAAACACCTACAAGATCTCTGTCAAGTATTTTTAAAACTACAATACCCACCTGCTGAAGTGAAAAAAAAACAGATTGACAGAGCCAGAAGAGTACCTGGAAGTCACCTACTGCAGGACAGGCCCAACAAAGAAAATAACAGAACGCCACTAGCCGTCACCTTCACCCCCCAACTAAAACCTCTCCAGCGCATCATCAAAGATTTACAACCTATCCTGAAAGATGATCCCTCACTCTCACAGATCTTGGGAGACAGACCACTCCTTGCTTACAGACAGCCCCCTAACCTGAAGCAAATATTCACCAGCAACTACACACCACACAACAAAAACACTAACCCAGGAACCTATCCTTGCAACAAAGCCCGATGCCAACTCTGTCCAGATATCTATTTCAAGTGACACCATCACTTGACCTAATCACATCAGCCACGCCATCAGGGGCTCGTTCACCTGCACATCTACCAATGTGATATATGCCATCATGTGCCAGCAACGCCCCTCTGCCATGTACATTGGCCAAACCAAACAGTCTCTACACAAAAGAATAAATGGACACAAAACTGACATCAGGAATCATAACACTCAAAAACCAGTAGAAGAACACTTCAGCCTCTCTGGCCACTCAGTAACAGACCTGAAGGTGGCAATTTTGCAACAGAAAGACTTCAAAAACAAACTCCAACGAGAAACTGCTGAGCTTGAATTGATTTGCAAATTGGATACCATTAACTTTCGCTTGAATAGAGACTGGGAATGGCTGAGTTATTACACTACTTGAATCTATTTCCTTATGATAACTATCCTTAACCTCTTGTAAACTGTCTGTAATTGACCATCTCAATTATCACTACAAACGTTTTTTTTCCTGCTGATAATAGGTCATATTAATTAATTAGCCTCTTAGAGCTGGTATGGCATCTTCTCTGTATGTGTATATATGCTCTTATTATATGTTCCATTCTATGCATCCGATGGAGTGGGTTGTAGCCCACGAAAGTTTATGCTCAAATAAATTTGTTAGTCTCTAATGTGCCACAAGTACTCCTGTTCTTTTCACAGATACAGACTAACACAGCTGTTACTCTAAAACCTGTGTGAAATGAGATGGTGATCTCAGTTCAGCCTCTACTGGACATATGTCCACCACACAAAAGCCACCATCACAGCTGGCACCAATTTGAAACTGTGATGAATCTGTTAAGCAAGAAACTGCTCTTCCCATCATCCTCCACCCCACTGATCTATGACTCATCAGGGAGGGGGAAGAAACTCTAGGAAAGACTCGGACCTAGGAAGTAACCTAGCACTTGGGGACGTTCCAATAGCGTAGAAAGGCAGGAGCAGCTGGGCAGCTGAATGCAGCAGGAGAGCTGTGTGCAGAGCAGGCTGCAGCAGGAGCCAGGGAATAGGAGGTGACTGTCGGTGTTGCAACTGATGCATTTCCTTGTGGGACTGGTGGGGAAGTAGCAGAGACTGGGAGCCAATTTAGAGGGGTCCCAATGAGACACATCACTAATTGATCCTGGCCTAGAAACCTGCAAGTTGTTGTTATCTCTAGCAGAGGCTGGACTGGATAGGCACCAACCCTGAGGCCTTTACTCAGTAGTGGTCTGCCCACCCCAAAAGTCCAGATAGAAACTGTTATTGTTTAACATTCAATGCAGTGCTTAACTTACTGTACCTAGGGTATTTGTAACCTTCCCCTTTCTACCAACCCTAGTAAAATGGCCTTCATTTACCATATGTCTGCGTCATAGTGCCTACAGGCGCTAGTATCTGAAGTGCCTGTAGAACTTGTCTCTGAGCTGTGATACATCTGGTGCGATACCTTAGAAGTTTGGGTCACCTCAGCACTAGCACCTGTTATAATTATATAACTCTGCTGATGGCCTCTACAAGAAGACAGCAGTTGAATGGACATAGGGACCTAAGTCTAGATATTTAAATGTACTGAGGTGCTGAAAGATGTGGAGAGGCACCTACTGTGATTTTTGAAATTCCCTAGATGCCTAACTCTCATTAAATTCAAATGGGAGAGTGGATCTACATCTTTAGGTGCCTAAATATCTTTAAAAATCTGGTCCCTACATTATTAACCCATGGTTTGGAGCCTCCACATCAAGGCCTAGATGTGTGAGCTGGATGGTGTGGAGAAGTGCGCTGAGCCGTTGCTGGTACTATACCTGTCACGGACAGAGGTCTCTGTGGTGTCCAGTGCTGTCAGTGTGACACTCTTCATGAGCACTGAAATATTTGTCCTTTGGCACCAAAAAAAAAGAGTGAACAAAATTGAGATTATCCTTTGATTCTATGTTGTGTTTCTCTGTGTATCACTGCAGGTTCCAGTGGTAAAGTGAGACATTTCAATGGAAACAAGTGAATCTACTGGAGGGTAAAATCTTTCTTCCCAACTGCAGAAATATGGAGACCTTTTTCAAAACAGCCCTAAGAGGGGAGACCTGGACACCACTCACCTCTTCAGGAACCACTGTTGCTGCTTATAACGTAGTATGTGTATTTTTTGTTTTTTAATTGAGACCTCATTATTTGTTGATACACACTGAAGGGGGCAGAAGCTGGAGATTCAACATGCTGCACCTGGCTGTAAGCTACCTCTGTATTGTCTCAGTGCTGAGGCTACTGGATGCTAGGCTGGTCCCGAGTGCAAGACACTGTAATGATCCTGTTGGCTTGTTACTGAGCACTGTGTTGTCTCCCAGTTCAAGATCCAGTCAGTTGAGCTCTGTAGTCCCCAGAGTACAGGAAAGGGAAGTACAATTTAGCTTAGAGGGAACCAGGCCCAGCAGACAGTTAGAGGCTGCATATGTCTAGGATCAGCAGGCTGGAGACAGCAGCTTGGGAGCCAGCTGCAGAGGGGAAGCTGGGCCATGAGCTATCTAGGCCCTTCGAAGCAGGAGAGCTGGGCCAAGACACACCTGGGCAGGGGTCTACCAGTAGCTGCAGCAGGAAGATACAGGAAGTGGTCTGCCGGTCAGAGGATGGTATGGAGGGGTTACAAGAATCTCTTAGCTTTATATATTTGTGGTGGACTTCCCTGGGGGGCTGGGTTAGGAACTCTTGGGTTTGATCTTTTGTTGTAACTGGTGAAGTCGCTGGGTGAAATCCTGGCTCATTGAAGTCAGTGAGCTTTGCTGTTCATTCACTGGGATGGATATTTCACCCATTGTGCCAAAGGTGTTTCCATTGTTTTGCTTCTGGCAATCATTGCATTGGAATTCTCTGTTACTGAAAATGTGGGAGTGTTTCTGAGCACCCACCACAGGCAAGAGTCTGTGGAGCCGAAAGCTCAGAGCACCCGCAGCACTCAGCTCTGAGCGTGTGGTACACCCGGCACGCTGCCAGATATCAAGAGAGATCAGTGTACCGCAACATGCCCAGCAACACCCGGCAGTCAGCTTGCTTAGAATACGTTAGCCTCAGGGCTGCTCTATCTTACAGCCAGTAACTGGTAGCTCCTGTTGGCTGTTCCCACAGACAGAGGTTAGCTGGAGATTGCCATTTCCTGGCCACACACTCCTTTTACCAAGCCCTTCCCAGAGCAGAGTGAGCTATGCCACCTGGGGATTCCCCACGCCAGATGAATCCATGGTAGTGCAGTGCAGCCTTAAAGGAGGTCATCTAGTCCAACCCCCTGCTCAAAGCAGGAACAATCCCCAGATTTTTTACCCCAGTTCCCCAAATGGCCCCCTCAAGAATTGAGCTCACAACCCTGGGTTTAGCAGGCCAATGCTCAAACCACTGAGCTAATGTTGTTGCAGTGTGAGCCTTAGAGGATCTATTCTTTCCCCAATGTGTGTGCATAAGTAGTGGGAGTTACGTATGCGCAGATTGATGCACATCCTAGCTGCCTCCCATTAAAGTAATGGCAAAATTCTGGTTGATGTGAGTGGGTAAAGGATGCAGCCCTGATGGAAAATGCACCCAACCCAACAGCCTAGAAGTCTGCAAAGCAAGATGTACTTGTCACTATTCATACACTGAAATACAGCATATTGTTTTCAAAGTGTTTAATTGCAGTTGGCATTACTCACCCTACTGCTGGAGGCACCTATCATGCTGGAAAAGGATGTTACTGGTGCTACTTGCAGTGTGTAAACCTAAGGGGTTTGTAAACCAGTTTCCATCATGCTAAAACAAATAGGTTGATAATCAGAAGACAAACCCTGATTGCTATTAAAGATGGGCCAAATGAAAACTAGATTCCATCCCAGCTAAATGTGAGGACCAGTCTTTGTAATGGCTGAGCACCTTCCAAGATGTGCTGAGTGCCCTCACCTGTCCAACTGGAGCTGATGGCACTCAGCAGCTCTTGGAACACAAGTAGCTCTGTGACAGTCAGCAGCGACCCCCTAATAGCTAGTAGTTTTATAATAGCTGGCAACCATTAGGAGAAATTGGACATCTCACGGACACAGTAGCCTGACTTTTGAACTGTCTTCCCTTATCAGTCCTGAGGCAGCTGAAGCTGGTCCTAAGCGGGTTTTTGCCGAGCAGATTGCAGAAGTGCAGGGTTTGCTAACCACCAATCAAATGCTAACGCAACCGAAGCCTGGGTGTGAGTGTGTATAAAGGATTCTTGATTTTTGTATGGAGTAGAGTTTTTTGTACCAAGGTACAGAACTCTCCATTCTTCTGCAGAATAAAGCAACCTTTCCTTATCCCTGTCTGGCTGTCATTGGCTCACAGCTAAGCTGACCCAATATTTTGGTAACAGTGCTCACAAGTTCAGTCCTTGGAAAGTTTGGAGGGATGTAAGGTCAGAAGCCATGCTATGGGGCCAGTCCTGCAAGGTGCTGCGGGCCCTCAGCTCAGATTGACAGCACCTCACCTTATCAGGCCTCACGTAAGGAAGTTTGCACAGTTCTTGCCTACATGTGCTTGGCTCTAACCTGTGCTATTAGCCCCCCACCCCACCTTGTACCTTTTCTGATCACTATACTAAATTCCCCCACATCCATCAGTTGTTGTTTTTTTAAGGTACATAGTCTAGTAAAAGCTTTGAAATGTCAGTTTCCTCAGTGTAGAAATCCCATGTCAAATTTAAAATAAATTTAGACATTACAAAAATATCTCCTTGTTATTCCTTTGACTGGATCATTGCATAAGCCGCAAGATGCAAAGCTGTGCATGAACTGCACTACATTAATTGACGGTAATTATGCATTTAGAGGAGGACTATTAGCTGTTTTTTCTGGCTGGGGATAAGAAGAGACACATAGTTTCATGATTCCATACAAAAGACACTGTTGGGGGGAGAAATGCAATGATTGATGAACCTTTGGAGAAGCATACATAGTTTAGATAAAATAAACAATATGAGCTGCTTCTTGTTATGGGTTAACACCCCATTGAGGTTTGAAAGGTGTGAACTCACCGGCAGTTAACATAACTGTAAGCATAAGCCCTCCTGCCCTGCACTTAAGACAACAGGTGTGGGTGAACTTGTCCAGGAACTTCTGACTGAGAATTGTTTTGAATGGAGGGGTGTATGTGGAGAAAAGAGATCACAGAGAAACTGTGGCCATGTCTATACATACAGTGCTGCAGCAGCACAGATGTAACAATACAGCCATGCCACTGAAGTACATCTGGTAAAGATGCTGTATGCTGATGGGAGAGAGCTCTTCCATTGGCATGAAAAAAACAACTCCACTTTGTCGGTGGGAGAAGCTCTCCTGCCGACATAGCGCTGTATACACAAGTGTTTATGCTGGTGTAACATGTGTCGTGTGTGTGTGTAGGGGGGGAATATTCAACCTCCTGAGCAACGTAACTTTTGCTGACATAGGCTGTACCACTTGGGAAGATAGCCCAAGAGACAAGAACAGAGAGAGGAAGAGGCAAGAAAGCCAAGCAGAAGCCTATAAGTACAGTGTGACCTGTTGTCATAACTTGGCCTACAAACTTACCCCATTTGTGAGCTCAACTGTAAGAAGTGAGTGTAAGTTCATGAAGTATCACAGTACCCTATAACAATGAATGTTGATGGTACAACGGAAACAGACTGAATTAGTCCAAACAAAAAGAACTATTGATATAACTCAAGGATTGTGTTAAGATCATGCCTGGTAAACAAGAAAAGTGTGGAACCAAAAATCAGTGAACCAAAATTGGTGTATGAGAAACTAGGTCTAACTTGTGGATAAAATAATGAGGGGATGGGCTGTTCCACTTATCACTCCTCTTTGTGTCCTTAAAGAAAGACTTGGAGAGACAAATAGACTGCTTGAGTGAGCTCCACCATCGTGGCACTCCACCATCTCCCGGACTTCTTCAAGCTAATCCTGAAAGATGTGCTGACCAGATGGGGACCAATGGGGGTACCAGATGATGTTGCCATGTCCACTGGCTTTGGATAAATCCTGAACACCACTTGCCATGTGAGACTTTTGTCTCTTTCTGTCCCCAGTGTGTCCTTTTCCTTCCCTACCTTATTCTCTTTCTTCTCTCTCCCCTGTTTGTCTAATAAGAGCTTGCCAAGACTGCATATTTTAGAACTTTGCAGTAAGCCTGTGACCACAGAGACAAATAAAATAATGCCCTCAACAGCTTGATGCTGTTAAAAGCATAGGTGGGGAGTGACTTTTTAATCTTGGGAGGCTTACGTGAGCACCGGAAATTTCCTAATGTGGGGGAGGCCACCAGTGCCTAGACTGTAGTTCCATACCCCTGCTCTACTCCACCCTTGCTCTGCCTCTTCCCACTCCTGCTCTTCCTCTTCCCCCATGGCCCTGCCTCTTCCCACCCCTGCTCCATCTCTTGCCCAGAGGCCCCTCCACCCACCGCTTGCTCCTTTCTGCCTCTTATATGCGCCACCCATAGGTAAGAGTTTGCCAGGGTGGCTGATAAGACCATGTGCCATGATTCTGTTTTTCCTACAGTGAGGTTGCACGTGTGAGTCAACCTCAGAGACAGAAGGCTCATTTTCTACATCTGCTGTTCTTCTCTCCCCTTTTATGCGTGTTTATCTTGCTTTGTCATCTTAGGAAATGAAATCAGACTTTAATAACAACAGTTCCAGCCCATTTCAACTCACCTCTTCTCTCCCCCACACCCCAAAAGGAAAGTTATTACCATCTTTGATACCATCGTAAAGACTGTAAGAGCAGCAAAGAGTCCTGTGGCGCCTTACAGACTAACAGACTTATGGGAGCTTAAGCTTTCATGGGTGAATACTCACTTCGCCGGATGCAAAGGCTGTTTCGAACTAGAGGATTTCTTTCTAATAACTGTCTCCAGCTAAAGAGAAAGGGAACAAGGGGTGGTATGAAAACCTTACTTAATGCTTTACATTTCAAATGCTTTAACTGTTGTTTCCCTTCTTTTCTGTTTTTTTAATAAAAGGCTTAAAGGTTTTTTAATGATGTGTTAGCCATGATACTAACAGCCTCTGTATATCAAACCTTGTTTAACACTGTTTAATGTTGGACAGTGCCAGGGTCTTAACACTTTTCGTCCATGTGTTCCATCTAAATTAACAACAGACCCTGGAATAAGCTAGAGAGAGAGTTTTCAGGTCTGGTGTTGGCTAAAGAGGCATGTGGGCTGTAAGCTAAGAAACTGCTCCTTTTGTTCTTGGCTCCTTCTGCATCCGGAGACACAGGACTTCTTACATTCCTTGTAAATAAACAAGATTGCATCAAAGAAAATACTAGACTCCATCATCAATTCCTACTTCCAGCTGAAACATCTTCAGGACCCTGAACTTTGACTAGCTGGTTGGGTCGAAATGGGGGCAATGGAGGTCAACAGAAGAGTTGGAAAAGTGCTTTGAGTCACAGCCATGCTCGATTAGTGGTTGTAAAAGTGACATCTGCTCTGTGCTTTCCTCTTCAGAACACCACAGAGAATACAATTGATATTAACAAGTGTGTCAAGCAAAAATGTTTAACCCAGTTTCTCTGCCTTGCTCAAGAGAATAGGTCTGTCTGTTTATCAAGAACCTACAGAGAACTCAAAGTGACAAATGAAGGAATATTTTGTGGCAGCAGGTTTTTCAGTTGTTCCTGAGAAAATTGCTGTGTTTCGAACGGTGAGCAGTCAGTAGTTTTCCAGATGAGGCCACTCTTGACGAATGTGTTGGGCACTGGGTGAAATATTACAAATGGCAAAGCCATTTTCTGACTGGCCAGCTGGTGATTGGGATTGATGATGTAACACCCATGCACAGACTCCCACCGGTACAGGGCTGGGACTTTAACCACTGAAAACACACAAACAAATTCTCTTGTTCTGACCTTTGGATGGGTACCCCGCCTGCAAAATGAACTAGGGTCCTTTTCTGTGCTCTACAAAGAAGCACTAACCATGCACCAGTTAAATATCAGTTCACTACCTTCCCAAGTGGCACTGCAAATGACCCCTCCTTCTAACATTTGTCTTATTTTTCTAAGAATTTTTGGGTTTGACATGATGAAATGAAAGTGTCAATTTGAGCTTGTTGAAAAATGGAGAACCTTTTCCCTGAGCATTTTCAAAAATATTTACCCACTTCATCTGTTAATGTTATTTACAGGCACTCCCTCCTTCTCCACTGTAATGGAATATTAAACTATTATAATGTTTACCCTCTAGGTGGCATCATGTGTAACATACCTTTTTCAAGCTGCTAATACCTAGAGTAAGCAATGCCTTTAAGGGTATGTCTACATTGCAATTAAACACTCATGATTGACTGTGTCAACTGCCTTGGGCTCACGGGCTCAGGCTTCAGGGCTGTTTAACTGAGCTATAGACATTCAGGCTTGAGTTGAAGACCACACTCTGGGACTCTTCCCACTCACAGGGTCTCAGAGCCTGGGCTCCAGCCTGAGCCAAAAGTCTACACTGCAATTGTACAGCCCGATAGCCCGGGCCAGCTGTGGGTGTTTAATTGTGGTGTAGACATACCCAAAATGCCTTAAAGAGAACATATCCTCATATATGTCTTTGGGGTGGAAGCTCTGTAACCAGTCCATATCTGGCACATGACATGGTGTCAGATATGAAGGCAGCCTAACTAATACCAGAGGAGAACAGAAGTGGATGGAAATTAGCAACACAGTGTTGCAAGCAGAAGAAGAGAACACTAAGGTTTGTGCTCATCAACATGCCAATTGACAATGTCCCCAGGGAATGTCAGTTTTGACAGACCTTCAGAATGGACCAACTAGGAAGTAGCATTTTGCAAGATTTCACATTGCAGCCAAACTCCGCTAGGAAACTGGAGATATTCAGGTATGCTCTTTAATTTATGCTATTGGGAAGTAGGCAGAACATATCTATGTCTTTTACCTTTACTGAAGACAGCCACAAAGAGGACTATAAAAAGGGTTCTGGTTATGTTTGATGCATACTTTATACTTCAGAGAAATGTGGTTTATGAAAGGGCATGTTTTCACCAGAGAATTCAACAACCAGGGTGCTCTGCTGAATTTACTTGCATTAGCTGGAAAAAGTGATACGTTGGGGGGCCTGTAAAACATGGAAATATGGGAAATATATTGGTTATTAACCTGACAGACAATGGTCTTTCACAGCGGCTATAATTAAAAACAGAATTAACCTTACCCACAGCCATTCAAATAGAAAAGCAATCTGAACTTGTGAAACAGCAAAATAAACTTGCCAAACCAGAAACTAGTTTAGCAGCTGTAAACAGACACAGCATGTGTCCTAAATGTCATTATCATAAACCCCCTGAGGCAAGGAATGATAACTGCCAGGCTGACTAAAAAGATGAAATGTACAAGAAGTGGAAAAATTTGTAGCCCCAAAAGAGTATGTCTAGCCAAAGGAATATAATTTAATGAATGCACTAACTATAGACATTTTGCATCTGTTTGCAGTACTAGGGCAGCCAGGGAGCTGACTCATGTTACAGACAATCAAGAGCCATTGTTTCTGGGATCTATCATGTGTGCTGAGACAGACCCTGCCTGGAGAGTGAAACTGACTATTCATGGAAAGACTATTGAATGTAAAGTTGACTCAGGAGCAGACATGAGTCATATCAGCAGAACCATCCTGTCCACAGGACAGACCAGGGGCAACCACTTCGGGACACAGTGTCCAGGGCAGCCTGGGAGGCTATCGGGAGGCCTGGCACTGGCAGGAACAAGCAACCCAGCCTGCCCTACTCCACCCTGCCAGCTCCCAGCATCACTAAGGGGAGGGGGCGGAAGCCAGAAAGAGGTGGGACCATGGTGGAGGATTGGGGGAGGGGTGGAATGAGGATGGGAGCAGAGCGGGGTAGAGCAGGGGTGGGAAAAGATGGAACGGGGGCTTGGGGGAAGGGGTGGACTGGGGGTGGAACCTCGGTCAGACAGGGGGGTTGTCCCAGGCCCTGCACCACCTTAAGGACGGCCCTGCATGATGGGACTTACAGTTACCTTCATCCCCTCCCAAAGCTGAAATTACCTGACACAGCCTTGACTAGCCCTGGAGGTGTTCTGAACTGCATGGGATAGTTCACCATAGAAACAACTTACAAAGACAAAAGATTTGCATTCAGAGTTTGTGATCAAAGATCAACAACTTTCTCCACCGCAATGTAGCAACCTAGTGAGAGGTGGAAGAACTCAGAGTATATGGTGATGATGGACTTTTGGAAGGAGATCCAGTACAAATAACTTTGAGATAATGTTGAACTATATAGTGCAGTGGTTCCCAAAGTGGGGTCTGAGGATGCCATCTTGTTCCCAAAATGGCATCCTGTGAACGATGTGACCTCTCATGCACTTCCTGTGCCAGCGTGACCTTGCATACACTGTGCTTGAGAAGTCACACTGGAAGGGGTAATCCCACACTGGCGGGCACATTCCAGTAGTACAAGAAATTAAAGGAATCTGTGACACTTGCTAAATTGCCAAATGGGTCCTTGTGGGGAAAAAGTTTGGAAACCACTCATATAGTGTACATACACTTCACAGGATTCCTATCACATTGCTTCATAAAGTGGAAACTGAGTTAAAGAGAAGGAAACAGATTGGCATAATCAAAAAAAAATCTCTGAGCTAACAGCAGTGTGTGCCCCAATGGTAGAAGTTATAAAGAAATATGGAAAATATTATTCTGTGTGGCAGTTGAAAGAAAAATATATCCTCCCAACACAGGATGACTTCCTCCCCAAAGTGGAAGGAGTTACAGTATTTTTCAAGCTGGATGCCTCAAGCAGAATCTGGCAAATTTATTTAGCCAAAGAGAGTGCTGAACTGACTACATTTATCAGACCTTTCCGGAGATTTTGCTTTTGAAGTTACCTATTAGGATTACTAGTGCACTTGAAATTTTTTCCAAAGAAAGATGGCAGAATTATTAATGAACACAAATGGAGTGTAGTTTGCATGGACAATATTTTGACATATGGGTCTTTGATGGAAGAACAAACAAAACCCTTATCGAAGCTCTAATCCTAGTCAGTTAGTGCGGACTGAAGCTAAAAAAGGAAAAATGTGTCTTCTGCCTACCCCAAATCAAGTTTTTTGGGACAGACAATAAACTAAGGTTGAATCCATCCTTGCCCTGAGAAAGTAAAAGCTATTTGAGAATTGAATGCACCAACAAATGTATGAGAACTGAGATGTGTAGTGGAGATAGTAAATTACCTTGGTTGATACCTACAAGACCTTTCCATGATGACAAAACCAGTGAATGAACTATTAAAGTCCAACACATTGTGGCTATGGGGGCTAAATCAAGAAATTGCTTTCAAAAAGGTAAAAGAAATGATCTCAGCTGCTCCAGTTCTCAAGTACTATGATGTGAACAAACTCACAATATTCAGTACAGAGGCAAGCAGCTATGGCTAGATGGTGAATTGTTGCAACAACATGGCTCTGAGTAGAAGCCAAATGCTTTTTGCTCTCCCATACTCACAGAAGCAGAAAGATGATATGCAGAGATTGAAAAGAAGTGCCAGGCAAGTGTATGGGCATGTGAGAACTTCTACAGAGATTTGTGTGGAATGGATTATTTTACACTGATCATAAACCACTTTTCATCTTCATCTATGGAAAGGACCTGGATTGAGCACCACTGAGATGCCAAGGTCTAGTGATAAGGTTAATGCAATTTAACCCAATTGCCAAATACATGCCTGGGAAAAATCTAATAGTAGCAAACACTCTGTTACAGAACCCAGCGATGCACTCAACTCAGAGGGGACGTAAAGGTACATGGATGCTGTGAAAGACAAGAGACTGAAAAGAAACTTCACCAGCCACAACAAGTAACCTTGACAGTCATGTAACTTAAAGGAGTTCTAAATTATATTAGGGCTGGCTGGCTCAAGTATGCGAAGGATACCAATGAGTGACAAGAGACTACTCTGTAGTATGTGGACAATTAAGCAAGACAAATGGACTCATAATTAAAGACAATTGCATTGTACTTCCAAATGAAATGAGAGGAGAAATCCTAAATCTCATCCATGAAGGACATATCAAAGACTAACTAAATGCTATGAATGTGCCAACCAGTCAATGTGGTGACCAGGCATTAGCAAGGACATAAAATATCTGCATGTGAATGTTTCAGAAGTAACAGAACAACACAATGCAAAAAGCCTTTCATAGCACTTCTCCCAGATGGGCCTGGGAAGAGACAGCTGCAGATTTATGTGAATTCAGGGAACATCATCACCTGGTCACAGTGGACTATCTTTCCAGATATATAGAAATAATATACTTCATGTCACAATGTTATTGAGCAATTGATGTGCATTTTTGCTTATTTTCATATTCCAGAACAACTAGTGATGGACAATGGACCACACAGTTCACCACAGCAGAATTTTAGTCATTCCAAAGGAAATATGATTTTGATCACATTAGTAGCAGCCTATATTACCAATAAATAAATGCAGAGGCTGAGAGCAGTACAGACAGGCAAGAAAATCCTACAGCAGGAAAATACATTCCTTGCTCTTCCGAGCTACTGATCAGCACCAATAATAGCTGTTGGATATAGTCCAGCACAATGCCTGATGAGAAGACAACTCAGAACTACTGTTTCTTCTTTTCCAATCTCCAACATGGCCAAATATGAAGAGAGTAGCCAAATCAGATAAAAAGGCAAAACGTTTATGAACAATTTTATGACAGATGTGACTCAGTTACAGAACTACTGGCTCTAAAATCTAGTGACCGTATTTGTGTCAAACTTGATGGAGAAAAAAGAAGGGAGAACTCCAGCTGTCATAAAGAAAAAAATTCATTGTCTGGATCAGATGTGTTCAAGACTAACAATGGAGAGTTCAGCAAAACAGGTAGACTTCTACAGTTTGTTCCTCGGAAAGAACAGTCAACAGAGCAAGCTCTACAGATGACAGATGCAAAAGATAACACAAAGATTCCACATGGACTACTGCCGTCATTGCAACTACTATACAGCCAGATGTAATGTTGTTGTTACATGTTTGCGTAATTAAAAAAAAGTAACATTCAGAGACATTTAACAGACTGAACTGTACTGAACTTTAAAGGTAGCATGATAGTGTAAATTTTACATTCCTATCACTTACAACATTTAAAGGGGGATGTAATGGAATGTTAAACTATAGTCTAATGTTTACCCAGTAGATGGTGTCCTGTGTAACATACCTTATCCGAGATGGTAATAGCTAGACCCAGCAGTGCATTAAAGTGTCTTAAAGAGAACACATCTTCATGTATCTCTATGGGCTGGAAGCTCTGTGACCAGTCCACATCTGGGACATGATATCCACTGTCATCAACACCAACTTTTCTTCCTGGGTCTCCTTTTCTATGCCCTTCACCTGCTTCAATGATTCCAACTTCTTTTGACCTCCCTTGTCCCCAATTTCACCTTTTAACTCTCTCTCACTATCCAGGCATGCTCTAGTCTTTCTCATCCTTAAAAAGCCACCATCCTCAAATCACACCCTCGCCCATCCAATTCCCACTCTCTCCTCATTCCCCTTCTTCCTTCTAACTCCAAACTCAATGAGCGAGCAGCTTGCAGCCATTGCCTCACATTCCTCCTCTCCAGTTTTTGACTTGAATCTCTTCCAACCTGGCTTCTGCCTTCTCTTTTCCACTTCCATTGCTCTCACCAAGGTCTTTGCTTGGTCAGCTCTCAAAGTGGAATTGCAGTTTGGATTGATGTGGAGGAAGCAGAAGGAGCTGAATGGTTGTGGGCTGGGAAGGTGGAGAAAGGGGACTTTGTGTGTTTAGCTTTTAAAAAACAACAACTAAAGTAACTTAATACAATCCCCATGGATCACAACCCTGATCGCTTTGTTTATACCTTGTATCCCCTTCCTGCACTCCTCCTATGTCTTTATCTTTTTAGATTATATGCTCTGCAGGGCAGGGACTGTGTCTTCATCTTGTTCAGACGGTGCCTTACACATTTCAGATCCTGCTACTGTACAGATAATGAATAATAATTCATGAGTTTCAGGAGCCTGCAAGATTTGTTATATATAAGTCAACAAGACTGGACTGGCTTGCACTGGTGTGCTTCGGAGTCCAGAATGCTTCTGCAGGTAGCATATTGGTTTTGCATGTTAATGTAAAGATCTCTGAATATGCATTGCACAAATACTAGAACAAACTCTGTTGTGAAGCAAGTAAACCTTACAGTATGGATACTAGATGTTCACACACTTGGTTGCGTCTGTAGTCCAAACACATTGTATACCCCAGGGGCTCCTTGCATCTCTCTAGTCTCCCCTACAAGTTTCCTATGCGCCACCCTCCCATACCCAACTATTTTAGGGATTCACTGCAACCCCTCTACTACCTCCTTCATACCAGATGCTCCATGTCCTCTATAGCAGGGCCTACCTTTCTCTTCACCCATGCCAGGTCTCCCTTCCCCTTTTCCCACCGTATCAGGGGTTCTGTGTGCCCCATCCCTGCCCACCAGTGTCTCCCATTCTCTGCACTCATGCCAGGTGCTTTCTATGCACTCCTTCCCCCCATGGCCTCTACTTCCTACCATGACAGGAGCTCTGTATACCCCCCCATTGCCTCCCTCCACACTCATATCAGGGCTCTGTGTGCGCTCCCATTTTCTCCTTCCCCCTATGCCCTCCACTTCCCACCATGACAGGGGTTCTGTGCTCCCATACCTACAATCCAGGGTCCCCCCTACTCCCTCCCCCGCAATGTCAGGGGCTCTGTATAGCTCCCATTCCCTGCATTCCCCTCTTCCTCCAACTTATCTCCTCTTTCCGTCTGGGAGATAGATCATTCAGGCTATCAACCTGTTCAATTCTATTGAGAGGACAGGCACAGATGAGATGGGAATATTGTTATGCTAGAAGATGTTAATGGATGCCATCAATCAGTTCTTTGATCTACAGGCAATTGCAGAGGTGCTTGAAGCTGTGACTGTGCTGAACTGATGGCAGAGGGTGCCTGTGTCTCCAATATTCCCCCTTCTGGTTTTTCGATTACCCCCTAGATCTGCCCATTGATACCTAGAACCTTCCCTGAAATTTTGGAATTGAATGAATGCAGTGTACAAAAATTATTGCATTACCGACAGAAAGGGAAATGCCATAAAGTTCTTTTGTTTTAAGGGCATCAATTTTCCCATTACAATTTGCTGTGCCTCCAACCTTCTGCTTTTACCAGGCCATTTTTTCTTTACCTCCAACTACATGAAGACACTAAAACTGGACAAATAAACTAGGTCATTTTGTCTCTCACCTTTTAAAGTTGCACTTGGCATTGGGATAAAGTGCTTCCACCTTTAACTCGTGGGGTATGTCTGGTACAGTCAATGTGTTACATTCTTGCCCTGTCATACCTTAAAATTGGATTTTCATTTAAATAATCTAGTTTGAGGATGAATGCTCAATGTTTTTATTATGAAGTTTCTTCCAATTTGATTTTAAAAAATCAAATAAACCCAAACACTCCTGTGCTGCATTAGCCAGGAGTACGTATTAGGAAAGTTTCCTGTCACTGAGGTTTGTTAGTGGAAAGACTCCTGAGGGAAGTACTAAATCTCCACTGCTTGACACATAAGAAGATTGCACGACCCACTAGAAAGCACACTCTAAGGAACACTCCAATATCGGCAGGGAAAACGATGAGCTGACCTGTTGGTTCTTTCCCATCTCTTATTTCTAGAATTCCATGAGAATTCATATAAATAACACACAAGAGAAGAAAACAAGAACAACATAACATGTGAACTACATGGGATATTTCTGTTTCAGCAGAATTTAATACAATAGGCTAAATCCTGAAGACCTTAGTCCCATTTTACTCATTGCTTACCAGCAAAAACTCCCACTGGCTTCAGGTGGTTACATATTTTCTTATTTCTCCTGATGTGAAGGTTATATGTGCCTCTTCATATCGTGATTCTCCAGCAGGCTCAGGTGCTTCAATGTTTGGCCTGCCACAAAAGCTACCTTGCTGCCCTTTGCTGCATCTTGTGCTTGAATTTAGTGCACTTTCTCAGATCATGTCTAGCATAATATCATTCTTAAGTCAAACACAAGAGGCAGCAGAGGGAAGTTATGCCAATTCTGTTCTACCTCCTTCCACACCATAGAATCATGGATATGTAGAACGGGAGGGGACCTTGATAGCTCATCTAGTCCAGTCCCCAGCACTGAGGCAGAATTGAGTATTTAGCCTCCAATGATGGAGATTCCACAACCTTCCTAGCCAATTTGTTCCAGTGCTGAAATAACCTGACAGTTAGGAAGATTTTCCTAATGTCTAACCTTAATTTCCATGGCAGCAATTTAAACCCATGGCTTCTTGTCTAGTCCTCCATGTTCTTCTTATCCAATTTATCACATACTCACCCCCTGTTCTTATTCTTCGGTGGAGTTGCCCTCTTCACCTAACCTAGGTGTGGATCAAAGTTTTGCTGGGACATCTTAGGGCTTTCAGCCACAGATCAGTGGGTCTGTGGTTAACCTGTCAATGATTACAGGAGTTTCAAAGGGTCTTCAAGTCCTGGCCCCCTGTTGGAAATTTCCCTGTTGCCTCTGAACTTGGTGACATTCCATCTGAACACATATACTTAAGGCATAATTTGGCCAGCTATCATATGTCTACATAAAAACTGGCCTGTGATCTATTGCGATGTCTGATCCTGCAGTCCTTTCACGTACAAAACTCCCATTTTTATTTGCTGGAAGAACTGAATGACCAGACCAAAAATTAATTACTATACAAAATGCAGACACTTTACACAGAGGTTTTACAAAAGCAAGACAGCAGCAGCAGACTAAGTTACTGAGCTCATCTTGAGTTATACTGTCATGGAGCTCAATTCAACAGGAACATACAACCATACATTTTTTAAAACATAAATCACAGCAAAGGAAATAGGAGAGGCACAGCACTGATACACATACAATTTCAGACCAGAAGAAATTGCTGTTATTATACCTTTGATTAAAAATAATTTAAGGATTATATTTGTTTTTCTCATTGCACAGGGACACCACATGTCCTGGCTGTTAAAACTAAACCCAGGTGACTATTTTATATATACAGAAATGGTGCACTGATATTTTAATAAAAACATTTACAGTACACTATGAATATTTACATGGGATGTTCCATGCACTCAGGCAATGCCTGCAACACAGTGTACTCCAAAGTGATTTTATTTGAAAGGTAACATATTTTAGGGCTGGATTTCTTTTGGACTCCTGTCCAAGCTGATCTCCGATGGAAACAACCAAAAATAAAAAGAAATCTATTCCAACCAATAAATCAAATCAGCAGCTGGAAAGAGGAAAGCGGATACTGGGGTTTCTTAAAAACTCTTGCAGTATAGGTTTTTAAAGCACTATTACATTCAAGTAACAATGGTTGCTGGTGGAAAACATGGCTCAAGGCACCAGTTTCATTTCTCTAGATACCAATAGGAGAAAAATTAATCATTCACATATTTGTATTCAGCCTGTCATGAAAAGGGGTATGCTATAAATATATTTCAAATACCAAGACAAATCAGATGTATTCTGACAAACAGTCCTGTAAAGAAAACAGGAGGACTTGTGGCATCTTAGAGACTAACAAATTTATTTCAGCATAAGCTTTCGTGGGCTACAGCTCACTTCTTCAGATGCATAGTCCTGTAAAGGTAGGTAATATATCCCGTTTGTTATATGTTACACAGTACTGGACTAGTAACTCATAGCATGTGCTTAGCTATTACTTTTAAATGTGAATACCTAGAACCTGTATTGTAGGTACTGTATTTGCAGGCTGGTACAGCTATTTTTGTTTTGTTTTGTTTTGTTTTGTTTTTGTTTTAAAGTATATAAATATAAATCCCCCTGTCTCTGTCTTAGGACTAAATCATGTAGTCCTCACTCACATGAAACTATCAGACTCTATCATAACTTTATTCTGAAGGCCAAGGGCCAGATTTACCATTTAGGTGTCTAAAAATACAGATAGGTGTCTAGTGGGACGAGTTAGGTGCCTAACTCCTATTGAAAATCTTGAAGTCCCATTGAGACTCAGCTGGAGCTAGGCATCTAACTTGCTTAGGCACACTTGAAAATCCAAATTGGTGCTATCTGAACCTTTCGGGGCCTAAATACCTCTGTAAATCTGGCCCTAAATTTCAGGATTTACCGTAAAAGTTAAGGGAATTCTGCCTGAATGAGGAATTTAGGATTTCATACTTAAATGGGCCAGAGAGTAAATCAGTACAGCTCCATTGATTGAAGTGTAGTTTTTAGATACTCCCCTCTAAAAAATAATATCTAAGCATATTCTGTAAGCTAAGAGATATAGGGTGTAAAATGCAAAGGACTGTGGATGTATTACCTACCTTTACAGGGCTATGGGTAAGAATATATCTAATTTGTCTTAACTTCAAGTCAATGGACCTATGATTAGGGTCCTACCAAATTCATGGTCCACTTTGATCAATTTCACAATCATAGGATTTTAAAAATTTTAAATGTCATGATTTCAGCTATTTAAATCTGAAATTTCACAGTGTTGTAATTGTAGGGGTCCTGACCCAAAAAGGAGTTTTGGGGGGATTGTGGTTCTGCTACGCTTATTTCTGCACTGCTGGTGGTGGTGGTGGCACTATTTTCAGAGCTGCATGGCCAGAGAGTGGCAGCTGCTGGCCAGGAGCCCAGCTTGGAAGGCAGACCCAGAGCTAGCAGCAGCGCAGAAGTAGGAATGGCATGAAATAGTATGGTATTGCCACCCTTACTTCTGTGCTGCTGCCTGCAGAGCTGGGCCATCAGTCAACAGCTGCCATCTTTGGCCACCCAGCTGTGAAGGCAACAGTGCAAAATAAGGGTGGCATGGGATGGTATTGCTATCCTTACTTCTGCGCTGCAGCTGGTGGGGCGCTGCTTTTGGAGCTGGGTGCCCGGCCAACTGTCACCGCCCTCTGGCTGCCCAGATCTGAAGGCAGTGCAGAAGTAAGGGTGGTAATACCACAACCCCCTAAAATAACCCCCCTTGCAACCCCCCTGCAATCTCCTTTTGGGTCAGGACCCCCAGTTTGAGGAATACTGGTCTCACCTTGTGAAATCTGTATGGCAGAGGGTAAAAGCACACAAAAGACCAGATTTCACGGGGGAGACAAGATTTCACGGTCTGTGATGTGTTTTTCATGGCTCTGAATTTGGTAGGGCCCTACCTATGATGTTTTAAATGAGCTGAGTATCTGGCCCCAAATATTCTTAAACCTGGTCTAACTGCTTAGGTCTTAACCATTACACTTAAAAGAAAATACTCTAATTCCAATATTTGTTTTCTGGGGCTCATATGATTCTAAGTTTAATGTAGAAATCCTTGCAGTAACATCCAGTTCCCAGGAAAGTGACTTGGAAGGATTTTTTCCCTTAGTCAGAGAAGAACTTAGAAGTAAACTCAGCTAAGCTGTGGTACTAATGTGGTCTAACTTGTCTAAAACGGAAAAAGAAAAGAGTCACTCCATGGTCTCTTCTGCCTGCCTGTTGCAGAAGCAACAAACTCAAACCAAAACTTGATTACCGAGCTAAGTGAAGGGAGAGGAATGCAGTCCTGATTAAAAATAAAAAAGAAACCCCTGGTCTGAAAAGCCCTTACACCATATTTGGGGAGGGAGGGGTAAAAAAAAAGTTTCCTTCTCATTTAATGTAATGAGTTTTTATTATTGATTTCCATGAAAACAAGATCAGGCTCAAAATGTCTACTGCATTGTAAGTAGCATAAATGGTACCAGGCAAGTGTGTGACAATGGAGACATCTTAATGTAACAGTCCTACACGCCATGCCTCCTTTCTATCCAGGACACGTACCCACTTGTATACTGGATGCCTTGACAAACTGCCAATAAAAATCAGCAGGCCATCAGCAATCAGAAGGGATGGAAAATGTGAGCACTTCTAGTGATTCAGATGATGATGATAACAATTATACAAAGTGACTTCTAAAAATGTTAAAGAAAAGCCAAGAAAAAAGTGCAGAAAGATGGTGTAAGTGTAACCCACACACCTTCTGGCTGTGGTGTTCTGTCCCATCTAGTGGCACTGAGACCACTTACAGAGAGAGAGGGAGACTAATGAGGCTGTTCTATAGCCTTAGCTAACAGCCAGTTGCCTTTTAGCCGGAGTGAAAGTAACTTAAAAGACTTACTGGTATGCTGGAGTCCTGAGCAGGGGGGCCTGGGTTCAACTGGGAGAGGTGTGGTCTCAACTGGAAGAGGCAGGCCCTTTAAATCAAGATTTAAAGGCCCAGGGGCTTCAGCTGTGGCTGGGAGCCCGGGGTCCTTTAAATCACCCCCGGAGCTAACAGCTGCAGAGGCGGCTGGGAGCCCTGGGGCTCAGGGGTGATTTAAAGGGCCCAGGGATCCCCACAGCAGCTGGAGCCCCAGGCCCTTTAAATCACCACCAGAAACCTGCCATTGCTACCCCAGGGATCCCAGCTGCCTCTGCCTCCCCGATTCTTTAAATAGCTGCTGGAGCCCCGCTGCTTTACCAGGGCTCTGGGGGCTATTTAAAGGGCACAGGGCTCCCCTGCTTCTACTGCTCTGGTCCTTTAAATAGTCGCCAGAGCCCTGGGGTATTGGCGGGGCTCCAGGGGCTATTTAAAGAACCGGGGAGGCAGAGGCAACTGGAGCCCCCCGCTACCTCAGGGGTCTGGGGGCTATTTAAAGTGCCCAAGACTCCCACTGCTTCTACCGCTCTGGCCCTGTAAATAGCCGCCGGAGCCCTGGAGTAATGGCGGCAGGGCTCTGGCAGCTATTTAAAAGGCCAAGGTGGTAGAAGCAGTGGGAGCCCTGGACTTTTTAAATAGCCCCCAGAGCCCTGCTGCTGCTTCCCCAGGGCTCTGGCAGTGGGGCTTTCATGGCAATTTAAAAGGCCTGGGGCTCTAGTCCCTGCTGGGAGACCCAGGCCCTTTAAATTGCCCCCTAGGGAATCCAGGTCACCCCGGTATGGCACACCAGCTCTTGCCAGTACACCCGGTTTACTTTCACCTCTGAGTAAGGGGATGGGGCTGCAAGTTCGAGTGGCTGTGTGGCATGAGCAGCATGGTAAGGGGGCCAGCCAGGGCTGAGAAGAGGGGTTGGATAAGGGGTAGGAAGCGGTGGGGGGGGTGGAGGTTATGGGGGGATGGTCAGGGGACCGGGAACAGAGGGGTTGGATAGGCGTGGGAGTCCTGGGGGGTCTGTCGGGGTGGTGGTGGATGGGGTTGGGGCAGTTGGGACAGGGAGTGGGGCGAGTTGGGTGGTGTTCTGGGGAGCAGTTAGGATGGGAGGTCTTGGGAGGGGATGGTCAGGGGACAAGGAGTGGGGGGTTGATAGGTTGCGGGTTCTGAGGGGGGCAGTCAGGGCAGGATGTGGGTTGGGGTTGGACAGATGGGTGGCGGGAGGGAGACATGGGGCTTGTACTCACCACACGGTTCCCTACCAGGTCTTCGGTGGCACTTCAGCAGTGGTCCTTCACTCGCTCTGGGTGAAGGACCTGCCACCGAAAACCCAGAGCGAATGAAGACCCCCCCTGCCGTTGAACCACTGAGGGCCCGGTAGGGAACCAGTTCTTAGGATTTTGGGAGATCATCACAGGTGTCTCTGATACAAGAGACTGCCCAGTGTGCACCAGCAGTGAGGCTCCTCTGGCACGAACAGCTGAAATCACTGAGGTCTGTGTTAAGTGGTGAGACTTGAAGACAACCTGGCAGATCAGTGATTGGCTGGCAGGGTGGCTGGCAAGGTGGCCAGTGGAGAGGACCAGAGCGGAGCCCGGCAGAGAGCTGCAGCGATCAGCCAGCAGGATGGCTGGCAGACAGGCATGGTGGTCGGCTGGCAGAAAACTGGTGAAGAGGAGCGGAGTGTCGATTAGCCATCAGAGCAGCTGGCAGAGAGAAAAAGCGAGCAAGTGCCTGGGCTGTGGAGCGAGTAAGATTTCATCTTATCCCCCTCCACCCAGGGTGAAAGGTGAACTCTGCAGATGCACCTCTGAACTCTGGGTCTGCCCTGACCAAGGACAACAACTGTGAGTGGGGTGCAGAGAAGGGACAGGAACATTAAAGGGACTTTTGGCTACTGGACTTAAGAACCTGAGGGAAAAGGACGAGCCCAACTTACTTGGAGGTAGGTCTTTTGCTTATGGTTTATGTTTATGAACGCTGTTTGTGGTGTCTTCCAAATGTAACGCCTGGTTACTTCCCTCCTTTTTATTACACATTTCTTTGCTACACTCAGGGTATGTCTACACTATGGGATAATTCCGATTTTACATAAACCGGTTTTATAAAACAGATTGTGTAAAGTGGAGTGCACGCGGCCACACTAAGCACATTAATTCGGCAGTGTGTGTCCATGGTCCGAGGCTAGCGTCGATTTCCAGAGCGTTGCACTGTGGGTAGCTATTCCGTAGCTATCCCATAGTTCCCACAGTCTCCCCCACCCCTTAGAATTCTGGGTTGAGAGCCCAGTGGCTGATGGGGCAAAAATCATTATCGCGGGTGGTTCTGGGTATATGTCGTCAGTCATTCCTTCCTCTGGGAAAGCAACGGCAGACAATCATTTTGAGCCCTTTTTCTCTGGATTGCCCTGGCAGATGCCATAGCATGGCAACCATGGAGCCCGTTCAGCATTTTTTTTTACAGTCACTGTATATGTACTGGATGCCGTGGACAGAGGCGATACTCCAGCGCTACACAGCAGCATTCATTTGCTTTTGCATGATAGCAGAGATGGTTACCAGTCATTCTGTACCGTCTGCTGCCAGTGTAATTTAGCAATGAGATGACGGTTATCTGTCCTTCTGTGCTGTCTGCTGCTATCATGGGTGCCCCTGGCTGAGATCGACCGGGGGCACAAAAGCAAAACTGGGAATGATTCCCCGAGTCAATCCCTCCTTTATGGTTTCTAAAAATAGAGTCAGTCCTGCCTAGAATATGGGGCAAGTGTACTAGAGAACCAGTGTATCAGAGAGCACAGCCACTCCATGTCAGATCCCACAGAAATGATGAGCTACATGCCATTCACGGGGGCGTGCCCCTGCAACAACCCCACCTGTTGCTTCCCTCCTCTCCCAACCTTCCTGGGCTAGCGTGGCAGTGGCAGTGTGCCCCCCATTTGTGTCATGAAGTTATATAGAATGCAGGAATAACAAACAGTGACTTGTTAGTGAGATAAAATGAGGGGGAGGCAGCCTCCCGGTGCTATGATAGTCCAGGCAGGACATTAAGCGGTGTGGAGGAGAGGAGCCCAGCATGCCGCTGCTATGATAGTCCAGGCAGTACAGAATCTTTTCTTTACACAGGAAAGGGAGGGGGCTGATGGAGCTCAGCCCCCAGTTGCTTTGATGAGGACGGTTACCAGCCGTTCTGTCCCATCTACTGGGAATGACCAGGAATCATTCCTATTTTTACCCAGGCACCCCTGAGGCCAGCCAGGGGTATTCAGCATTTATCAAGCACGGGCTGATGGTGACGACAGATAGCAGTCATATTGTACCGTCTGCCATCGGGGAGGGGAGAAGAGCGGATACTGCTCTTCACTGCTGCACCATCGCGTCTACCACCAGCATTCAGTAGACATAAGGTGACATTGAAAAAATCAAGAAACGATTTCTTTCCCTTTTCTTTCACGTGGTGGGGGGAGGGAGTAAATTGATGAGCTATACCCTGAACCACGCTGGACAATGTGTTTGAACCTACAGGCATTGGGAGCTCAGCCAAGAATGCAAATACTTTTTGGAGACTGCTAGGGACTGTGGGATAGCTGGAGTCCTCACTACCCCCTCCCTCCCTCCATGAGCGTCCATTTGAGTCTCTGGCTTCCCGTTATGCTTGTCACACAGCACTGTGTAGCCTGTAGATTTTTTTTTCAAACGCTTTGGCATTTCGTTTTCTGTAACGGAGCACTGATAGAATAGATTTGTTTCCCCATACAGCGATCAGATCCAGTACCTCCCATACGGTCCATGCTGGAGCTGTTTTTGGATTTGGGACTGCATTGCCACCCGTGCTGATCAGAGCTCCACGCTGGGCAAACAGGAAATGAAAATCAAAATTTCGCGGGGCTTTTCCTGTTTACCTGGCCACTGCATCCGAGTTGAGATTGCTGTCCAGAGCGGTCACAGTGGTGCACTGTGGGATACTGCCCGGAGGCCAATACCGTCAATTTGCGGCCACACTAACCCTAATCCGATATGGTAATACCGATTTTAGCGCTACTCCTCTCGTCGGGGAGGAGTACAGGAACCTATTTAAAGAGCCCTTTATATCGATATAAAGGGCCTTGTAGTGTGGATGGGTACAGTGTTAAATCGGTTTAACGCTGCTAAAATCGGTTTAAACGCGTAGTGTAGACCAGGCCTCAGACTCTGTGTTTGTGAGAGGGGCAGTATTGCCTCTTAGGGGCACCAAGGGGGTGGTGTGTAATTGTCCCAGGTCACTGGGTGGGGGTCTGCAGCTGGCTTTGTGTTGTATCGTTGAAAAGGAACCCCTAGATACTTAACCTGGCCCTTGTTGCTGCCAACTGTAACTGGCAGAAGGCTTACAATGGCAACAGACAAGAATAGGTTATCCTACCTCTGATAGAAAGGAATTGGTAGTTCCAACACCACACAAATAATATGTACTCCTTAATTTCCTTTTAATCAAACCATGATGAAAAGCCCATTTAACAATTCATTAACCCAATCAATTATCAATATTATTCCAGCAAAGGATATTGCTCTTTGTTTTAGTGTACATATTCTAAACACCACATAATCATCTGATGGCATTTAATAAGTCCACTTATAGCTGACATTTCTTTTTCCAGATGCAAATCTGTATATTTAGTTTCATAAACAAACATAACTGACAATTAATCAAGAACATCCAAACATCCGTATCCACAGTCTGGTTCCTTTGATGAATGATTCTTTCAGACGTGGCAGTGAGATACAATTACTCTGGAAAAACAGCATGCTAATCAAAGAAGCCAAGACATTGCTAACCTAATTGCACTGGAAATTCTGAACTTGTGAAAGACATAGAAATACTGGTATCTGTTGAAAGAATTCCTTTTAATATCTAATCTGCCATGACAAGAGAATTTTCTAGTGCTTTTCAGCTCCTGTTCATGGGAAATTCCTCTTACAGCATTGGTACTCCAGCAGGGACCATTGAAACAGAGCCAGATCATGCCCTCCTGTGTAAAAACATTCAGCAGGATAGGTCAAAAACTCAGCAACTTTCCATTCACAGGGCCAAATTCAGAAGTGATATATAAGCCAGACACAATTGCCTTCAGTTAGGTCTAAACTAAACTGGTGTAATTTATGATATGATGTGCTTGAAGAAAGTATAAGAATCTGTAAACCGGAGACTCTTCACACCATGCTGGGCAGTGGATTCTCGCCATTGTGCTGTCAATATATTTAATCTTAACTAGAAAAAAACTTTCAAAACATAGCTATGATGAAATGAATATAGCTACTACTCAACTATGTGACTAATGATGCAATAAGGCAGCAGTTTTAAGTCCTACTGTTGGGAGAAACCTTCTTTCCTTTGGTGTTTTCCATTTGGACTCCCACGAGAAGTCATATGCAATATCTAAATAAAAGTTTTGCTTTTTTCAGCCAGTATTTATTAATATCTCACTTTTTCTCATTTGCTAAAAGATCAGGACTTACCACAGGTACCACAATAGAGACAATCATCCTTTTCCATGGTGACATTAAAAACATTTACTCTGATCATTCTCTGAATTCGTAGAGCTTTTCACAGGAGCATTAATTTAAAGTGCTGTTTCCAGAATTCTTCAGGAGAGTTTAGAGGCTTAAATGAATGATGTTTAGATTAATTAAAGAGAATGGTCTGTGAATTTTCCCAACTGAGTTAAGATCCAGGATTATTATTTTTTTAAAACGTTTCCAGCAACAGCAAACTTGAAAAATATTCAGACTTAAACCTAGACTGCTGCAGAACAGGTTATATTAAGCCTGCAATTAAAAATAACAGAGGCAGCTGTTGGTTTTTCTGCCAGTTGCGTAGCTCCCAGCTCTTGTAAATCACCAATACTCAGCTGAAGTCACTGGAGCTATGGTGATTTATAGTAGTTTAGGTTCTGACCCAGCATGTTTAGCAGTTAGAGGAGAAAATGTGAACATTAGGACACCTTGGTTCTGTTCCCAGCACTGTCATCAACTCACTGTGTGTCTGTATCGGTCTTAGCACTAAAGAATGGAGTAAATGCAGCAGTGCTGATCTACTGACAGTTTGTAAGCGATTTGAGGCAGGAACTGTCTTTTTGTTCTGTGGTTGTACAGCAACTAGGACAGTGAGTCCCTGGTCCAGGATGAGGGCTCCTAGGTGCTACAGTAATACAAATAATAACAGTTTTGCTACCCTAAGAGATATGTGAGGCCATTTGGAGACACGGGGCCAAGCCAGCTCCCATTGATGTCAGTTGGATGGGTTACTGCAGGCTGTTTCTATAATCAATATTTCATCTACTTTGAAGTATTTTCCTGAAGCTGGCCTGGAAACGTTTGTCTCAGAACTGTTCAGGAGAACAATGCAAACCTAATTTCTAGCTCTGATTGGACAGGATGTCCTATGGGGGAAATGGACAAAGACTCATAAAGCCAGATAATCCACTGAGGTGTAGTCACCATGTGTCGTACTGCCAGCTTGATCTGACCCTAAAGCTAGTGTAACTCGCTCAGGGAGGATCACCCTAGTCAGTGTAAGGGCAATCCTCTGTTAACATATATGTTAATACCATTGGTGTGGAGGGGTTGGTGTCCTATGGCTAGTTAATTGTCCCAGAGGATCATTGTGCTTTATTCTGAAAATGCCATTCTCTGATTCCTTTGGGATAACCATGTTGGACGGATTGACTGTTAGGCACAAGGTGCTTTTTCTACACATAATTAGTGGATAGCAAATGTGACACTGATTTTTTTAAAGAGGATCCAGAGCTGATCCTGGCAATTACAGGCCTGTAAGCTTAACTTCAGTCCCAAGCAAACTGGCTGAAACTATAGTAAAGAACAGAATTATCAGACATGATACACTGGAGAGGAAT
The DNA here is from genome assembly GCF_007399415.2 of Gopherus evgoodei. NCBI lineage: Eukaryota > Metazoa > Chordata > Testudines > Testudinidae > Gopherus > Gopherus evgoodei. The sequence continues at coordinate 72,564,817 of NC_044323.1, forward strand.
CTATGGCTTTTGTAAAGGTAAATCATGCTCACCAATCTACTAGAATTCTTTGAGGGAGTCAACAAACATGTAGACAAGGGTGATCTAGTACAGTAACTCTTCACTTAACATTGTAGTTATGTTCCTGAAAAATGCAACTTTAAGTGAAACAATGTTAAACGCATCCAATTTTCCCATAATATTTAATGTAAATGTGGGGGGTTAGGTTCCAAGGAAATTTTGGAGGGGGCAGACAAAAGGCATTATATACTGTACCGTACTGTAGTGTGGTTGGGAAGTGCCCCTGGCTTACCTCACATAGGCACAGCCTGCTGCAGGCAAGGATGCGAGGAAGCACCTTCACAGCAGCAACAGCAGCAGCTTCCCCAGAGAACAGGTGCTGACTTTGCTGGGGGATGCTCCAGGCCCCCTTCTTCCCATCACTGCTCCACTCCAGGCCCACTTCTTCCCAGCCCCACTCCACTGCCTTTCCGGAGCACACTGCATCCCCGCTCCTCCCCACTTCCTCCCAGCACTGCCCTGCTGCCAAACAGCAGTTTGGCAGCAGGGAACAGCTGTTTGGCAGTGCTTAGGACTCTCTGGGAGGGAGTGGGAGGAGGAGAAGAGGAACTTGTGCAATGCTCCTTTGTAAAGTCACTGCTCTTCCACAGAATCTTACAAGCAGCGGACAGAGCAGGCAGCCAAATGATGTTATAAGGAGCATTGCGTAACTTTAAATGAGCATGTTCCCTAATTGAGCAGCGACGTTAACTTTAAAACAATGTTAAGAGGGAGGACATTAAGTGAGGAGTTACTGTACAGAAGCTCCCCAACTTACGCAAACATTCTGTTCTGGAACGCCTTGCGTACGTCAAATTTTGGATAAGTCGGGAACGTTATCTCTGACAATTATGCAAAAAAAATTTTTTAAAAAAAAAAGCTTACAGAACTTTTTCCGTAAGTCCGGATTTCCAGAAGTCGGGTTTGCATAACCCGGGGAGCATCTATATATGTAGTGTATTTGCACTTTCAGAAAGTCTTTTACAAGGTCTCTCACCCAAGGCTTTTAAGCAAAGTAAGGAGCCATGGGATGCAAAGGAAGATCCTCTCATGGATCAGCAACTGGTTAAAAGATAGGAAACAAAGGGTAGGAATAAATGGTCAGTTTTCACAGTAGATAGAAGTAAATAGCAGAGTCCTCCAAGAACCAGTGGTGTTCAATATATTCATAAATGATCTAGAAAAAGGGGTAAACAGTGAGGTGGCAAAGTTTGCAGATGCAATAAAATCACTCAAGATAGTTAAGATCAAAGCAGACTGCAAAGAGCTACAAAGGGATCGCACAAAATTTGTGACTGAGCAACAAAATGGCATCTGAAATTCAGTGTTGATAAATGTAAATAAATGCACAGTGAAAACCATAATTTCAACTTTACATACAAAATGATGGGGTTTAATTTAGTTGTTACCACTTAAAGAGATCTTGGAGTCATTATGGGTAGTTCTCTGAAAACATCTGCTCAATGTGCAGTGGCATTCAAAAATGCTAGCAGAATGTTAGGAGTTATTAGGAAAGAGTTAGATAATAAGACACTATCTAAATCCACGGTACATCCACACCTGGAATACTGCATACAATTATGGTCACCTAATCTCAAAAAAGATATAGTAGACTTGGAAAAAGGACAGAGAAAGGCAACAAAAATGATTAGGGTTGTGGAACAGTTTTCATGTGAGGAGAGATTAAAAAGACAGGAACTGTTCAGCTTGGAAAAGGAGACAACTGAGGGGGCATATGAGAGAGGTCTTGTAGCAGGGTGGACCTGCTCCCGCCCTGAAGGGCTTAAAACAGCCCTGGGGAAAGGTTGTGGCTGGGAGCTACTAAGCTGGGCTGATTGGGAAGTGGCTGCAGCTGGGTCACACCCCAATCAGGCCACAGCTGGCCTGTATAAAGAGGCTGGGAGCCAGGAGCTCAGAGGTCTCTCTCTAGCTATAGAGGGAGATGGGCCTGGCTGCAGGGATCTGGATACAGGGCTGGCTTTAGGTCGATTCAGCTGATTCCCGGGAATTGGACCCCCCGCCTAAGAGGGCCCCTTGCCTTAGGCACCTTTTAAATTTTTTTTAACTTACCTGCAGTCTGCTCTGGGGTCTTCCATGACCCCACTCCCCTGACCAAGGGTGCTGGTGGGAGCATGGCTGCCCCACAGCCCCGCTCTCCCAGCTGGAGCTCTGGCTGGAGCACAGCAAGCCCTACCCTGCAGCCCCACTCTCCCAGCTGGAACTCCTGGCCCTTTAAATAGCCCCCAGAGCCTGGGGTAGTGGGGGTTCTGGAGGGCTATTTAAAGGGCTGGGGCTCCAGCTGCCTCTGCCACCCTGATCCTTTAAATAGCTGCCAGAGCCCTGCCGCCCCCATGCATTCCCCAGGGCTCCCATGGCTATTTAAAAGGTCTGGGGTGGGGTAGAAGCAGGGGAGCCCCGGGTCCTTTAAATAACCCTAGAGCCCTGGGATAGCGGGGGGCTTGGGGGCTATTTAAAGGGCCAGGGCTCCAGCTGCCTCTGCTGCACCGCCTGCCCTGCCCGCACCAGCCCCGCCTCTCCTGCCTGCAGCCAGCTGTGCACCCCCTGCCCACAGCCAGCCCCTGCCAACCCCCCTGCTCTGTCTCCAGCCAACCCGTCACACCCCCCTGTAGCCCTGCCCAAAGCCAGCCACCCCCACACACACCCCTGCCCACACCCAGCCCCGCACCCCCTGCCCTGTCTCCAGCCAACCCCTGCTGCACTCTCCTGCCTGAAGCCAGCCAGTCCCGCAGTCCTCTGTCTCCAGCCCTGCCAACCCCTGCTGCACCCCTCTGTGGCCCTGCCTGAAGCCAGCCCACCCCACACACCCCTGTCTCCAGCCAGCCCCACACCCGTTGCCCTGCCTGCAGCCAGACTCTACCTCCAGTCAGCCCCTGCCCTGCCTCCAACCAGCCCCATGTCCACTGCTGCCCTGCAGTTCCCAAGGCAGTAACCCTGCACACCTGATTCAATGAGGGGGGGCAGGGAGCAGCTGGGACCCACATATGGGCACACCCCCAGGGAGTGGCGGGGACCCACACAAGTGAAACAGTGGTCATTAATAACCAATCAACACATATATGATGCAATGTACATAATATATAATTGTATTATTTATATAGTTATGGAAAGTAAATAATACATGGAAGAAATGAAAGGCTTTTTTTTTTTTTAAGTCATCCCTGCCAGGGCCCTGCCGAAAATGTTCGAATTGGGCCCCGCACTTCCTAAAGCTGGCCCTGGCTGGACATAAGGTACCTGAGTGAAGCAGGGCTGGGAAAAGGCAGAGGAGCTGGGGAGCTCTAGCCTGGAAAGCCCCCGGCTGTGGCCTAGCATTGAGCTAAAAGGTACTGGGGGGTGCAGAGGGCAGCCCAGCAGGTCCAAACCCCACCTTGCCAGTGATGAGTAGGCTGATACTGCAGTCTGCCCCAGAGTGTGGGGCTAGACAATGACTGGCAGTAGCCATATACTGAGGCAAGGTGGGGATAGAGGGTGAATGTTCCCTGGGGAGGAGAAAGGGGGTTCCCAGGGAGCAGCACCCCATGTAAAAGGGCACTGGGTCCAGGGAGGGATATGGGGGCCAGAGGACAGGTGGATCACCAGCCTGCAGAGGGCGCTCCAGAGCTGAATTGAGCTAATTCCCAGAAGTCACCAGCAGGAGGTGCTGCAGGGGTGAGTCTGCCCGTCTACAGGTCTATAAAATCATAAATGTTGTGGAGAAAGTGAATAAGGAAGTGTTATTTATCCCTTCACATAACACACAAACCAGTGGTCACCTGATGAAATTAATAGGCAGCAGGTTTAAAGCAAACATAATGAAATACTTCTTCACAAGATGCACGGGGGAACTCGATGCCAGGGGATATTGTGAAGGTCAAAAATATAAGTGGGCTCAAAAAAAGACTTAAATAAGTTCCTGGAGGATAGGTCTATCAATGGCTGTTAGCCAAGACAGTCAAGGATGTGACCCCATGCTCTGGGAATCCCTAAAGCTCTGACTGCTAAAAGCTGGGAGTGGACAACAGGGAGTGGATCACTCAATAAATTGCCCTGTTCCTTTGACTCCCTCTGAAGCATGTGGCACCAGCCACTGTTGAAAGATAGGATGTTGGGCTAGATGGATCATTGGTCTGACCCAGTGTGGGTATTCTTATATTCTTATTTAAAGTGTCCTTGACCATGCTGGATCTAGACACAGCAGTACTTGATAAATTAGCAGCTGTCCATTCTATAGATTATCTCAAAGAAGGAATCTATGAGGGACAAATCGACCTTCCTCAGCTGCTGGAAAGCACCACACATGGTTTATTGCTCTCTGAAGGGTGAGCGGTATGTGTGCCGGTGTAATGGTTTTTTATGTTGTTACTCCAGTGTGTGGTCACTCAAGTTTGGACCAGCTAAATGAGCCTGGTGAGTTAGCTGCTACCATCTCATGTCCTGTAAAGTTAACCCAATGGAGAATAGCTGCTAAGAGGGTAACCTATAATATGAATGGTCAATCCTGTGTGGTTACTAATAGAACAACCCATACATATGGGGACTGTGTATGTAATGTCATCGTTTCAAACTTTCGTTTTACGTGACAAAAAGCCATAGTTTGATTGGACAAACAATAAGTACTCTCATTCCAGTGTTTAGAGAGACATCTGTGATTAACAGCAAGCCAGGTTCTCAAGATACCTCTGAAGCTTTTGGTCCAAAGTTTGATGTGCACATTCCCCTTCTAACATTTTTGTTATTAATAAAGGCAATCAAGCTTTATTACTATTTAATTGCTACCGGCTAAGATCAGACCACTAATCCGTTTTAGGATGGAAGGTAACAGATCATACGCAGGAACCACAGGTCACACAGTGCAATGTTGTATCAATCATAGCACACATCATAACACACATAATGAGCCTGCATAAGGAATATAGTAGGTATCACAGTGATAAGTGCCTTAGAATCACCAACAGATAGAATATTATTGTCTTTATTTCTGTAGGACTTAGGAGTCTTAGTCAGGGACCAGGAACCCCATGTGCTAGGTATTATACAAACACAGAACCAAAAGAATTACCTAGTCAATCTCTTCCACCTGTTGCTGTCCCCTTAGTATCCAGAGGTAGTAGGCTGTTTCCTAGCCCCAGTCTCATAAATCTTTAGGCCAAAATTTTCAAAGCTGGCTGTTTAAAATTAGCCTCCTAAAATCATCTGATTTGCAGAAGAACAGAGCACCCCCAAATTTCATTAAAGTTAATGCAAGCTATAGATGCTCTGAACCTTTGAAAACCAGGCCACTCATGTTCAGATACCTAGATATATTGATTTAGGAGCCTATGCTTAGCCATCCAGACCTGAAACTTTTGGCCTATCAGATTTAGACCCTAATATTTAACCTCTTCATAAGTGAAATTATATTTGCAATTTACAGCATGGCAAGCAGAGGAATGAGTTATGTAGTTATGGAAGTAAAATTCCTGTCTTTCCCAAGCTAAATAGCAGTATCAAGACACCACTTCTTCCTTGCTTTCTCCAGCAACAGGAGTTTGAAATGCAGGTATATAAATGGAAGCTTTTCTATTCATTTCCAATGGCCTCTACTTCTGACAAAGTGGAACGCTAGCGTCTTTCATTCCTAAAGAATTAAACTGAAAATATGAATGGCCTTGCTGCTATTAAAATTAGTCTTGTTCATTTATTTCAATGGCAGTAACTGCCATCCCTTTTCTCTTTGATTTTCCTATAATCAAATCAACTTGACAGAAAGAGAGAGAGTGAAACATTGGACCTGTAAGCGCATTATTGGATTGACAGAGACCCTATTAAAACTCATTTAATCAAGATTCCAGAGGCTTTGAAACAATTAAACAAATTTCCTAAATGAAATAAATTACAAACGCATACACATCCCACCCCGAGAAAAGTTGCTGTGCCACAGAAATATGTATATGAAAAGGATTCTCCCCTGATTATTTTTGTTTTGTTTTCTACTTGTCTGTTACTATATAATACTTGATTTTTTATTACATATGCTATAACCAGATAGAGAACGATGCAGAAACAAATTTGGAGTTTGAATGGACTGCTGAGTTTGGCTGCTGACAATCCCTCTGTGTTGAACTGCAGTATTCTCAGGGATGAACTATAAATGGAAATACCTTGTAATATAAATTTCAATGGCCTAGCAATTTTCTGGAAAGCAGCTGGGATCTTGACTGAAATAGTTTTAATAGGCAGATTCTGTCAATCCTACAAGCCCAGTTTTTTCCCCAGCTCGCTCTCAAGTAGATTTGGTAATAAGAAAATCAAAGTGAAAGGGGTTTATTTATATTAAATGCAGCTGCTGCAAGATAGCCCAAGGCACAAATGTTCCATCTAACTTTATTTCTGTGATTTTGCATCTCTAAGTTAATAAGTGATATTTTAACATAGATGCCCAACTTCCCCTCCCCCCACTAGTCGTAATAATTCACTGAAACTATGACATCTTTTTGTTGGTACTTCTGAGAGCCTTAACGACATTGTTAGAAGTCTGAGAAAGGAGCGTGCAAAACAGAGCCAGGGCATTTCCTCCATAACATTTTAGCTCCAGTAGCAGCCAAATAGTATTTAAGAAAAAGCAGAAGAACCTACAGCTCTTCCTCACTGATCTATAGAATACAAATTAATATGTAAAAACGCAGTGCAGCAGGGCTCCCTGGGAAGTTGTTATAATGAGAGTGAAGCCCAGTGATCCCTGCTCCTGATGTTGGCGATACTTCTAACCTTCATTCTGTGCAGTCCTTCTTTGGGAGGGAGGAGAAAGCCTGAGGGATCCTCTCCTGGGTAGGGGAGTTGGGCAAGAGATCAGGAGAGACAAAGCAGCCACTGGGACTAAGTGGCAGAGGCAGCAAGCTCCAATGGTAAGCCTGGATAAATGGCCAGATCTAGACTTCCAGGCAGGGAGCCCTGAGAAGTGTTCAGTTAAGGAAAAAAGCAGCGGAAACATAGCAGATAAATGGTGTGAAAGGTTAAATTAGAGGGGGTGGGGTACCTTGGTTTGAATGTATAACTTTCATTTGGGTTTGTTAAGGGGAATCTAGGGGAGGGACCTGGGAGAGAGGTGAACCTAGAGAGATTGTGGGAGAGAAGGCCTGAGACAAAGCACAGTAGGAAGAAGCCCAGGGAGCCAGTACCAAGGAGTTAGATGGACCAGACTCTGGCTCCCGGTGATTGGGTCCCTCATCTAGAACATGATGTAGTGGGAGGGCTTGTTCCCCAATAGCTAACAGAGAAGGTGGCATGAAGCCCTTCTGCTATAAGGGGATAAAGACAATAGAAAGCCCTTGGAGAAGTGTGAGAATGATGGGGCTTGGAATTGGTGCTAAAGACTTTTTGTGGGGACCTTTGGACTTTGTTACCCGAAAAGGGGTGGACTAAATCATGATCTGGTTGGGTCATGGGAAGAAGCAGACCACCGGAGGAACAGAGCAGCTGTCAGAAGGCGATGTCAGATGAAGAGAGAACTGCTATGCCACTCCCAGCCACAAGGAAGCATTCTATCCAATGAGTTCATCACACAAATTTACAAGATTTTCAAGTATCAAAACAAATCAAGTTTGAAGACTGTCAGTTCAGTAGTTTGAAGTTATGAGCAGGTGAAGGAAGCAAATATATCCTGGATTATGAGTAAACCTTAACTCTGAATGCAAAAGTTTCAAGTTGCAAAATTCAAAATGTTTTGTATTAAATTTTAAAACTATAGAATGTACTTTTTTCCAGCTTGACATTTTTGTAGATCTTACTGAGTCTTAAAAAAATCAAGCCAAGTAGGAAGAAAATCCAGGATCTTGATATTGACTATCCCATCTGAGAAAGCATTTGCCAAATCTAGATGTCTTCTCTCTTTAAAATTGCTGAACTAATTTCTTTCAAATCTAGCCTGAAGTTTAAGCAATAAGATCTTTAAAAAGAAGAAGAAAAAGAAAGGATAACTGGTTATAATTTAAAAAATTATCAATGCTTGTGAACAAATGTTCAGTGGATTAAAGGCCTGCTGCATCTGCAGAAATATATATACTACTATGTAATTATATTTTTTGCATGCAGTTACTGCAGTTTGCATTTACTGATGGATATCCTACATCTATGTCTGGATTCTCTGCAATATGCCACTGATTAACAGTCTTTGGAAAACAGATATTAATGAACATCACCAACAGTCCTGCTGGCCTTCTCTTCTGAGGGAACTGTAAAATGACTAAGGGCTGTTCATTTATTTGATTGTTATGTCTGTATTTGCTGTGTTTGTTGTTATTTCAAAATAAGTAGGACATCTCATCTTCACAATAAAAGCATGATAATAAAAAGGAGGGAAGCTGCAAAGACAAGCCCTAAAGAAAGTAGCAGCTCTCCATTGTGAAGCAGCATCAAGCTTTATGGTGCCACCTGTTTCTGCCCAAATCCAGCCAAAACAATCTCCTACCCTGTCTGTGGAGAGGCATATGGAACACAACGGTGCCTCAAGTATCGGGGTAGCTGTGTTAGTCTGTATCCACAAAAACCACCAGGAGTCCAGTGGCACCTTAAAGACTAACAGATTTATTTGGGCATAAACTTTTGGGGGTAAAAATGAAATGAGGAAGTGGGGGTGTTTTACCCACAAAAGCTTATGCCCAAATAAATCTGTTAGTCTTTAAGGTGCCACCGGACTCCTTGTTGTTTTAATGGTGTCTCAGTCAGAGAAGAAAAGAGAGCATTGTTTCTCTGTTGCACGCACTTGGGTCTACTGTTGAGGGAGGTTAGTTGCAACTAGACTACTTTCTTTCCATGCAAAATTTCTGAGTTAGCCTCCCCAACCTTTTACCAAAAAAATCTGGCTGATGCTGGCTAACAAGTATAGTTGCTAACAAACAACTAATCAAGTACTTGTGCACCAGCTATGTTGCTATAGGGCTGTGAGTGCCATTGCAGATCTATTTGCCATATAGGCGGTATACCAGTTGTTTCAGGATTGGTGAGAGGGAGATAAGGAATCCATCTTGCTACTAACAAGGTTTTTCCTTCCATTGTTCTTCTATTATGTCTTCTGTATGAAAAGCAGAAGAGAGAAACAAACAGGCTATTTTTGCAAATCTCTAGCTGCCCCTCCCTAGTTCTAGGCTCCTACTGGATACCTTAAAAATTGCAACACAAACATAGAAAAAAGGGCTGCCCAGAAATATAGCCTGCCATTTCCTTAACAGCCTTACCAACACAGAGGTGTGGGGAAAGAAGGCTTTACAGCATTTTCAGAAGGTTAACAAATGTGTGCTCTGGCAAACCAAGCTGAGGATTGAGTGCCACAGCCAAGGACCCCTCATAGATCTCCCTGCCAGCAGCCCCCTCTTGTTGATAATGAGAGGGTGCTCCAGCTGTAGCACCTCTACTGATTTCCTCTGTGGAAGCGTGCCACAGAGAGAGATGCTCTCTCTCAGGTAGCCAGATCCCCAAGCCTTTTAGGGCTCTACAGATCAAAACCAACACCTTGAATTCCACCTGAAAGTTTCTTAAAAGCCAGCACAGATGTGCAGCTCCATTCACTAAATGGGCTGCAGCATTGCAACAAATATGGCTAGAGCTTCTGACACTGGTGAGTAGGGTTAACTACTAATAGTTCATGACTATTCTAAAAGCTTTGTTGTCAAGAAAATGGACCTCCTGAATTGTATAGCTCTTGGTTGCTCTTAACAGCCCACTCTTATGATTGGCAGATGGTGAATTAGTATTCCAGGCATGATATTTGATTTTCATTTATTCCCAAACTGGTAATACAATTAATTAATAACAAATAGACTTGTTGATTTGTTTTTCCTTCCAGACCAATTAGATAAAGTTTAGAATGCCATGGGATGCTAAATCATGACACCCAAACTGATGTTGAATAACAAAGGCTAAACTTTGTCCATTAAAGTTTCCAGGTGTTACTGCAAAATGGCAAAATCCTGTTACAGTCTAGCATACTATTAATAGTAATGATCATCTTCCAACTATCTGTTTTGCAATGGAGATCCACATTAGTGGATCTGACTAGGTTGCAGATCTGCTTTGATATGAATAATTAGAGAAGGGGGAGGCCTCATTTCTTGGGAGACAGGGAGGTAAGTGGATCAACAGGTTGGAAACAGAATATCTGTGCTAACTAAGATAGATAAATGGTCAGTAAGTAAGACAGAATGTCTGTACTAGCTACAATACACCCAGAGAACCATTTACATTGGACATGTAAGATGAGGTAAAGAGTAAGTTGTGCATGGCTAGAGGATGTTGTACAGGGATTGGTTCCTACCAAGTAACCAAGCCAATCCCAAAACATGTCATGCAATGTATAGTAATGCTATGTGTCTGTGTAAATGTATATAAATGTATACAGTTTCTCTGCAACTTTGGATTTGTGATGTATCCTGCATCCACCCCCTAGGCTGGAGTCTGATCAACTCAGTGTAGCTTTGCTGTATGCCACATAGAGATACCTGAGACACAAAATCTGAACTCAAACTGAGTACTTGAGAATCAGAGTAAAAGGAGGTCTCCAAGGAAATCCCAACAGGGTTCCCACTTCTTTCTCCTGCTCCATATGATCAGTACTCCATCATACTTGCCCTAGATATGCGACAAGAAGTTAAAGTTTGTGGTTTCATTTCAGTGCTCTGTACATAGTTTCCTGAGTCTTCCATTATCCCCCTGCCTAAATTTGCACAGAAGACCATATCCTAATTGGGACTAAGTATATAAAGCCCTTTTTTTTGTTTGTGCAGAAGAACTGGTGTCACAATAGATCATTGTAAAAGTCATTCCACCAGGGATTATAGTGAACACGGTTTTACAAAAAACTGCACATAGAAAAACAAAACTGAAGATCACATAACTCCACTACCTGGGCTCTCCATGGAGTCATGTTTATAACAGCCATGGTGGGATCTGCAAAGCTCTCTCTTAGCTACCATCTAATCCTGTAAGCTCCTAAAGTTGCTTACCAACTAAGTTTTTACAGTGAAACTTCCCTGGGCACCAAAGTTTCTACCTCAGAGCTTGAGATGCTGAATTTTAAATTATCCAAATAAACCATTACTCCTGTGACAAAGTATGCCAAATAATAGCCTGAAGCAACTGTGCTTGGTTGTTAAAGCCTTGAGTTAATTGGTTTATAATAAAAGCAATAATTCAAACTTAACTGTAATAAACATGATTGTGCCTATACAACACTGATAAAAGAGGATGTGTTGTTGCATTACAGTTCTCCTGTGGTAATCTGGACCAAAATGTCAGCTGGCTTCCTTTAAAGCACCTGTAATATTTATGCATGCATCCACTTGTATGTGCAAAACCCTGCATTTGCACACACAAATCTCGTGGAAATTGCCCTACATCCACTTGCATGTGAAAATACAAAGCTGTAAATACATAGGGCCACCACAAGCTCTCTGTGTTAAGTCCTATCTTGAGGGCTTAAGTGGGACATAAGTGTGGCTTTGCTGTCCCTCTGGCCCTGTGCAGGTCCTCTGCACAGGGGTGGATTTTACCCTTACAGAGGACATGTACATCTTTGCAGACGCAACAGTGACACTTGGCTGTGAAAATTTGTCTCTTTGCATGTCCGACATGCATAATCTTACCCCTTGCCTCAGTGATGATTGATATCAACTCCTCACTGGCCGTTCCTGCACTGGTCTCAGTATATAGTTCTATTTGTATTAATGTATTTCTTCCTGCCCTAATTTTTTCCTTGCGGATTTTTTTTTTCATTACATTCTTCCTAGGATCATGACCTTCTGGAGATTTTTGGTGAGTTCATCATCCTAATATTCTCAAACTCTCAAATCTCTCCTAATCATGAATATGACCTGTGTCTTTTCATAGTGCCTTGGTTTTAGTTAGCATGAATTAATGATAACACTTACCAAGATGGAAAATTTCAATGCAATTGACTTTGTAATTTCATCTACCTGCTTTTCTTGACCTCTCAATTAGAGATGCCTTGGCTTTCAGGCAAATAACATTATTTCAGAAAAGTCTCATTAATATAACAATTCTGTATTTTGTTTTTCTTCTAACACTATATTGTTCAAATGTATGATCTATTGTTACTGTGATCATGTTGAGTTACTGTAGGCACATATAGTGCATCATCACTGGACCATTATTTTGCCAGATCAAGGCTGCTAGCTTGCCATCTGAGAGCAGTCTGTAAGCGGATAACACTTTTGAAGTAGACAGAGGGATTTATGCTGAACCTCATTTTAATTATCACACATAACTTTAGGGATCTTTTCAAAATGGTCCTTCATTAAGTAATTTTAATACATTGTCTCATCAGATGAAAGATTTAAAGTTGAATATGTCCAGAGGCAGAAAAAAATTTATTACTATTGTTTAAATATTTGTATAAAACCCCAGTTGTACTACTTGATTTGTATTCATTTTATTAATCAGATCTAGTTTTAATACATTCCTTTCTTGTTTTCTCTTCTTCCCCCCAACCTCCAAATCTCTCCTCGGCTGCTTCTCTGGGACCATTTTAAAATTTAACTTAGCTATCTTAGGCCCAGAGCCTCAAAGGTGTTTAGGTGCCTAACTTCCATTGATTTCAATGGATCTTTGAGGCTCTGGGCTCAAATATTGTTAATGTGAGAATCATGATAGTACTGTAGTCCCTTTGGCCCAAGCAGTTAGCCAGTATTCCAGGCGGGAGTAGGCTCAGGGCTGGGACAGGGGGTTGAGGTGCAGGAAGGAGTGCAGGCTCTGGTTGGAAGTGCGGGCTCTGGGGTAGGGTCAGGGATTTGGGGTGCGGGAGGGGGCTCAGAGCTGGGGTAGGGAGGGTTGGTGTAGGAGAGGATGCAGAGTGCAGGCTCTAGGAGGGAGTTAGGGCGCAGGAGAGGGTTCTGCCCTGGGACAGGGGGTTAGGATGCAGGGGAAGGTTCAGGGTGTGGGCCCCGGCCGGTTGGTGCTTATCTCAGGCGGCTCCTGGTTGGTGGCAAAGCAGAGCTAAGGCAGGCTCCGTGTCTGTCCTGGCTCCGCGCTGCTCCCAGAAGCAGCTGGTATGTCCAGCCCCTAGGCGGATGTATGGCTAGGCAGCTCTGTGTGATGCCTGCATCTGCAGGCACCATCCCCATAGCTCCCATTGGCTGCAGTGGCCTGCCAATTGGAACTACGGAGTGGGGGCTGGGGGCAGGACATGGAGCTTCCTTGATGACCCTTGTGCCTAGGGGCTGCAAGGACATGCTGGCTGCTTCTGGGGAGCTGCATAGAGGGCTAATAAGCAGAATCTACTGTATTTCTCTGGTCTTCAACTTTCTTCTTTTCTTTTAGTTCATGATCAGTTCTCATGAATCACAATGAATGTAGCAAAAGCATCGGTATTCCAGCTTCAGAAATCAGGCTTACATACTATTATTTATTATTTACAGTGTCTTAATGTGTTTAATGACCAATACAATTCTGCAATGTTTACACTTATATACTATTATACTATTCAGAAATAATGAGTCATTTAGGTGCCCCACTGTATTGGTGTTCATTGTAGCTGTTTTTTCTGCATCATTTCACAAGTCAGAGCTGTTTTTCCCCTCCTCTAATCCTGTAGATGGGCTTTTAGAAATAGCATTCACTAACTGTATAAATACAAGGACAGAGCTTAATTGTTACGTTGTAATGTGCTCTATTTGGGGCTGCCATTGACTTGTAGATTGCAGCCACAGCAAAACACAAGATCCTCTATTCAAATGCCTTCTCCAAGAGGGTGTCAGTAATGTCATCAAGAGATGCTGAACTGTTGAGCACGCTCAGCTGTCATTGACTGTAATGAAGACACCCAGCATCTCACAGCAGGCACTCAACATCTCATAGTATTGGGCCCTTAATTCTTCTTCAGCAGGAGGTTTAAGTGAGATTTAAGTGCTGTAGATGATTTGTGCTGGCCTTCTGCAAGGGTGGATTTTGTTCAAAATTAGTCTTACTGGGGCAGAGCCTCAGTTGGTGTTAATTATCATTGCTCCATTAGGATTTACATCATCTGAGGATCAGCCCCCACTAACATCAATAGGATTAATATCACTCACTTGAGTAGAGCTGGTCAGAAAATGGACAATATTACAAGGCAATTTTTATTGCTCCTTTATGGAAAAACTTGAATTGGATGAATCTTTTCTGACCATCTCCACGTGAGAGGAAGCATTTTGAAAGTTGGTGCGCAATGGCTTGGTTCTGAGAAGTCCGGAGCACTTGTAGCTCCCAGGGAAATGAATGTTCAGATACCATAATTATGGTTGTAAGTTAAGAGCCTAGTTAGAGAGCAGCTCGCAGGAGCAGACATGCAAGTAATTTTATTTGGGAAAATGGCTACAATGCAGGCACCACAACTACTCATCATTAGAAGCGTTAGAAGGAGTTTTAGCATTCCAGTATTACAACATTCTGTGGTTCTTACTCTAATGGCTTGGCATGTTATTCTGTTATTCTTGTAGGCCAGGGCCCTAGGAAATGGAGCAGCACCTAGGGATATTGGCTGGGATCCATGAAACGACTTAGGAGTTACAATGCTGAGCATCATAGCACTTAACTTTTAGGGACCTACACAATCACGGGTACAAACTGTGATCCACAAAGCCTGGTTAGGCTCCATATACAGTGAATGGGGAGAGATGGATGCCTTAGAATAGGAGCCATAAAAACCATCATGCTAGCCATGAAGCCACTAAGCTAGCCAATGAGAGATGCTGATGACTGAGGTACATGCTAAGCCCACTTTCATGGAGATAGATGCTTAAGTCCAGGCTGCAAGGAGCTGTCTATGTCTGCTTGCGATCCATGAATGGGAACCTGCTATCTGGAGAATTGGCAAAGCTGCTTCCTGCAGGAACGACTTAGGTGCCTGACTTGCTCTACACAAAATGACTGGAGGACAAGGAGGTGGTTGTGCCACAATCCACATTATTAGACGCATGGTGAGATCTCTTGCCTGGGATGTGAGACACCAAGGTTCAATTCCACTCTCTCTGCCAGAGTGGGAGAAGGGATATATTAAAAGGCTAAAAGTTATGTGGGCAGCATCAGCTTCTCCTTTGGACAGATGTTGACTGGGGCCTTATCATGTAGGCCTACCAGCTTGGCCCTACAAATGACTTAAGCAGCTGAATGCCTATCTTCTCCCAGTTGGTGAATCAATCTGGGGCTTAGGCAGGAAACAGGAGTCAGGACATCTAGAGTGAGGCAGCACTGCCTGTGCCCCAGGGCCTAAAATTTTTTTTACAATGGAACATTAGGTGCTGAGTGAGTTTAGGCACCTACAGGGTTAGGCAGCAGCCAAGTGGCAATTTAATGGATTGCAGTGGCACCATGCTTCATGATTTAGGCACCTAATGCTGGACTGTAGGATCAAACCCTTCTTTGCCCATCTTAGGCAAAATCTCTGTGGTGCTCCTCCTGGAATACCATGGCTTTGCACTGCCACCTGTACAGGATTGTGGTATAAGAGCTCCAATCTTGGCCTTAAGCAGAAGAGATATTACTACCAAGTTCTTGAGAACATGTTTCTAGAGGTGAGCCAGTTAGAAGTTTCAGTTCATTAATGCATCAGCTAGAATATGAATTTTATGCCATTGTTTGAAGTGAAAGGATTAAGCTTCTGTTATAAATGAACAAAAATTAATGAATAAAGAGAAGGTCATTTGGCTTCTCAGCACAGGAAAAAGCTGTATTATTTGCTGACTTTCGCACCCATAGCTATGAATATTTGGGAGGCTAATAGAATAGATTGTATTAGATAGTTCCTTAATTTACCCTGTGAAATAATTTTAGTTAATATTTATAAAATGTTAAGGACCAATCCAGCAAACCCATATTCATATGAAAAATCCTTACTTACATGTAGCCTTGTTGATGTGAACTATTTACATGAGCAAAGCTTACTCATTAGAGTAAGGGTTTGCAGGATTGGACCCTTGAATATTTATAAACAGCAATCACAATTATTTTATGAGGCAAGTTAAAGAACCATCTGATACTATCTATTATTTTATCCTCTCTAATTTTCATAGTTATGTGTGCAGAAGTCAACATGTATTAAGCTTCTTCCTGTGCTGAGAGAAGCCAAATGACCTTCTCCTGATCCATTAAACTTATATTCTTTTTAATAGAGGATTAATCCTTTCACCTCTAACAATGGCATAAAATTAACATACTAGCTGATGCGCTAATGAACTAAATCTTCGAAGAGGCTCAACTCAAGGATCATGTTCTTAAAAATTAAGTATTTTCTTCTGCCTAAAAGAACAGCATATTCCATCTACTCCATACAGAGCCAAAGGAGGGATCATGACATGGGCCATATTTAACTACTAAAAATCCATATGATATTTTTAGCACTGCAGCAGCTAGCTCTGGTGCTTACACTTAGTAATATCCCCAAATTACTTTTTTCTCTAGAGGTGCTGAATGCTCATCAACTTCAACTCAAGTTAAAATGCTCAGCTCCTATCATGAGCAGTCCTGGAGTGCAACCCTGAGAAACCTACACTCATGTAGAGATGGTCAGAATATTTTCACTGAATTGAAATTTCAACAATAGAAGCAGAAATAATTAATTTAGTTTTGACTATTTCTACTCATGTGAAAAGACCTTACTCATGCAAATAAAATCAATTCAAGTGACTGGATTAATTGCATGAATTAATTGTATGAGTACTAATCTGGTGAGTCAAATTTTGCAGGATCTGGTGTGTCACCACTTAATTTTTATTTATTTTTTACAAAATCATAAAAGTTGATTAGATCGCAGCATACTGGCAGAATTGCCCTTTCAAAGGGACACTGCCACATTGGTAAATTATATTTTTACCATTCAAAGAAACTATTTCTTTTCAACCAGCAAAGAGCATAGATGATTTGTTTCTTCACAGTGAAGGGCTTCCACTTAAAATATTCAACAGTAAGTTGGCTTGGAAGGATTAGCTTTTTATTGGTAAATGTCAAACATCAGTTTCACTATAAACACAGGAACCAAATGACAAATATTTTATTGATGATCAAAATTTACAGATAGGCAGAGTAAGAAAAATGCTACTTGAGAACTTATTAGAGTTTGATTTAAGGCTAAAATTTGACCTAAGGCTAAAATTTGACCTAGGATGTTGACAGTTTGTGTTTTAATGGTTATGAAGCTTTAAAATTTTTGAATCTCAATGTCTATCATTAAATGATGTCTGACCCCCCCCATTTTTCACAACTGTGAAAATTTAAATTGATAAAAATAAAAATTAAACCCCATAATTTTGTGCTACTGTGAACATTAAAATTGATAAAAATTGATTAAAAACTAAATATGAACATTGATATTATGTCAAAATTATTTTAAAAAATACAAATTGAATTCTGCCAAGCCTATCACTAAGCCACACTAAAATAGAGTTTTGAAATGTTTGATAGCGGTTTTCAACATTTTTCTTCCTGAGAAAACACACACACACACACACACACA
This sequence comes from Gopherus evgoodei, assembly GCF_007399415.2. Taxonomy (NCBI): domain Eukaryota; kingdom Metazoa; phylum Chordata; order Testudines; family Testudinidae; genus Gopherus; species Gopherus evgoodei. The sequence goes on from NC_044323.1 coordinate 72,582,329, forward strand.
AACTCCACAGCCCACCTGTGCCACAACAACTATTTTTCTGCAAATAAAAGGCAGGGCCAGCGTTAAGAGGGTAGCAAGCAAGGCAATTGCCCAAGGCCTCCTTTAGTGTGGGGCCCCTGGCAATTGCCCTGCTTGCTAAGTTGCGCGGGCTTTGACTTCAGCCCTGGGTGGCGGGGCTTGGAACCCCAGGCTTCAGTCCCATGCAGTGGGGCTTCAGCTTTCTGCCCTGGGCCACAGCAATTCTAATGCTGGCCCTGCGCGGTGGACCACCTGAAACCAGCTCAGGCCCCCCAGTGAGCTCCGAGCCACTGGTTGAGAACCACTGGTCTATGACATGAATACCAGGGACATAAGCATGAACAGGCATTCCAACTGAATACATACATACATAATGGGTGTGGTGCACATTTGTCCAGTGCCCATATCCTGAAGACTGAAAACATAAACACAAGCTGGATTGTGCTGCAATTGTCCCAGTATGCTAGCTTCTGGTTTGTTGTTCTCAATTTTGATTAATATTTCTATACTTGCAAGATTGTCTTAAAACTGATTCAAAATGAGTGAGTGTCAGTCCAAATGAATGCAGCTTGGCAGGTCTGAAAATCATTTAACATTTAGTCACCTAAACATTTTTTTTTTCAATCAAATGATGACCACTTTTGGTCACTACCTGCCTAGAACCAGGACTGAAGAGGTGAATTGAAGGTTGAAAGGATCTATAGCCCTTTGTGAATAGGCATTCCCCAAAGCATTTTAGTTTTAATTATAGCAAAGCACATCAGCTAGGCAAAATCTAACAGAGTTCTAAATGAGAATGCATATTCATGTATTTTTATACTGAGCAAGTTTTTTGGGATAAATGAAGGCAAGGAGTATGAAGACCTAAGAATTTATTTCTTATTTCTCATGCAAGCTGACAAAAGTTATATCAATGCCCCTCTTATTTATCATTTAGTTTTAGTGTACGTAAGAGAGGACACATGGCCAGTTTTGACTTAATTAGGACTCTTCACAAGAGTCAAGTATGTATCCCACAGTTTTTGACAGAAAGAATTTACAATCTAGAGACTTGATCCTGCAAACCATTGCTCAGATAACTCAGAAGGACTACTCACATGATAACTTGTGTAAAGATTGGCAGTAGTGACCTCTAAATTATACAATAACCAGATGAAGGAAGAGAGAAGATCCAGTTCATATGATCTAACATCTGGGATACCTTGTCCTCTAGTCAGCAGGAACATAGGAATTTGGCATAGCAGCGGTCTATCTACTCCAGCATCCTCTCTCTCAACAGTGGCCTAGGTATATTTAATACAATTATTATATAATTAGACTAGAGGAAATCAACTGTATGTATCCAAACCAATAAATTTTCCCATTTACTTTATTTCACATTTTGTGAAGAGCACACTTAAAAACAAACAAAAAAAGCATCTTCCTCAGCCCTTTCTAGGCAGATGCAATAAATTAGCCTCAGACAAAATTTCCAACCAGGCTGTGCAAAACATGGCAAATATGAGGTTTATATTGCACGGTACAGAGTAATAATTTGAAGAAGTCAGGGAGAAATAAAGTGTTTATTGGGAACAGTGAACACAAGAGAAAAAATGTCCAGTGTTTTGGTAAGCCACGCCATGTGATGGGCCATGGATGGTGCACTTCAAAGGGAAAAAATAATGCCCTTAAAAGTATTTTCAGGAGTTAGGGCTGAAAATCATCCCAGGCGGGAATGGACTCAGGAAGCGGGATGAACAGCAGGGCTCGGGTTCACCTGCACCGCTTTTACACCGGTGCCGTGAGGTTAGCGGGGAAATCCTTCCCCTCCCCCGGGGGAACCGGAGGAGGTGATTCCCGGAGCAGGCACGGTCCTGGGGAGCCGCAGGGGGCGCTCCTGGCACCCCGATCACCTCCGGAGCCTGGACCAGCAAACCCCACCCCCAAAGCCAGCCGGGCGCTGGCATGTGGCAGGCGGGGGGCAAGCAGCGCGTGCCGCCCGCAGCCTCTGAGGAAGGCTCCTCTCCATCGCCGCCGCCGGGTCCGGGCTCTGCAGCAGCGCTCGCTCCCTCCCTCGCTTGCAGGCGGCGGCAGCTCCCCGCCCTCCAAGATGCCAGCGCGGCTGCTGCTGCCCGCATTGCCACGCTCGTCGGCCGGCTGAGGGGGCTGCGCCCCGGGGGCAGCCCGTGCGCGGCCCTTGCATCCCGGCTCCCCGCCGCCCCGATGGAGCCGCGGCTGGGCAGGCACCGGACGCGCCAGGCGAGGTAAGGCGCCGCCGCCGCCGCCTGTTGCATTGCCCCGCCTGGCTGCCTGCCTGCTCCCGAGCGTCCTTTGCCCTGTCCCGGGCACGCAGCGCGCGCTGGGGGGCGCTCGCAATGCAACTCCGGGAACTTTTGCAGGCAGGCTCGGCTCGCTGCGCCCGCTGGCCCCGGGGCGCCGCTTCCCCCCGCTGCTGCTTTCAGTTTATTTCTTAATTGAAGGTGGCCGAGTCCTGCCCCAACTCCGGGAGGCGGGCGAGCTGCTGGGGAAGGCTGGATGCTCAGGGCTGGGCGGGGCAGGGGGACGATGCAAGGAAATGGAGCTGGCCTCGCCAAGGGCTAGCAGGGCTTAACCGGTCCCCACCAGTAGCAGCCAGGCGAGCCCGGGGGAGGCTGCACCCTCTGTGCCTGGGCTGCTCCCGTGTGAGCCGGGGAGGATGCTGGGGGCTGCGTCGGGGGAAGGGGGCAATAGCAGGGAATAGGGCTCTGTGACCTGCAGGCTTGGGCGGGGGAGGGGGGCTGGGTCGCTAAGCGGGGAGTGGGGGTGCGCGAAGAGCAACTCCGGGAGTTGGGCTGGAGGGGAGAAGAGCGAAGCCCGGAGCTGTGGGAGTGGGTGGGCTGCTGCCCTCTCCCCCCAGCTCTAGCAGCGGCCGGGGGGGAAGGGAAGGGGGCAGGAGAGCGTGTCCTGGGAGGGGTGATGAGGGCACATCCCCCCACCTGGAGTGAAAGGCTCGGGGGAGAGGAGCAGGTGGAGTCAGACACCCACTGGCCGACTAGTGCAGCTTGCAGCTCTGCGGGCCATCTAACTAGCCATCCGCGCGTTTGCAGCGGGAACCCCGGCCAGCCCTGCTGCTTCCCAGAGCTAGCTGGGACTGCGGTTAGAATCTCCCCGGAAGGGCCCAAAGGCGGTAGGTGGGCTGAAAGGGTGGGGTGGGGCTGAAGAAAAGAGCAGAGGCTGCAGGAACTAGGGGTACCCCCCATCACCGGTCTTGGAGCAAGAAGAGATTATCCGCCCCCCCTGAACATTTTCAAGGCGTGTCTTGTTACATTTTTTGCAAGCTGGTGGCACGCACGGGTTGCAGAGTGTCAAGCTGATCAGCATTCAAGTGGCGATGAGTGAGCAAAGTGAAGTGAGAGGGGCGCGTGCAACTGGCAGTGGAAGCTGAGGATGGTGCATGGGGAGAGAGAGAGAGATGAGAAGAAGCTGTTTGTGTTGCCTTGGGATTTTTCCACGTTGAAACCTACCAGGACCAGGTGCTACGAAGCATGAAGCAGGCGGTGATGGTTGTGATGATGAGGAAAGGCTGTTTCTAAATGATCGGGCTGCAGTTCTCTCAGAATACAAGCAACAAATGGCAGCGGGCTGTGGCCGGGCTGCAGCAGCAGCAGCTGCAACTCCCAGGTGAGCTGCAAAGGCTCCAGGCTGCAAGCTGCAGCTTTCCATGGGTGCGCCTCGCATTCTGCTCCTGATTCACCCTCAGCCCCGTACCCCCTAAGGCACTTGAGCTGGGAGCCCTTTTCCTAACATATGGGGTTAGTCTGTGTCTAGTTGTGAGTGACCAAGGGATTTGTGGGTGCTGCTGATTTTGCTCTTTGCATATTGCACTGTACCCCCTTGTACAGGAAAGCCAAGGAAGAGAGTGGAGTTAGTGCTAATGTGTACCCCATCTCTGTGATGCAGTAAAATAATAGGGTAGGGCAGTACCCTGAGCAGGACACTGTCATGACCTTAAAGCTTAATGTTTAGATAGAAATTTCATGGTTATTTGTATTAAGCAGGTATAGAGATGGTCAGTATGTGGAAAATTGTGGGAGTATGTTTAAAATTTGATAACATCATTCTGTATGTTGTTACTTTAATGACAGTGTCCATATCCAAAAACTGTTTCTTTAAAATTTGGAACTCAATACTAAGTCAAATGCAATGGTATTTTTCTTTCCTTTTTTTTTTGGCATCTTGCCATAAAAAATAAAACATTTTTAGAATTATTATTTCTTTAAAATACCCAGGCAGTTTGGACTGCAAGTTAACAGTCAGTATTTGCCAAATAGTCCCTTTTGCTAGACAGAAGATATGGCGTGATTACAAAATAAAAATAACCGCATACAAAAATACATCAATTTACCAAATATTTGCACAACTGAATTGAAATTGGTCAAATAGCATATGAGGCTGGTATCCAGGAATTAAGCATACAGCAATTCATAGATCTGTAAAAATGACAACTGGGTTATTGCTTTTAAAAAGATGTTGTTTTTTAAAGTAATAGTCTTGGGAAAGTGCTCCAAATACTTGCACCAAAAGAGAAAACAATACCTCTGAGTATAAAACTTTGGATGGGACAAAACTCATCTCAATACCGAAAAATTATTGGCTACAATAATGCCTTGGTGCTAACCCATTTAATGATTTATAAATTCAGATTGCAAGATGCCTGTTATGCCTTGTTGGGAGTGGTTCTTTTACAGAGTACAAGAGTGTTCACATAGCTTATATTTTGCTATCTTAAATAATGTCACCCAGGAAAGAAACATGCAAATGAGTTTATAGTTTGATTTGGAGACAGAGGCTAGAGCATAAACTATGATATAAACTAACTCACAAAAACGTTCATTCTCAAAGTGACTTGATTTCTTAATTTTCTTTTGTAGGATCTAATTTAGAAGTAATCTTTTTCAGAGTATCAGTAATATTGAAGGAATTATTAGAACAACTCTGTAATCCTTATTCACACAGGTAGTCCTGGGTATCAGTGGGATTACTCACATGAGTAAGGGTTACTCACTTGACTAAGGATTGGGCCTATTGTCAACTAGTTATGATGTGGTGTTAAATAGGGACCTGATTTTGTTGAAACTATTGAGAAGTCTCTCATTTGACTTTAAGTAGAAGGAGAAGTGAGGCTGAGTCCTTACCTTCTCTTCTTTGTCCATATATTGCTGATGGAGAATTGAGACCCAGTCCTGCTCCCAGTGTAGTCAGATGCAAAACTTTTATTGACTTTAATGTGAGCACGATGTGATCCTTAGGGTGCTAATTTCCATTGATTTTTAGTGGCATTGAGGCTTGCAGGAGGTGTTCAGTGCCTGATAAGATTGAGCTTTTGTTTACTAGCAGAAATATCCTATCTGTAGCTTTCTTGACAGTGAGAAATATTTACTCTTAAGCCACATGATTTGCCTCAAGTGGGAGACTAATGGAAAAACAAGACATTTCATTAGCAAGAAATAAGAATGTATTCATAGGGAGGGCCCAGTCCTAAACCACAGAAGTCAATGGGAGCTTTGTCATTGATATTAATGGGAGCAAGATCAATGCTTGTATGTATTTACTTTGGTTTTGTTATACATATATTGCGTTGGTTGTGTACTGTAAAAACGAAAAAAGGACATAGCTCTAGACTTTGAGCTATTCCAACTGTACTTTTCTGCTCCCACTGAAGTCATAATAGATTGCCAGTGACTTCAGGGCAATCAGGAGCAAGCTCACATAGCTTGTCAATTGTAGAATTGAAATCTAGAAATCTAGACATTAAAGATGACTGTGGTGAGTGTCAACATTGGTGTTTGAACCAAGAGAAATGTAATATAAAATGGTCTTACTGGATTTAATAATCAAGGCACCAAATTCTGCTTGTGTTACTTACGTAGTGGGTCCCATTGACTTAAGGGGGTCACTTGTGTAAACAAAGCATGCATGATTTAGCTCACTATAGGTAAATTTGGAAAGATTCTAAACCTAACTGAGAATGAAAGGAAGATGCAAAACATTTGTAAACATTAGTTATCACTAACTGCCTAATGTAGTGAGAGGAACAACTGTTGGTGGTACCTTTTTGGAATCAGTTAAAGGTATGTACATGATTTTAAATATGATTTATCTATTTATTATGGGCTGATCTGTAGCCAATTGAAGTCAGCTTAATTGACTTCAGTGGACTTTAGATCAGTTCCCATTTGAGAGAAACTTCATTTGTGTTCCACTGTTTATATACATGTATACTTTATACATTTCGTTTTTCCCAGTATAATCAGTTAGTAAATGTAAAGCAAATGTCTTGCTGTGCAATTCATATTTGTCTGTAGCTATAAAATTCCTAAAATAAATGTCAAAAGGAAGAAAGAAATCTGATTTTTAAAATGATAGTATGATTCTCAAACACCATGATTAAACATTTTGCTTTGAACCAAGAATGAATTAGCAGAGTTCATGGAGTTTGTAGTCACTTATTCTGGCCTTCTTGAACAGTTTTACCAAACAAGCTCTGATATTTAAAAAAAAAGTTACTTGTGGAACATACAGCTTTGGTAGGACATTTGTGCTCTTGTGTGAACCAAAAGTCAGCATGTCCACAGATACTACATGCAAGAAATTAAGAAACCTGCTAACTATTTTAATAAACTTTTTTTTAAAAATTATGGCTAACTTTGTAAATACATACATGAATGTTTGTATAGTAGTATTTAAACATAATACATCATAGGTAGAACACTATTGAATTTGGAGGTCTTTTTTTCTGGTGATTCTGTGTCTCTATTTTGTTGGCTTTAGTCCAGTTCATTTGATAAAGTAAATTATTTCTTCTTTCTCCATTTTTGTGGCCACTTTGTGAAGGTTGTTCTGGATGTGCAGCACATACATGAACTCATCCAAAACAAAACATACGTTCAATCAGATGCAGTATCCCTTTTCCCTTAATGCTTTTTCATCTCTTCATTTACACAAGTAGTAATTGCCAAACCCAGCATAGGGGAGGCTCTCCTTATTTAACAATGATTAAGACACATGCTGTTGATTCATTAGGATTTGTGAATGTAATAGTTGTCTGTAAGTATAGTTGGTGATTTGCGTTGTAGACTTCTGTACAGTATCGATTGACTTGGACCACAAGCATATTTTATGTAGGGACTTAGGTTGAACTTGAAAGGTATTATGCACAGCATTTGCTGCTAGTTCACATACATTATTCCAGTCTCTACCAGCTTTTTTCTTGTGCTCTCTTTTGAGTATTTACATCACATAGAGATTATAGCTTGGTTTATTTTCACACTGATTTCAAAAGTGGACGTGGGAAAACTCTTTCACCATAAGGGTGGGCACAACTCCAAAGTTCTGTATTCTGTTGCCAAGGGAAAGACTGTAGCCAAAGTAAAATGCCTGTTCTGTCTCTGGATGGTATCCTCTTGTTAGGATGAAAGAAGGAAAGATAAGAGAGACTGGGAGAGGAATGGGGAAGGGACGTGGCAATAGAAGACGAAGAAAAGTGGAAAGTGAGAGATCACAGGAGTTGTCTAGTTTGGGAAAAGAGATTATGACCTTATTACGCTATTATCTAATCCTTAGAGAAGAACGATGGTCCAGTACAAGCCATACAAGGGTACAAGCCGTGAGTTCTGGCTTCAGTTTCCTGCCCTACCACAGATTTCTTTTGTGACCTTGGGCCTTGGGCAAGTTAGTTATCTTTGTATGCCTCAGATCACTGTCTGAAATAGTACTTCTCTACCTCATAGTGGTGTTGTGAGGCTAAAATACGTTAAAGATTGCAATGTGCTTGAGTGCTATTGTAATGGGGGCCATGTAAGTTCCAGAGATATAGATATAGCATGTCCTTTTCCTTAGTATAGGTTTGTGTTAACAGTTTTTACCTCAGTTATCTGGCCAGGTCCACTTTAGGCTCCCATTTCAACTAGCTAACACGTGGCCAGGGCAAGTTGTATTTTAAACATGAATTTTTAAAAAAATGTGTTAACTAACATTAAACAAACAAAATACACCATTTATTTTAGTCTAGACAAGGCCTTAGGGGAAACGTAGAGTCCACCTCAGCCAGCTAAGTTGATGTGAAAGGTATAGATACAAGGGATAAGGTCGTGGCTGGGTCAGGGAGAAGTGGAGCAGGAAGGAGACAGAGAAAACAGAGGAAAGTGAGAGACAACATGAAAATGGGATGCTACTTGGCCTGAAAACAGCCAATAAAACACAAAGTATTAATTAAGGAAAGATAAACGAAGAATCAGAATGAAAGAGACCCAACAGCAAGAGGCCAGAGAATATAAAAAAGTTGAAAAAGAAAAAAGTAGTAGAAAGAAAGTGTGTGGAAAAAGATGGCTGGAGAGAAAAAAAGAAAAGTAAGAAAAGATTTATAGAAGTTTTAATCTGGAGAATGTTGCCTTATTTACTCACATTGCAGTACTTCCATAGTAACAGATGGCCCACATTTCAGTCGTGTTGTGGAAGGCTGACAGACTGTTCTGCTGTCAGGGGTCGAGTCACATTTCTGCTTATAGTTACTGTTGGTCACATAAGTCAGTTAGTGGGATATGTATTTTTTAAAGTGACATGCCCTAGTAGCCGGCCATCTTAAAGAAATATTTTTGTGGATATTGTTAAAATGATCTTCATCAGCACTTACAATGAATATAATGTAAAACAGTTTACAGTATTATGTCAAGGTTGCAGTGAAGTTGCATTCAAGTAGTTCCATTGTCTTCCGTGGAAATACTTTAATCAAAAAGGATTTGGTTCAATTTGGGTAAATTTTTGAAAGTGACTGAAAATGGTTTTGTGTGTAAAGAAAGTGGGAGTTGAGAGCACTCTGCTTCACAGCTGTGCTTGTGGGATTGAGCCATTAATGTGTTTTTATTGGGGGCTAATGGGACACATGAAAGAGTCTTAATTTTTTAAACTGGAGAGTACATATATGCAGATTGCTTGGGCATATTGCAGTCTTTCCCCCTCAAAATTATTTTAATTAAGTTTTATGCATAAATTGAAAAGAATTGCTTAAAGCCCAAGTATGACATTTAGCAAAGAGTAAAGATATTTGACATTTGAATGAATTTATATGGTTGAGCTTGATAGGGGACATTATGTTAAAAAGAAACAGAATCATCATTGCTTTTATGAATTATCCTATACTTGGATTCTTCAGGAAGGTTACAGACTAGTTATTGTATATTGGAAAGAGAACTCTAACATAAGATTTTTTTAATCATTTAGGTTACTATGAAACTAAAAATCATATATTAGTATATATTACATTAGATGAATAAAAGATAAAATTGAAATGCAGTTTACTGGTCATTGTTTTTTTTTATTATTTCCTTTTTTATTTCTCTGTTGGGACAATGAAAATCAGGACAGTCAGTTTCACTTTTGTTTATAATCACTTTCAGATTCTTAATACTGTAATATTTGGGTATCAAATACTCCAAAGTGGTGTACATTTAAAAACTAAATTTTAATGGAATTTTTAAAAACAAATTGTGAAAACGTTTCTGTTGGCCCATTAATTTTAATAGGATTACTCATAGTAGTAAAATTAAGCATGTGCATAAATGTCTGCAGAATTGGAGACCTAGAGTCTGCTCTACACCTTACTTCCTGTGTGAATTCACTTAACTCTTGTGCACCTCAGTTTCCCCATTTAAAATGAGAATATTGGTAACACCTTTCTTTTAAAAGCATCTCAAGATATATAGCTGAAGATCGTTGTTGATATTATTGTTATTATTATTACTGTTCATTAATAAACACCTCTTTTGTGATAGGAGCTATATATTCTTTCTGATGTAGAATGCATTCTAGATATTAATTTAAAATGCAAAAATGATAGTCATGTGAAAGAACCAAGACAACTTTTAGCAGCCGACTGATTTCAGTTTGTCTGTTTTTGTACTTTTCAGTTTGGAGCCTTTGGTTGCTCGTTTGTTACAATAATAGTAATCTGTGGAATGACAGGGAGACTTTTCAGTCTGTCAGTGGTTTAGCATTTCATTTCCATGTACCCATTTTCCGGGATACTCCACAGTTTCCCTGTCTTTGCCATCACACTATCAAGAGGTAACACACATTTGATGTAATCATTGATGCTGGGTTTGCTTGATTTAAAAAACAAAAACAAAGCCTTAGTCAATATTAGTAACTTGGGTTGACTACTGTGATAGAAATCTCTCTTTACCATGAACGGTAGGTGGTTACTTGGCGAAGAAATTTGATGGCTATGATCAGGTGGGCTTTAGTAGTGGTATTGTTATATCAACTTTGCTATTCTCAGATACAAACCTTATTATTATATTGTAGTTCTCTCTTTACGAGCCCAGTCATACAAATATCATTCAACAAGGAGCTTGCTACTGTAAGTAGCTCCATTAAAGTCGGAGAGATTGGCCCCTGTATTTCCATTTTATTTAGTATTCTTTAAATTTGGTGGTTTTTTTTAGTATGGCAAACACTTCAGTAAATGTGTCTAAACTGGTTTTGAAAATAATTGGCTTGATTTGAATAAGTCAGGAGAAAATACAATAATTTAGTAAAGACCTATAAAAAGGTGTTTTGGAAGAAAGAATTTACCTGGAATAAGGAAATTAATAGTGAGCATATCCAGTATTACATTCAGATTTTTTTAAAATGAAGTGTAAAATAAATGTACTTACTTGGCTTTTTTCCCCCTTTTAGATGCCAGGTTGGCAACACACTTTAAAAGAAAACCTGAAACCTTTCTTTATTTTTCAGTCTTCACTTTGTGAAAATTGGAGAATACTGTATAATATGCTCCTTATTGTACTATAAAGATATGGGAAATAGTGTGGTGACTAAAAAACATTGTCACCTTAGATTGAAAGATCGATACCCTAACTGTACACAAGTAGCATAGGTGTTGCATTGCTGTGCTGGAGATTCCAGTGGCTTAGTGGATGTCAGGATGTGGATCCTAGTTCTGGAATGTGTGCCCAAGATTCCAGTGTGTTCGTGGTGGCTGCAGTATGCCTTGATGTTGGTACTGTGACGTAGTTGGATATGTGTGTATCAGCTTACGAAACTCCGTTTGGTTTTAGAGTGCTGTTTTGTTTCCGGAGCTCCGCTATGTATTGTAACCTTCATGTTGGAGTGTGACCCTTATGTTGTATTGCAGCCTCCCTTGTGGGTTAATGCATTCATTTTGTAGTAGGGTATTGGTAGCCTTTTCTCTGGGTATGTGTTAGAAGCTGTGACAGAGCAATTTAGGGCCATCAGCTGTGATTGTCTGTTAACTAGTAGCCCATCCACAAGAACAGTGAACTGTGTACAGAAACCTGGCTGTGGGAAAGGGGCAGGTGTTCTTCAGCCTGGTTATGCAGCCTAAAGGATCAAAGACTATGTTTAAAGGAAAAACAAGGAGGAGTCCTTGTGGCACCTTAAAAACTAACATATTTATTTGGGCATAAGCTTTCGTGGGCTATAATTCACTTCATCAGATGCATGGAGTGAAAAATACAGTAGGCAGGTATAAATATAGAGCACGTCAAAAGATGCCTTATCAAATGAGGGGGTCAGTGCTAATGAGGCCAATTCCATCAGGGTGGATGTGGCCCATTCCCAACAGTTGAAAAGAAGGAGTGAATATCAACAGAGAGAAATTACTTTTTGTAAGGGGAATGCTTTCTTTGAAAGGGAGCCAGATCACCACCCCATGCAAAAAGGCCAAGCTAAGGAGAGAGAAGGCAGAATGGCTGCCTAGCGGATGGGTGCTGGCCACACCCACAACTCAAAGGAGGGTGAGATCTGACGTGTGGGGTATGTGTTGTCTTCCCAAAGGTCTATAACTCTCTTGTGCTATTTAAAAGAAAAGTGCCTGTGGTTAAGAAATTCCTTTAAGCTTTCCTTGCCTTCCATGCTGTCCCTGAAGGGGTTAATCAAGAAACTCATAATGCAACAAGATAGAACTCTAACAGAACATATATAATAAGCAACTGGGGGCTCAGGAGGGTTAAGGAGCTGAGAAGTTCTGCATGCCAAAGAAGGGGCATAGACACAGGTCTGCACTTGGGACTGTGCCTGAGAGACCCAGAGTGAGGAAGAGTGATGCTCTCACCATACCACATAGGGAATCCAGCAGTTCGGTCCGATCAACTGAGTGGCATCCTTCCAGAGAGGGGGACTGAGCTAGGTTGTGAGAAACATGTTGATTAGTTTTCAGCCCAACATGCCGGCAACATTTCATAATTAAAATTAAGTTTATTACACAATTAAGATATCATTTGAATTTTCAGCCTCAATGTTGTCATTGTGGATTAAAGTTCTTTCCAATGACCATAGTTGCTATGAATATGAAGTTTGATGAAAGTTTTGATGCAAGATTTCTGAAGGCTTTGGAGAAGTCCCTGGAAGCATGGTAAGAAAAAAAATATTGATCTTTTCCCCACATAGCTATACAGCTTTTGAACTTCCTCTACTCTTCCATCTGAAGCTCTGTTAGGTGCCTTTGGCGGGTCAGAAGACGTTGCTGAAATGTCCACCAGTACCTCATGGAAACTCTGCCCGTTTTCCGACACAGGAATGAAAGTGCAAGCAAGAGAACTTGAAAAGGGGCTTCCTCCATGTGGCTCAACAGGATGTGTTGACAGGCTGTTCAAAATTGCTATAATGTGCCGGGTGGTTGGTAAAGTTTTCCCACAGTGCATGCAGGTCAAAGGGCTAGAGCAGCCATGTTTTGGGAGGGAGCTAGGAAGTCTTGAATATGGTGGTTTGACTCGGGTCTTAGTGCTGCAGTGTGGCATCCAGAGCCTCAGGTTCTAGCCTGGGTTAAAAAATTCTCAATGTCGAGTTAAGAATCAGCATTGAGGCTCGAGCCCTGGGTTCTATAATGCAGATCGGCTGACCTGAGAGGTAGCGCAAGCATCAGTAGTAATATAGCCATGGTAGCAGTGACCGCAGCAAGACTTAGCAATGCTGAGGACCTACCTACTGGTTTCAGGGGGTTTGTACTTGGCATCAAGGGTGAAGAATTGGAGCTGTATTTGTGCAGCTTATGAATTCTGATTGATATTGTGAAATTGTAATATGAAAATCTGCAGTGTCATGAGTACAAAGAACAGGAGTACTTGTGGCACCTTAGAGACTAACACATTTATTTGAGCATAAGCTTTCCTGGGCTACAGCCCACTTCATTGGATGCATAGAATGGAACATATAGTAAGAAGATATTTATACATTCAGAGAACATGAAAAGGTGGAAGTACCCATACCAACTGTAAGAGGGTAATTATTTAAGAGAAGCTATTATGAGCAGGGGAGAAAAACTTTTGAAGTGATAATCAAGATGGCCCATTTTGGACAGTTGACACGAAGGAGTGAGGATACTTTAATGTGGGGAAATAGATTCAATTAGTGTAATGACCGAGCCATTCCCAGTCTCTGTTCAAACCTGAGTTAATGGTATCTAGTTTGCATATTAATTCAAGTTCAGCACCTTCTCCTTGGAGTCTGTTTTTGAAGCTTTTCTGTTGCAAAATTGCCACCTTCAGGTCTGTTACTGAGTGATTAGAGAGGTTGAAGTGTTCTCCTACTGGTTTTTTGAATGTTATGATTCCTGATGTCAGATTTGTATCCATTTATTTTTTTGTGTAGAGATTGTCCGGTCTGGCCAATGTACATGGCAGGGGGGCATTGCTGGCACATGATGACATATATCACATTGCTAGATGTGCAGATGAACGAGTCCCTGGTGGCGTGGCTGATGTGATTAGGTCCAGTGATGGTGTCACTTGAATAGATATGAGGACGAAGTTGGCATCGGGCTTTGTTGCAAGGATAGGTTTCTGGGTTAGTGTTTTGTTGTGTGGTGTGTAGTTGCTGGTGAGTATTGGCTTCAGGTTAGAAGGCTGTCTGTAAGCAAGGACAGGTCTGTCTCCCAAGATCTGTGAGAGTGAGGGATCATCTTTCAGGACAGATTGTAAATCTTTGATGATGCGCTGGAGAGGTTTTAGTGTGGGGGTGAAGGTAATGGCTAGTAGCGTTCTGTTATTTTGTTTGTTGGGCCTGTCTTGTAGGAGGTGAGTTCTGGGTACTCATCTGGCTCTGTCAATCTGTTTTTTCACTTCAGCAGGTGGGTATTGTAGTTTTAAGAATGCTTGATAAAAATCTTGTAGGTGCTGTCTCTTATCTGAGGGATTGGAGCAAATGCGGTTGTATCTTAGAGCTTAGCTGTAGACCATGGATCGTGTGGTGTGTCCTGGATGGGAGCTGGAGGCATGTAGGTAAGTATAATGGTCGGTAGGTTTCCGGTATTGGGTGGTGTTTATGTGACCATCGCTTATTAGCACAGTAGTGTCTAGGAAATGGACCACTTGTGTGGACTGGTCCAGGCTGAGGTTGATGGTGGGACGGAAATTGTTGAAATCATGATGGAATTCCTCAAGGGCTTCTTTTCCATGGGTCCAGATGATGAAGATGTCATCAATGTAGCGTGAGTAAAGTAAGGGCGTTAGGGAACAAGAGCTAAGGAAGCGTTGTTCTAAGTCAGCCATAAAAATGTTGGCATACTGTGGGGCCATGTGGATACCCATAGCAGTGCCACTGACTTGAAGGTGTATATTGTCCCCAAATGTGAAATAGTTGTGGGTGAGGACAAAATCACAAAGTTCAGCCACCAGGTTTGCTATGACATTATCGGGGATGCTGTTCATGATGGCTTGTAGTCCATCTTTGTGTGGAATGTTGGTGTAGAGGGCTTCTACATCCATAGTGGCCAGGATGGTGTTTTGTTAAAGATCACTGATGGATTGTAGTTTCCTGAGGAAGTCAGTAGTGTCTCAAAGATAGCTGGGAGTGCTGGTAGCATAGGGCCTGAGAAGAGTGTCCACATAGTCAGACAATCCTGCTGTTAGGGTGCCAATGCCTGAGATGATGGGGTGTCCAGGATTTCCAGGTTTATGGATCCTAGGTAGCAAATAGAATACTCCTGGTCGGGGTTCTAGGCATGTATCTGTACAGATCTCTTCCTGTGCTTTTTCAGGGAGTTTCTGGAGCACATGGTGTGGTTTAATTTGGTAATCCTCAGTGAGATCAGAGGATAATGGCCAGTAGAATGTGGAGTTAGAGAGCTGCCTAGCAGCCTCTTGTTCATATTCCAGCTTATTCATGATGACGACAGCACCTCCTTTGTCAGCCTTTTCGATTATGATGTCAGAGTTGTTCTTGAGGGTGTTGATGGCGTTGTCTTCAGCACGGCTGAGGTTATGGGGCAAGTGATGCTGCTTTTCATGAGTGTGTGATGGTCTTTGCTTGTGGGAAGTTTTGCCTAATAGGCAGGACTTATGCCCTTTGATGTGTAGGGGAGCCTAGGCCCCCACACTCCACTGGGCTCCTGCCCACTGCCCTGTGAGGGTGACACATGGGCCTGACGCCCATTTGAGAGGGCCCCCAACCCAGGGAATTTGAGTGGGTGGTACTGTGATCTAGCACTCGGGATCGCAACACCACTCAAATTTGGCTGTGGATGAGTGGTGAGCAGGCTCGATTTCCAAGACACCCTCCCCTGTCCCATTGAGGCCTCTTTGGTCTCCATCAGTGTTCCCTCTAATTTTTTACCTCCATGTGTGGAATGAATTTTATTGTTTGGACCAATATAGAGTTGATGTGTGATGCATCACCTCCATATTGGTGCACATAACAAAATTCATGTGGTGAATGTAGGGCTGAGGCATTCGGGTTTGGGTTCTGGGGAGGGGCTGGGGATGAGGGGTTCAGGGCGTGAGGGGCGGGACAGAGGGTTGGAGTGCAGGAGAGTGCAGGCTCTGGTTGGGGGTGGGGCCAAGGATGAAGGGTTTGGGGTGCAGGCTGACACTGGGCTGCGGTGGGGAGTGAGAACTCCCCCCCCAGCCCTCTCTCGCCACAGCAGCTCAGGGAGATGCCTCTCCCCAGCCGCAGCAGCTTTGGTGGAACTGGGCTGGCCTGGAGGAGGGACTTCTCTCCCCGGCAGCTCCCCGGCAGCTCCGCTGGGCCTGGGCTGGGCCTAGGCTGTTATGGCAGGTCCATGCTAGTGTCAGTTGGGAGAGGCAGGTCCGTACTGGGGAACAGGCATCTCTCCCGCTGCAGTCCTGAGCGCCTGCTTGGGGCTTAATACACAGCTGTGCAACCACACAGCTTAGAAGGACTTAGGTCTCCATGATGGTTTGTTTGTTTTTTTTTAAAGAGTGGAGGGATTCAGTTTCAGATTGTCCCCCAGCACCCGCAAATCTCTGTGCACCCTAGATGGTTTCCCAAGGACTCACAAGCAAAGAGTGTGATAGAAAGTAAGGGGTATTGCTATTTCAGATGTTTGTTTTGTACAACCTATGCTTTACATGATTAAGTATAAGAAAGCATAAAGGTATTAATTTTGTGCAAAGAGGGCATGTTTGTGTTGACTTCTACACAACCGCTGCATGCCCCTGACACAGTTTAACTGTAATCAGACGTTTTACGTCTTTAATGTGGAAGAGGGGTGTTTTTATGTAACTGAGGTATTTCAGGGGTCAGTGCTGGTCCTGGAGGCCTGTGGCAGGTGGGTTGAGGAGCCCCATTTTGGAGAGAGGTAGCTGACTGAGAGGCAGTGCCTAGGAAATGTGTCAGAAAGGTCAAGAGAGGAACCTGCTGGCAGTCTACAGGCTTAACATACTCCAGAGGATACAAACCGCAGACACGTGGATTCCCCTCTCAGCAATCCCAGAGGATGACTTTTGAAGAGGAATATACTAGGTTATGTGACAATAGGTGGTTTGAAAGGGGTACTTAGTATAGATTGTATGTCTGTGTGACCCTTTTCATGTCATACATGGCACTATGTGATATAAAACAATGTTCAACCTTATATAGATAATATGTGCTTGTCTACATGGCAAGTTATTGGGCAGCAAGCCAGGGTATGAATCTGTTATGCATCAGCTTGCCATACAGTAACGTCCCATATGGCTAGGGTGGATTTGATTTAAATCAGATTGATTTTTGGTTGTTATAACCTTAATACATTAAGGTTTTAAGGTTATAACAATCAAATTCTTTTTGGTTGTTATAACCTTAATACATATTCTTCACAACTCATGGATAGATGTAGGTTTCATTTTTAGAAGGTACACACTATACGTTTTTAAGTGATTTATTTTGAAAAAAATTTCAGATTAGTTTTACAGATATATCAGAAAATGAATGATTGTTTGGTTATTTCATTTACCAAAGGTAATTGAAGCAGATATTTATGAAGTCATCGGGAGGTGACTCCAATTCAAATCTCCAATTCAACAGGTTAATCATTAATATTTGTCTTGCCATGCTGTATTAGGTGGAGAACATCACCAGACAGACATTTAAATTGTTTTCTTTAACTAAAACAACAACGTTACATATTCTGGATTTTTTTTCTTCTACAGAAAACATAATATTTTAACAAAATTAAGCATATGAATTTTTGAATTTAGTTAAATATTCAAGTTTTTTAAAATCAGATTTGTTTGTTAAAATCGTTTTTAACTAAAATAGTTTAAATGAAATATTTTTTAAAAAACAGCAAAAATTAAATCGACTGGCAGCCAGGTCAACATGAGAAACTTAAAATATTGGCTTCTGCAGCTAACTCAGTCGTCTTCACCTTCATTTTCCTGTTTGTTCACAATCTGGAAAAGAAAAACAAGCTTTCTGCTTTTTCAGGTCCCAAACTATTTCTCAGTTTGGAATGAATTAGTCCAAAGGAAGAAAATATTCTTTCTACACTGGCAGAAGAAGTTCCTGCTGTTAAAAGTGAGAGTATCACTTCAACAGTCTCTGAATCCAAGTGCTTAAGTGACTTCCACCAGTTCACCGGTGTTACTTTCTTTAAAACATCACCAGCAAACATATATGTCTTAAATGGTTCACCCTTAGCTCTGAAGTTTATTATAGTTGGCATTATGGAGGGATAATGCTGGATGTCCATGT
Organism: Gopherus evgoodei; assembly: GCF_007399415.2. Classification (NCBI taxonomy): domain Eukaryota; kingdom Metazoa; phylum Chordata; order Testudines; family Testudinidae; genus Gopherus; species Gopherus evgoodei. Next base: position 72,600,296 of record NC_044323.1, read on the forward strand.
CATAGCCAACTCCTCTTCTTCAGCAGTTAAGGTTTGACCCTGGGACCGAGTTTGGAGAATATTTGCAAGAAAATGAGCTGGAAATAGTGCTTGTCCCATTTGGTTTTTTAATGCTTGTAATTTAACTCTGTTGTTGCATATTTCTCTTTTTAAGCTCTCACTCACTTCCTTCTAAATTTCAACGTCATCAGCAATAAAACAGCTATTTCACTGCATTTTGTTCAAGGCTACAGAATTAGGCTTCAGGGTACTCAGCATGTGTTCAACATTTCTCTTAAGGCCAATGCTGAGAACTTTGGCTATGACAGTGCCATCCATTTTTTCACAGTTTTGTTCACAAACTGTCATCAGATTAGGCCAGTTCTTGATATAATGCTCAAAACAGTCCACTACTGAGTTCCATAGCACATCTTGTGGGAGAGTCAGCTTGGTCCCCCCCGCCCGCCTGGCCCCCAACACACACAGTTTTTTCGGAGTAGCTGCTGCAAAGTGGTTGCTATGGAAGTATTTTGCAAGTTCTAAAACATTAGCCTTTATTTATGGAACACTGAAATCTTTGGCTAGGAGGTGCATCAATTTAGCAGTTCAACCATGTGTTATTAGCTTGGGATTCTCTTCTCTCTCTTTTAAATAATTTCTTTACATCTTGGACACATTTGCAGCATTGTCTGTGACCAAGCTGCGTTCTAGACATTTAATTTTGTTATAGCTTTTACTGCTACTTCTTGTAAGTATTCTGCTGTTTGTACATTTCCTAAGGTAGCAATTGTTTCTGTAAGGAAGACATTCCCTTCTTCTGTTACACAAGCACATACAGCAGGATCATTGTGGACATTGCTCCACTGATCAAGACTGAGGTTAACAATTTTACCCTCTAGACCTTTTGCACACTGCTCAGTTTTTGTTTCATACACTTTATCCAGCAATTTGCCTGCGACATCTGCTCTGTTGGGTGGACTGTATCCTGGTCTTAATAACTGAATGAACTATGTTAATGAAGTATGGGTTCTCTGTCATATGGAAAGGAGAGTGTGTTGCATAAACACCCCAAGCAATTTTTTCATCAATTACCTCTTTTTGTAATCTGCTGGTTCTTGTCACAAACTTATCTATGGTTATTTCTGGATGATGGAGATATTTTTTTCTCTTTTTGCTACAGGTGATATACTGTGGCGATGTGACTGAAACACTATCATTGGCAGATAACTCTGAAACTATAGAAAATGATGGTGATCTTAAAGTTGGATAATCTTGGGATTCCTGTATGTTGAGGATGGATTCTCCTAAACAAAATAAGTCAATGCAGTTATTTAATTATTATTACCATACTGCTCATTTAGTATTACTCATTGCGTTCACTGACACTCAGTACTACTTTAAAGGTGAAATTGTAAAAGGAAGATCTGCCTCTTTCACCTATTTATTTTTTATCACAACTGCATCTAAAATGATAGTACCATAGAGTCACAACTATATTTTTTGCTCATACATGAGAATTCAAGAATAGTCCAGAAGGAAGACAGGCAGTCCTTAAGAAAGATGTGTGAAATAAAAAAGTTTACAAGCCTGAAGATCCTGCATGTTCTTTTCATCATCTTCAGTGCAGCTTCCTCCTGAGAAGGAACACTTCTAATGATGTTGTTTCATTCGGGCAACCAGGCCTTGCATTTCTTTGTTGCACTGTTTGCATTTTGCACGCGTGCCTGTCTTACCCACCAATAGAGGAACTTCATTAAAATATTCCAAACTGGATCTCTTTTACAGCTTGCTGCCATGAGAGGTTTTCCCTTCTAGTGAGAGAATGGTACCGTAGATCTCAAATCAATGAAGGCTACACTCAGAAAGACCTCAAGACTTCTGGAATATGATGCTTAAACAGTTTCACTTTTGTTACTAATATATGTCCCTCTCTTCTTACATTGATCTCCAGACTTCTTCTTGTCCAGATCTGTTCTGCTCCCAACATTTGCACTTTTAGAGAGAGGTAAGGGGTTGACTCTGTGTACACAAATTTGCAGAGGGACAATAGTGTTGAGATCTGTTATTTCTCACCTCTATTTATTTATTTATTTGCTGTTAATAAGTTTGCTATTAATAGGCATGTTATCTCTGGAGACACAAATCCACAGTTTGAGAACTGCAAAACTAAACATCTCTGGTATCTTCTAGACTTAGCACTGAGTCCCATTGAGTAGATAAAAAGATTAACCTAAATAATCTATACAGAAGCCCCTCGAACCCCATAAGATTGGGTCCCTAATCCATGAACGATTGGAACTCATTTACAAAGCTTTTCTTAAACATTACATGAATATATTGTCTCATACTATAGAATTAGAATTTATAATCCGTATTCCATAATGAGATCTTTGAGCTATAATGTATCTTAATTAAAACTATCTTTTAGATAATTTTTTCCTCAAAAAGCATCTTATCAAAAAAATCTGATTTAAATACAAAAAATCCATTTGTTTTATTAAAAAAAATTATTTGTCCATCCTGCATGTGACCATTCAATGTCCACAGTGAAGCAAAGTCCCAGAGTGCAGTTGGGCTTACTATGCTTTTAAGTAGCCACATTCTGGGGCTGTGAGTGAACAATAGCGATGTCCACATGAGACATTGCTCTGCGGCAGATTGGTATGCTGTAGATTCACACCCTGGCTTTCTGCACAATAACTTAAAAGCCCTGTATTAAATGGTGGTGTAGCTGTGTTGTTTCCAGCATATTAAAGAGACAAGGTGGGTGAGGTAATATCTCTTATTGAACTAACTTGGTGAGAGGGACAAGCTTTCAAGCTTACACAGAGCTCTTCCTCAGATCTAGGAAACACAGAGTGTCACAGTTAAACAATGCTATGCTAAATAATCTCTTCCATCTTGTATTTAACTGTGACACTCTGAGTACAGTTCCCAGACCTGAAGAAGTCTCTGGAAGCTTAAAAGCTTGTCTCTCTCCAACAGAAGTTGGTCCCCTTGTCTCTATCCAAGGATTTGTCTGCACTACGCACCTTTTAACGACACAGCTGTACCACTAAAGCCATGCCACTAAAAAGTGTAGCCGCTGTTTGTTGGCGGGAGAAAAAACTTCCACCCCCAATGAGCAGCAGAAGCTTTGTCCGCAGGAGAGTGCTTCTGCGGACAAAGCGCTGTTCACACCATTGCTTTTGTCAGCAAAACTTGTCATTCAGGGCTGTGTTTTTTTCCCACACCCCTGAACGACAAAAGATTTGTCATTCAGTTTCCAGTGTAGACAAAGCCTTAATCTAAACCCTGTATTAAGTATTTAAGGCCCAGTCCTTTGAGACACTTAGCACCCTGAGCTCCTCTTGAGTTCAATAGAAATTGGGAAATACTCATCACCTCCCACAGTGAGGCTCATGAACGACTATAAACGATTATTTGTTTGAATATCTTGTATCTTTGCAGGTTGTTGCTTTTTTCTCAGTGAGTTATATATTCATAAGTTTGAACAGATTAAAAATACGTTCAAAGAACCCAGCTCTGAGCCAAATTTGGATTCCTTCTCAGTTTTCATCCATTGTGATCCTATTAAGACAACAGTGCTTATGATGAAAAGCGATTAAGTGGAGCAAAGGCTGTAATGAGATGAAGCATACATTACTCAAGTATCCAGGATAAGTAATATTTATCTGTCTTTATTTTTGGAAAATGTGCAAAATTTGTTCCTTGTGTATTTTTTTTTCAGGTTGAATCAACTGAGAGTATGTGACTTTTTACAAGCACTTAATTGGGACTGTGAAGTGGGCAAATGAAATGTAGAAATTAGAAATGAATTATTTATTTTTCCAATTTGTTGCTGTAAATGCGGGAGAAAGGATATGAAAAGCTCTACTGACTAGGAAGTTTACTATGCTGTGATTATGGTTCCAATTATGGGTTATGTAAACGCTGGACTTTAGCTTTGTGCCATCCAGTTGTAAAAACAAACGAACAAAAAACTGCTCAGAGAGGTAGGTAGCTAGTAGCAAGTGGAAAGTTTTCATAAGCATATGGTCAGATCTAGAAGTATGGGAACTCTTACACACATTTACTCTGACCTTCAGTCCCAGAGATGAAAAAACTGCTTTAAACTATTCTACTCTGAAGTCTGTATGTAGAAGAATAAAAGAAGACATCTAATGCCTTAGTACAAAGAGAGTTCCTAAATTTTTAATTATTTTCCCCATATTCAAGGGATTTGCTAGTAAGAATAGAAACATCTACAGAATCAATTTTTATTTATATTAATATCTTATGGTCAGCATGTAGTCTGAAATAATTACAGTGAATATGCTCTTTTCTTCAAGCACTCAGAACTTGCATTCATTCCAGGATTTTTACTACACAATCCTGAAAAGATAATCCCTCAGTGTACTATGCTTCATTTTTTTGAATTTATCCAACAGTGTCTTTTGTGAGCTTCATTAGCAATTATTTTAGTGTAATAAGTTACCAGTTTGACAAAAGATGACACACATATTGAAGAATAATAAATTTAAACTTAATTTACTAGATAGTATTTTGTTACAATTATAGATATAAAATGATATTTTGTTGTAAAGTTTGACCTCAAAAGTTAAACATTATTTCCCTGACTCTTTCTTTATATAGAAAAGCAGCCTCTAACTCAAAGTTTTTGATAGAGGCTCATGGATTCAGCATACACCTCTGCCCCGATATAACACGACCCGATATAACATGAATTCGGATATAACGTGGTAAAGCAGCACTCCAGGAGGGCAGGGAAGCGCACCATATTGGATCAAAGCAAATTCAATCTAACACCATTTCAGCTATAATGCGGTAAGGTTTTTTTTAGCTCCCTAGGACAGCGTTATATCAGGGTAGAGGTGTATTTATTTTGTATTTAAATGTTTTAAGAGATTTTAATAAATTTAAGCTTTGACATATGTTATGTTTAAATTCAGATTTCATTTTAAGCAGATTTATTTTTAAAAAGAAAAATGTTTATTATTGAAATTAAGAAAATCAAAAAAATCCAGTTTTAAAATTTTTTTCAAATAAATCACTATTTTTTTTTATATGTATGTATGTATGTGACAAGGTCAGGCCAGATGGCTACAGGAGAGTGTTAGAAGGCAGATATATTAGTCCCAGATTAATTAGATCCCTTTTCCCTGGGTAAGGTAATGGGGCAGTTCTAGAACAAACAGGAACTTGCTAGAACCAGCTAAGGCAGGCAGGCTAATTAGGACACTTGGAGCCAATTAAGAAGAAACTGCTAGAATCAATTAGAACAGGCTGGCTAATCAGGGCACCTGAATTAAAAAGTACCTCATTTCAGTTTGTAGTGTGCATGCGAGGAGCTGGGAGCAAGAGGCACTAGGAGCTGAGAGTGAGAAGGCATATTGCTGGAAGACTGAGGAGTGCACGCATATTTCAGACACCAGGAGAAAGGTCCTATGGTGAGGATAAAGATGATGTTGGGAGGAGGCCATGGGGAAGTAGCCCAGGGAGTTGTAGTTGTCGCGCAGCTGTACCAGGAGGCATTCTAGACAGCTGCAGTCCACAGGGCCTTGGGCTGGAACCTGGAGTAGAGGGCAGGCTTGGGTTGCCCCCAAACCTCCCAACTTCTGATCAGACACAGGAGGAATTGACCTGGACTGTGGCTTCTACCAGAGGGGAAAGTCTCTAGGCTGTTTCCTGACCCACATGGTTAATCTCTGAGGTGAGCAAATTCTCCAATAAGCGCAGGACCCACCAAGGTAGGGGAGGAACTTTGTCACAATATATATAATGTAATATCACACACACACAGATATAGATATAGATATAGACAGATATGTCCATTCTGGGCCTGGCTATGAAGGAGTTCATCACTCCGCCTCATTTAAGCTCCCAGGTGACACTTTGAACCTATCCCATCCTTTGGGTCACATGGCTTTATAGACCTATGTGACACCTTTCACAAAACTTCATCTTGGAAGTCTATTGGCTTGGTTATGGACAGTTTACTTACCAAGCAAGCACAGTGTGGACAAACTGATCTCACTTCCCCTCATAGTTCTGTCAACTTTCTCCTGGTGAGAGAAAAAGGAGACTGTGGTGGGGAGAGGGCATTCATTCCTCACCCCGCACAAAAAGATTGATTAGAGCAGGGGTAGGCAACCTATGGCATGCATGGAAAATTGAACAAAATGGAGGGTTGGTGATCCTGATTGCTCCTAGGTGACCCAGGCAGTTCTGGTTCTTGAGCATTCTCCACATATCCTCATGTTTGTGCATCAATATTCACCTCTTACAGACATATTGACTCAGATCAGACATTTCAGTCCAGCATTCTTCCATTTAACAGTTTGGTATTTGAATGTGACCTGGAAGAGTCATGCTCAGAGCTACTACAATCCATCATTAGCAGTAGTAGGAAAGATTGTACGAGGAAATGCAAAATGGAAAGGATTTTCTACCTTGTGCCAGCATCTTTGAATAAACTCAGAGGAGTGCCATTGATCCCTACTGTTGGGACTACCTCCTCTTTCTAAAAACATCGGGACTATCAACTCCTTGTGTGTGCACTTGCCAGCTGTTAGCGCCTTTCCGCCTATGTTGGACGGCCACTTGATCTTTGCCCATCGTATTGCAGTATGGATTCTGAAGGGACTTGTCAGTACCTTTCATTTGATACTAAAAGCTACCCCAATTTGCGACCTAAAGCTAGTGTTGTCGGTATTAATGAAGGCTCAGTTTGAACTGTTAACCTCATGTTCCTTTGCCCAAGGTTACCTTTCTTGATGCTATCCTCTCAGCCAGAAGAGTAGGAGAGCTGGAGGCCCTTATTGCTGATCTGCCTGATAGTGTCTTCCATAAGGACAACGTTCCCCTGAGCTTATACCCCAAATTCATCTCCAAAGTAATTTTAGAATTTAATCCTGAACCAGGTCATCCCCTTCCCTGTCTTCTATTCAAAGCTGCACGCCATCAAAAAAGCGCAAGAAATTATTCTCTGGATGTCCATCAAGCCTTGGCATTCTACCTGCAGAGAACAAAACCTTTTAGGGAATCTCCTAAATTGTCTCCTTTGCAGAACAAATAAGAGGGAAAGTGATCTCCTCACAGAGACTTTCCAGATGGATTTTGGGCTGCATCCTGCTTTCTTATGAGTTAATGGTGACCCCCCCCCCCATAAGGTGTGAGGGCCCACTTGACCAGAAACTAGGCTGCGTCAGTAGCTTTGCTTCAAGATGTATCTCTTCTGGTGATATGTAGAGCAGCAGTATGGGGCTCTGTTCCCACTTTTTCAAAATGTTATGTCCTGGTACAAGCTTCTACAGCAGACACGTTCTTTGGCAGTTCTGCAGTAGGTGATACAGTAGGGTTCCTTGCACCATCCTCCTCAATGAATTCTGCTTTGTCATCTCAAATGGAGTACACATAGGGGTCATTACTCAAAGAAGAAAGAGAGGTTATCTATCTTTAAGATGTGTGGTCCCTGTCTATAATCCGCTACTCACCCTCCTTCCCCTCTGCTGCAAAGCATATCCTCGGGCTGTTTGTGGTAGAAAGGCAACTGGGGAAGGGTGTGGTTCACACTGTCTCTTTATGCACTCGGTTTTGAGCCCAAGAAGGAGAAGCGCACAGGTGCAGACCAAAATACATTGATAGAAAAAAAAATGATTTCAGGCTCATGGAGTGCACGTGCACCACTCGAGTGAATTGTAGATAGGAATCACACACCTTGACAAACTCCATTTACTGTATAGGTAAATAACGTTTCTTTTGTGAAGATTAAGTAGTTAGCATTTGTAAAGTGCTACATAAATCCTAAAATTACCCTGAAATGTACTGAACCATTCAGTGGTTGAAGCACTAGTAGACATCTATTTATTTGGACAGCTGTCCCATAGAAAACTTTGTAAAGCACTTGCAACAATGCTTGGATCCCAACAAAAGAAATAGGAATCCACTTCTCTAGCAGGAGACCAGGTGAAATTTAAAGATCATACATATACACATTTTACATGAAGTATGCCATTTAAGTTTTCTCCATCTACCTAAGCAGTTTGGGTGTGCTCAGCAATATTTGCATATCTCAATTTGAGGTGTATCATAAAGAACCATCTCAGTGCTCTGCCTCAAAATTCTTAAGCCAGCCATGTGCATAGAGGAATGATCATTGGTGTAGATTGGATCGATGGCAGAAATGAGAGGATGCTGGAGATTCACTAGACACTCTCAGAAAAGAAAGGGAAGGAACTGAGACAAGAGTGGGAGAGATTGAAAGGAAGGAAGATTGAAATGCCAAGTAAAAGGGGGAAATAACTGGCCATAAGAGGGATTTGATGGATGAAGAGAGATCCTTAAAATCCAAAAGGAATCGACGAGAGAAGGACAAGAAGAATATTAAGTTTTAAGGAGGAGATTATATATTTAATTGCATCCAACAAGAAACTCAAAAACAAATCCTTTTTCCTAAAATTTAGGAATCCCTTATTTGAAAGAGCTTATAGGTAAGTGGGTGGGATATCTTTCTCTAAAATGACATAAACTATACCCTGGCAGCTGAAAAGCTTTTTACCATGTGATCCTGAAAATTTTAAATCATATATAGAAAAAGAACTATTAGAATAGAAGAAAATAAAATTTACGTTCTTAATGACAGGAATATTATTATTAAATTAATACATTTGTGTCTACTTGAATTTGTCAGTTTGTCATTAACAAACTTTGTTCCAGGGGAAGTGTGACATCTTGTTCCAAATGAAGTGAATTTTCAAAAGGCTGAAGAAGCAGGCAAAATATAAGGCAAAAAAGAGATGTCAAAGAAGAGAGTTTGCAGAGGAAGTAATTGACAGTACCCTCTAGACTGTAAAAATTACCTGCAGACTGCCCTAGATTTCAAGCTTTTTTGATAACACTGTGCATTTGTAGGTGGCTAAATCTGTTTTCCATTTTCTGTCTGTCAAGAGAATAAATTTATTGAGAGTTGTAAAACTAATCATATCATTTTACATAGCACTGATTTCCAAGAGAACAGGAACATAAACCTGCATTGTTATATCATTGTGTGCTTGGTGGTAGATCAGTCATTAACTCACAAGAAAGTATACAAGAGGGTATTATTGATTTACTGATAGTAATTCTGATATGTTCTACTTTTGCACTTTGAGATTTTTTTTTTTTTTTTTTTTGGTTACATAATACAGATACTGTGAAAAGAGGAGAATTTACAGCTAATAGGGTGTACTGATTTAAATCACCAATTTGAATCACAATATGAATCGGGAAGAAGGTCACCTTGATTTAAGTTACCTATTTTAATCCTGTTTTCCATTTGTACTTTTTAGTTTATTTTCCTAAAGAAAGGTTGAGTCTCATTGATTGCTATCCCTTAAAACATGTTGATTTGCAACTAAATACAGCCTTTTTACTAAAATTGAAACTTTTTTGCTTACCAAGAAGATACTGTATATATGCATGTTTATTTAAGCTTAACATACTTATTCAGATTCTTAATTTTTACATTTTTATTAAGTTAGAAAATGGTGATTTTCAAATTTCTTGTTTAATAGATGACTAATTTTTTACTCAGAATTTGTGTCAAGCTGCATTTGGATGTAAATTGGAATCCAATTAAAATGTACAAAAATAGCACTTTTCAGATAGTTTTATTTAATTTATAAACAATCTTAAATGTGCTGGTTACATAAGGAGAAAACCCTGAGTCTATCAAAACATGCATTTAAAACTAAATTTTTTTTTAAACAAAGGAAGTACTTTCTGTAGTTAATTAATTGAACTGGTTGTATCTGGACATCATGTCCGTCAAGATTTATGAACTAGTAGAGCTCATTTCCTTAGCCTTGTTTTTATTAATAGATTGGAAGAGGAAAACTAACTTTCCTGCTTCTTAACTTTGAATGAACTTGTCATTAAATTGATCTAATTGAATAAACTGAAATGAAGAAATATTCTCTTGGCACCCACCGAAGAGGCTACTGCTGTCAAAAGCAGGTTTAGCACTTTTCACAAATTCTAGCTGTGCATGCTTTGTCTGTGACTTCACCAGTTGTGTGGTTTGACTTTCCTTAAAACTTTAGCAGCAAAAATGTACTGGTAGAATATTTTTTTAAAATTAATTTAAATGAGCTGGATAGATTATAATAAGTTGAGACCTAGATGTGGGTTGTCATAATTTCAAATTTGATTTTAAATAAATTTGTTATAAAAGAAAAATGTATTTAAAGACAAAAAATCCAAATTTTATTTTTTAAAAATCATTGATTTTTTATCCACTCTGGCGAATATGCTTTGTGATCCTAGATATCTATTCTATTGTATTGTAGAATTGGAAATGTCCTTACAAGGCAATTTATTCAAGTATGTAAGTGGTCACAAGGGCTGGACAATTAGTAATTGTTGCTAAGTGTTGTGAAAACTTATGAAATCTGTACTAACAATATTACAATCTGGTCTGGAAGCAGCTGTATTAAATGAAGTAGACATCAGAAATCTGGAGGCAGTAGAGATGAGAGTTCTTTGAAAGATGGCAGGTATAAAGTGAAATTAATTCAAGACCAATGAAGTTTGGAGAGTAGAAAATGAAATCAGGGAACAGGGTTGGCTATAATCAAAAAGAGGACAATGATGAAGACATTCCCGAAGACAGACAGATATGATGGCATGCCAGAGAAGATAATGCAAAGATAACCAACATCAGTCCGAGAAATAGGCCAGGAATTGTTCACAAGAACATGACCAGGCCGGGCTTAATGGAGGAGCAAGCCATGGACAGGAATGAATGGTAACCTTGTATTGTTCCCCGTGTCTTTAAAGATCCTTTGGTATAAAAAGAAGAAAGACGCTTACTGTTGCAGGTTCTTCACTTCTGATCTAGTGAACTGTAGGTATTCCGAAATGCCAAATTAAAGCCTGCCATGTGCTCTGTACTGAAGATGGTTAGTAGTAGTTTGGTAGAATTTAACTGTGTGGGGCAGGGATGATAGAAGTCTCTGTATGATAAATGTGCTGTGATCATAAGTTAGCAGAAAACCAGGGCATGGATCCAGTGTTCCACAATTCTCTGGTGGTGCTCTCAGAGTATCATAAAAGGGTGTGAACAAGGAGAAACGTGCTATATACTGGTGTGAAGAATATGGGAGATATCTGTATTAATTTTCTGAAGGGTCTCTATCTCTGGGGTTTGGTTGTTCTGTTGTTGGCTGACAAGTAACAAAAATCTAAACCAGTCTTAACTTTGGTCTTCAGAATATCCAGTCTAAAAAGGGATTCCACTTTGAGAAAATTACAGGTGTGGACCTGTCACTTGGAAACGGTGCCCATTGGGGGGGAGAGTGATTGGGTTGAAGGTACAGCTAACTTTGGAATTGTAACAAACTGATAAAGTCAAATGAGTTATTTCTTCATGGGAAAAGTAAGAGGTCAGAGGAAAGGTGTGGCATTTGTGTGTAAAGTAAAGGATTTTGGGATGGGTGGTGTGGTTGGGAGGGATAGCTCAGTGGTTTGAGCATTGGCCTGCTAAGCACTGGGTTGTGAGCTCAACCCTTGAGGGGGCCACTTAGGGAACTAGGGCAAAAAAAAAATCTGTCTGGGGATTGGTCCTGCTTTGAGCAGGAGGTTGGACTAGATGCTCTCCTAAGGCTTTTTCCAACCCTGATATTCTATGGTTTGTTAGATGTTGAAGGGACAGACGAATTTGTTGTGGCAGTGAGGAGTCTGAGTGCATTTGGTTATGTAAGGTTTGTATATTTAGGGAATGTATTGATGGTGTTCTGTTGATTTATTTAGTAATCGTGCTTGTGGGATTTACATTTTAAGCAGCTTTAACTCCTAAGCAAATTAATAAAGATTCATGCTTTAGGGGAGGAGAGGTAAATTATAAATAGCTGTGAAACCAGCATGCACTGTCTCTTCTGAAATTGTCCATTCTACTCCTCCATGTGTCATTGAAATATTGAGCTGAATTATCTAAATCTACCAACAGTGACCAAAATAAGAACCTGTTGGTCTAAGTTTTGCATGGTGTGGCAAGGCACCTTCTTGGTCTCATCAGCCTCTGCTGCTTTTAGCCTTGGTGAGACAGACTTGGGTAAAACAGTCCCTCTTGGTTGCACAGGGGTAGTCTGTTCCTTCTCTCCACTAGTGCTTTGGCCTTCTTTTTTTCCCTTATGGGAGGGAATGCATCCTCCCCTCCTGGTGAGACTTGCTGTCTCACTGCTCCAAACCTATTGGCAGCATGACTCCTCCTCTCTCTCTCTCCCTCCTCTCCCAACAGGGGAAGGTTTAAAAAGGTCTCAGGCAGCCCTTAGTTGGAAGAGCTGATCCTAATTGACTTCAGGTAACTCCCTTTCAGCTGATCCTAATTGATTCTCTTGTAACCGTAACCCCTTCTCAGCTGAACCTGATTGACCTGTAGTTACCCCTCCTCAGTTGATAGGGAGGAGGACCTTTTAACCTTCTGGGACTGTTTCCCCCCCCCACATCCCCAGCAGCTGTCTATCCTGAGATTATCACAACAGTTACATTGATAAATCTGGAGTAATAAACTGAAATAATGGAAGTACTCAATATTTAGACCACTGAAATTAAAGCAGAATTTGAGCCTTTTTCTGTCAGTGTGGTTAGTCAGAAATAGTCTGGTGTCATTAGTTATCATAATAGATTCTGTTACTACTTTCAATCAAAGAACAATAATTTTTTCTTACCTTCAGAATTGGAGAGGATATTTGAGTTATTTTCCTTCTTTAGTTTTTCTCTTTTGTGGAAAAATTTTACAGATGTTAATAGGGATGAAATTTATTGAATTCCATAAAAATTACACCTCTACTCTGATATAACACGGTCCTTGGGAGCCAAAAAATCTCACCGCCTTATAGGTGAGACCGCGTTATATCGGGTTTGGTCCAGTGCAGCGTACTGGCAAGAGCCCCAGGTCCTTTAAATCACCACTGGAGCTCTGGCAGTGGGGCTCGGGTGGTGATTTAAAGGGCCCAGGGCTCCCCGCTGCTTTACCATGTTATATCCGAATTCGTGTTATATCGGGTCGCGTTCTATTAGAGTAGAGGTGTACTTACTAAACTGAATACAGAATGATGCATTCTTTCTATAGAATTTGTAAACCAGCCTATAGCAGGTAATAGAGAATTATATTCCTGCTATAGAATTCTATTGGCTCGTTTAAGAAAGGTTATCCCTTTTATTCCGTAGGGCTTTTCTGTAAGTGCCTCTCCTCCTGACCTCCGCACACTGGAGTCCCTTTAAACTGCTTAATTCTAGGCTAGATAGCTATGTTTGAGTTACCTTCCTAGATGCTTTCTCAGAGGTGTAATTTTATGAACTGGGTTTTCATTCATTACTGTGCTTACCTCCATCTGAATTTACAATGTGGCCTATTATTCAACTTGCAGACTGATGACTCATCCTTTTTTGCTTCACTGAATTGTTGTAGATAATTCTATCTGTACTTTACCAAAGCTTTAATATGTAGCTAATAAGAAATGTTTACAACATTCAATGTAGTTCTTGTAATCCCACAAAGAGGTTTGTCTTGCTTTAAAAATTGTGTTATTGAAACAAAATAAACTATATAGACTTTTGATTCACTTTAATCTCTTCTACTGTACATACTCTGGAATTCAGTGTATGGGAAGGAGCTTAAGGGGCAGATGTGCCCCTTCGCTTGCTGTATGCATGGGGAAGGGTGACAGTGTATGTGGAACTGGAGTGGGGAACTCAGAAGATAGCCCTAGTTGCAGTGCAGTCCAAAGCATGCTACCCCATAACTTGTGCAAGTCACTCTGAAGGAAGACCTCTTGGTTCAGTTTCCATCCACAGTTTGGGAGGGGTAGAAACCAAGGAGCTGCTTCTCGTTGTTACATTTCCAACAGGAGTTAATGCCCATTTTCTATACATCTTCTGCCCTCATTAGAAGTAAAAGGTAAACTGACGAGGTGTGGGTGGAGAGCTTCCCTGCACGGCTGTTCATGGAGGTGTAATACCGGCAGGAAGGGTAAGGTTAAGAAGCACCAGAGAGGGCTTTGCTGCTCCCTGCATCATTTTCCTGGGATTTTGCTTGCTTTTCCTGTGGCTTCTGGGACTCTGCAGAATTTCCTGGGCAGAATCTCTCCATCCTCAAGTGAAAAGCCATTTGCTGCAACCACTGAGCATATCTGCAGGTGCTGTGGTCACACTCCTTCACAAACCACAGACATCCATTTCTGGAGCTGTGGTACCCTCTCCCTTCAGCATACAGGAGATTACAGGTGGCTTGCATTGCCACAGCCCTCCCCTGGGGAAACCTTTCTTCATCTTGTGTCCAGTCTTGGGTATAGAAGCTGAAGGAAATCAAGGTCTGAATCTACTGTAGATTTTAAAAAGGAATATTTTATAATCCTGTAACCAAAATAAAAATGATATAAATATGTGACTTGGAAAAATGTTTTATTTTTGCTACCAACATGTTTCTCTCTGTGTTACTTACTAGTCAGGCTTTTAGTTAGGTTTTGTAACCATGAAGTTATAGGATTGTTGTGTAGCTATGATATTCTACTGAAAAAGTTTTGTTGACCTATGGTGCCTGTCATAAAAGCAGAGTGTGGACTAATTCTGTTTATCAGCTTGTGCATACTGTATGTGGGAGTGTAAAGAAAGAAGTTGTCACTATTGAATTTCAGGAGGAATCTGTATAGGAAAAATGTTCAGAATATTTGGAAAGGAAAAAAATGGAAAGTGCACAAATTGAACATGAGGCATAACATTCAAGTTTCTGTACAAGTGACTGAGAAGCAGCCAAGTGTTCTTTGGAAAACTGAAATATTAAAATGTGTACATACAGAATAATAGTGTCATACCATGCTGCAAGTTGGCAGGGCTAACTATTAAAAAACCTCCAGCATGTTTAATCTTATTATATAATACCACTGAAATTTGATTGTACTAGTTGCATACAATGAATGAATATTCTGATGAAAGACACAAATATGTTGTCTGATTCTACTCAGGCTCTTGCAGTTGAGATATATTTTAAAATATTAGTTAAAAACAACATAAATAAGAAAGCAAAATGCAGTCCTGTTGTCTGAATGAAAGTTTCTCATGGAGTGACCCTTCTGCATTAAAGTCTGCTTTAATGTTAAATAAAAATCTTTAGAAAGACAAAGTGGAGAAAAATGTCTTCAAAGACAGCAAACTGCCTAACAAATAGAGTAGGCCTTCTACTTGTCATTCTAAAGGGAAGTGATTTTTCACTTCATTACTTTTCTTTACCAAAAATTGAATCTCATTTATTTTATAAAGTCATGCATGGATAAACCATGTTAAGTAATGTTTTTGCAAATTGCTAGCTAAACTCTTGAATTTTTTATGCATGGACTTATGGGCTAAAAAATGCCTCCTATAGAAGTATTTTAGCTGGAACTTAATTGAAGGGTCAAAATAATTCATATTACTTGTTCCATTTTTAAATCAATTATATTTCCTTTGCTTTCCCTCTCATTTTTTATTTAATAGTATAAACATTTTTTCTTTTTTTGTAATATTGTTAGTAACCAGGTTTTTTTATTGTTTTAAGTGAAATAAAGAAATGTTTATATGACAGAAGAAGTAAGCATATGGGTTAAGTGAAAGAAACTAAGAGAAATAGAATAGGGTCAATTAAAGAAACAAATACATTACATCCAGAAAAACAGTTTGTGGACAGACTCAATTCATTTAGCTTGGTTAAGAAGACTGACCAGAAATTAATTATTATAATGTCAATTTCTAAATGGTAGTGATAAGTAGTATTTCACAGCCCTGGAAGGGAAGATGCTGTGAAAATTGGAAGAATTTTATTATGTATTTTTCTTGAAGGATGACTTTAACTTACTAAATACGTATAGTGACTATTGAAGAGCAAACATACAAATGAAACATGAAAAAACATGTCTGCTCTTGTGCATGGGGGGAGCTCCTTATGGAGCATCTATATTGTCTTCTTCAAATCTCTCCTCTCCTTACGACTCACCTCCGCTGTGTTGCTTCCAAAGCACACAACAGTGGCTGGGTAATGGATGAGATGAGACTGCTGCTTATTACATCAAACATAGTTGGCTTAATTGTTACCTTGTCATACACCCTTCCTGTCATAAACAGATAGCTAAGGGTTAATGTCTCTTCCACCTGAAGCACCTGACCAGAGGACCAATCAGGAAACCGGATTTTTTCAACTCTGGGTGGAGGGAAGTTTGTGTCTGAGTCTTTGTTTTCTGTCTGCCTGCTTTCTCTGAGCTTTGGAGAAGTAGTTCTGTTTTCTAATCTTCTGTTTCTAAGTGTAAGGACAAAGAGATCAGATAGTAAGTTATATGGTTTCTTTTCTTTGGTATTTGCATGAATATAAGTGCTGGAGTGCTTTGATTTGTATTCTTTTTGAATAAGGCTGTTTATTCAATATTCTTTTAAGCAATTGACCCTGTATTGTGTCACCTTAATACAGAGAGACCATTTGTATGTATTTTTCTTTCTTTTTATATAAAGCTTTCTTTTAAGACCTGTTGAAGTTTTCTTTACTGGGAAATTTCAGGAAAATTGAATCTGTACTCACCAGGGAATTGGTGGGAGGAAGAGATCGGGGAAATCTGTGTGTGTTGGATTTGCTAGCCTGATTTTGCATTCCCTCTGGGGGAATAGGAAAGTACTTTTTGTTTCCAGGACTGGGAACGGAGAGGGGGAGTCACTCTGTTTGGATTCACAGAGCTTGTGTCTGTGTATCTCTCCAGGAGCACCTGGAGGGGGGAAGGGAAAAAGGATTATTTCCCTTTGTTGTGAGACTCAAGGGATTTGGGTCTTGGGGTCCCCAGGGAAGGTTTTTCAGGGGGACCAGAGTGCCCCAAAACACTCTAATTTTTTGGGTGGTGGCAGCAAGTACCAGGTCCAAGCTGGTAACTAAGCTTGGAGGTTTTCATGCTAACCCCCATATTTCGGATGCTAAGGTCCAAATCCTTTCCTCAGGAATCAGGAGAGAAGCCACATCCACAGGAACAGGCCTAGAACAAGCAGTGTCTGGCTGGCAGGAAGTGCTGTGGGGCCAGGTGCTAAGAAAGCTCAGAGGGAGACCAGCAGAGCTGAGGGGAAGAGAGACAGAGAAGCAATGAGTACAGAGGGCAAGTGTACAGGGGGTTCTGGTCTGGCTATTGTGGGGAACTTCCCTGATTTATACATGACCCTGGTGCAACTGGCCAGAGAAAGGATCTGAGTCCCCACCCCCTTAGCAGAGGCCTGTCTGACCCCAAGAGATATTTTGGTGAGATATTTAAAGATAGTTAGGTGCCTTAAAGATTCAGATAAGCACCTACTGGGATTTTTAAAAGTCCTAGGTACCTAACTCCCATTGATTGCCATGGGAGTTAGGTGCCTATGCACTCCTGAAAATTGCAGTAGGTACCTAACTGCATCATTAGGTGCCTAGAATCTGTCCTTATATGTTTGTACAACATACAGCACAATGGGGCCTGATTGGGGCCTCAGTGCTACTGCAGTGCAAATAATAACCTTAATAATAATATCCCCCAGACCAAACCCGTATCAAGCTTATCTCAGCCAAAGGTGGCTGAGGAACAATGAGCCCTAAATATCTTGGTAAACGTTTTCAAACTTGGTGTCTAAAGTATGGCACCTAAATCTAACTACATGACCTTATTTCTAGGGGTGCTTAGCATCCATGGCTCTTTAACTTTAGGAACCCAGCACTGGATGTAGTTTTCAGGCTCTCGTTTTGTTGTCTAGTAATGTAAAAACCATTAAACAATTCTGTATCATCAGAAATTTCTGTTTCCTTTCTAGACAAAATGTAAAGTTTAAAGATACCTGTTTTGCGATTAGCTGTAAAATTGGGTTGAATTGCATTGGTTTGTACACAGAGATAATCCTCCATGCATGTAACTGCAGAAGGGGATGGTCAGCCACTTCCATACACCGTCCCCACCCTAATCCAAATAATCTGAACCTGTAGAGTGCAAGAAGAATGGAGTAGCGGGTAATTTGCATTGTCTCCTTAGCAGCCTGTGGCTGAATTAACCTTCCTGCATAGACTATTCCATGTTGGGGATTCCAGAAGCTGCCATGTGCAGCAAGAGTTCTAACATGGCTCCATCTGAGCTATGCTGGAAGATAGGGAGAGAAAACCATTGTGAACCCTTGAACTATACAATGCATAATACCTCCGACAAATCCCAGAGCTCTGGATGGCTCTCAGGGACCAGCAGGTTTGGGATGGGCAGAACCCTTGCTTCTTCATAAGGAGACAAAACCTGACAGAAGAATTTAAAGGAAACTCCATGAGTTTTTATCCATCTTGGTCTCCTCTTTTTTTTCTCTTCTGTGATGGGTTTTCTGTAGGAGGGCATGAATGTTCTGTTTTCTACAGCAATGTTATTGGGGCGGCTCTAGCTTTTTTGCCACACCAAGCATGGCAGTCAGGCAGCCTTCAGTGGCGTGCCTGCGGGAGGTCCCCGGTCCCATGGCTTCAGTGTACCTGCCGCCAAATCCGCTGAACTGGCGGACCTCCCACAGGCATGCCACCGAAGGCTGCCTGACTGCTGCCCTCGCAGGGACCGGCAGGGCACCCTCTGCGGCTTGCCGCCCCAGGCACGCACTTGGAGCACTGGTGCCTGGAGCTGCCGCTGAGTGTTATAAACAAGCAGGAGTAAAACAGCAAACTTGAAAATGGAAATGAATATTTGGACTCTTGTTATTTTTAAGGTTTTGTTTAATTTAAGCCTTTAAAAATAATACACTTCAAGGAAAAGGTCGAGGTTGGGACTTTCAAAAGTTCTCCGTAATGGCCTAACTCAGCTCCCACTGAAATCAATGGCAGTTTTAGAACTGACTTCAGTCAGAGCAGACTTAGGCGAATGCTACTCTTCGTGGACCCCGACTCTCTTTCATTTGGACACAACAAGTACAAATGAAAGCTGTAATCTTTTAGGCACATCTAAGTAGCCATTTTGTTGCAGAATGATTTTCAAACATATATGGCCTAACATTTTCCAAACAAGATGCCTTAAATTAGGCACCTAGATCCATATTTATTAGGCACCAAAATAAGAGTTTGGTGCTCAGCACTTTTGAAAACCAGACCAATTCTATTTAGCTGCTTAAATATGGATTTGTTTGCTCAACCTGTTTTTGAAAAATGTGGCCATAATTACATATTAGTGATTCTTATCCAAATAGTCATTGTAATTTTTAAAATAATCTAGGTCTTTAAATAGTTTCCTGATGCTTTTTGATACCTGTTTATGAGGGGTTGTTTGTTATTGCTTGGCCAAATCCACAAGTCCTTACTTAATTTTTAGGTAAAACTTTCATTGACATACATGAATAAAGAGTTCCAGGCTTTGTCCCAACTGATTAAGTTTATATTTTAAAACCCATTTCATTAGTGTATTTTGAGTAGTGTTATGAGTGGTGAAGTCTTAATATTCTTTAGTAATGTAATAGTTTTTCAGGGAGCAGTTTTGTGGTAACCGGTCTTTCTTATATTTAGTCTTAATCACATTTGGCCAGTTATCTCTCTGGGACAATATGCTGAAGTTTGCAGACAAGTTGCCAGAGGATGTCAGACAGGAATTCCAGGTCGTGTTAGAGGAGAGCAAGTTAGGGGCTCTAGATCTCTGCAGTCATCTATAGATGGGGTAAAATTAGCATCCAGAGCCATGACATCTGCAGTATCTAGATGCAGATGTTCACATCTTTCAGTCAGAGGTCCAGGAGATGGTCCAGGATTTCCCTTTCAGAGGTCCTACCCTCTTCTCTCAGAAAATGGATGAGATGTTCTACAATCTCAACAATTTGAAAGCCATGTTGAAATTGTTGGGAATTTACACACCTTTTCCCTAAAAGAAGGCAATTCTGCCTTCGGTCTCTACAGAGATAACTGTTTTTCTCAACTAATCATACTGACCAATCTAGGAAACGAGAGAAAAACCACAGAAGAAGGTTCTTCAAAACAGTTGATAAATCCCAAGCAGTCACCCTGGCCTCCATCATCCCCTCCTTAGATCCTGGTGACTGGTATGCTGTATGCAACTTAAAGGATGCAAATATCTGTGTGGCTATCCATCAAAGCCCTTGGAGATTCCTAAGATTTCTGTCAATAACACCCATTATCAGTCTGCGGTCCTATCCTGAGGCTTGTCTGCTGCCCTGTTAGTATTTACAAAATGCTTCAAGACATTCGTGTTTGATTAAGGCTAGTTTCATTTCCATTTAGAAATACCAACTTTTTTTCTTTAGATGACTGCTACACCTACCAGTTCGCAACTGTTGTCAAATTCCTTCTGTTTTAGCCTACCAAACATTTTAAGGACCACTCCTCACAAAGCTGCTAAATTATAATCAGGGTAGATATTTTGCTGAATAAGAATTGAAGAACAAAATTGTAGTGAGTGTCAATCCCATAGATATTCAAATACGTGTTAGTAGGATAATGTGGAGTAAGTTAAAACTATATACAGTGAAGGACAGACTATTATTTTAATAATAGTCAGTAGCCACTAGGTTTAACTACCATTTCAGTATGTTTCTATTGGAAGAAACTGAAGACTCTTTTTCAACACTCCAAGCGTGTTAACACATGGGAGGATTATGAGATTACAACTTTATCTGGCACATGGTGTTACATACAGGTTGTCTCCATTGCTAGTATATTCCACAGCAAAAGAACGGATGTTGCCTGTGGCTACTGTTGCCCACTTACCTCCTATTTTATCATTTACAGTCTGGAAAAAAAGCAGCCTGAGAACAGGCCATAACTCCTACACCATAAAACCGACTTGCTTTGGACAAATGTAATCAAATGCAAAATGCACTTCAGAGGCCGGGCGGGGGGGCCTGCTCCAGGTCTTACACGGCACCAAAGGACCCCTTGCCACCGAAGTGCCGCCGAAGTCCCGGAGCAGACACTCTTCCCCCCCCCCCCCCGGCTGCCAAAATGCCCCCAAGGACCCAGAGCAGACCCCCCTCCTGCCTCCAGGTGAGTTTTTAAAAAAAATTATAAGACTCCTAAGGTGCGGGGCCCAATTCTGGGGAGTCGGGCGAATGGGCTTAAAGCCGGCCCTGCCTGTGGCACACAACAGTGTAGTCTTCCACGAACTGAAATGCTTTAGTCTAAACCAGGGGTTCCCAAACTTGTTTCGTGGCTTGTTCAGCGTAAGCCCCTGGCAGGCCACAAGATACTTTGTTTACCTGTGTATCAGCAGTTCACTGGTCCTGGCCAATGGGAACTGCAGGGAGTGGTGACATGGCCTGCGCCGCTTCATGCAGCTCCCATTGGCTGGGAGCGGTGAACTGCAGCCACTGGGAGTTGCCAACGCCTATACCTGCAGACACTCAGGTAAACAAAGCATCTCGCAGCCCACCAGGGGCTTACCCTGAAAAAGCTGCTAACCAAGTTTAGGAACCCCTGGTCTAAACCAATGCAGTTTAATACAGGGGTGTGGCAGGGCGCTGCTAGGAAAGCCCCTAATCTACTTCTGCCATCCAGCCCCCAATCAGGGGAAATGGACTGGAGCTGGATAAATAGCCAGTGGTTGCCTGGGAACTGCCCACAGCTGCCAGCCTCATTAGCAGGAGCTAAAAGGCTGAGAGGAAGTGGAAGAAGTGGGGAGGGTAAAGACCAGGAGGGGAAGGCTAGGCTAGGCTCGGCTCGGCTCAGGGAGGAAGGAGCCTACTAGTCTGTTGCTGGTCAGGCCATGCCGTGTAAATAGCGGGAAACTGATGATGGGAAATGGACACAAAGATCACGGGAGTTGCACTAGCTGGGAGCATCCCTGAGTCTTTAAGGAGTGGGGCCAAGGGGCCAAATCCAACAGGGTGCAGCGTGAAACCCATTACAAGGGGGAACTGGGTAAAATTAAATGTTCTGTATTATACAGGCCATCAGACTAGACAATCTAATGGTCCCCCCGGCCTTAAAATCTAGTAATCTGTGAAGCACTGCTAGCACGAAGTGATATTAAAGCCATCTTGTCTGGTGACTGGTAGATTCTCACTTCATTAGGAAAGCCTCAGGTGAAACAGAGCAACAGCACTATTGCAGCTCTATCCTTCATTTTGGCCACCTGTGCAGAAAGCAGGGCTGGGGAAAGGGGAACATGGTCTGTGCTCCAGTGATCTTCAGCTGCAGCAATCACTTCTTGGTGCCATTGGTAGCTGCAGTTTTACAGCAACCTTCAGAGCTAGAAGTGAGTGTGGGGGTCAGATGTGCATCCTCTCATTTCTAACCCTGCAAGGCTATCAGGTATTCAACTTTAAAGCCGTGACATATTAAGATAAAGAAAAAACTGCTACTGGCCCAGGGTTGAATCTTGCTGGCCCTCGCACTCTGAGATAATTTCAGAGGAAAAAGAATCATTTCTTTGGCATGTTGATTTTAAAAAAATAGTAGCTATTTGAAGCTGCTCAGGAGATTGGAATGGTAGGGTAAATCCATGGGAGATGGTGTGAACAGAGGTATATAACAAATTGTACAGATGTGTGATACCTTTTCTTATCACAAGCATGTGCAAATTATGGTGTGTGTGTGTGTGTGTGTGAGAGAGAGAAGATGGATGCTTTTTGTTCTCTTAATTGCTCATTCCATGACAGTGGAAGTAACTTCAGAACAGTGAACAGAGAAACATCGGCAATACCAATCTGCTCAAGTTTACTTGGCACAGTATCTTCTAAGGTTTTCATTTAACACATTGTGTTGTCTTTTTATTTTGGAAGGTCATTAGAATGTCATCTTAAAATTGCTGAATTGCTTATTGATCTCATAATCTGTGCTCATGGTTACTTTTTTAAATCCACATGATTTTATATTGCTTTCAAGAATTTTAAAGGCAAAAATAATTTTTTTTAAAATGGAAATTTGAGGGCTCTGATTATCTAGAAACCAAGCCTTTAAGTAAATTTTAAGGGTATCATTTGGAAATTTTCTAATTCTCCAGTTTAATTTCTTGCTATTATTTACTGGTTGATTCTAGTCTGATATGCCTTTTGGTTCTTTGAGACCCTCATCATACAGCTAACATAGCCTTCAATGTAGGGCTATGTTGCTGCCTGCTATTGTCTTGTTCTGAGGGTATGTCTACACTACGGATAATTCCGATTTTACATAAACCGGTTTTGTAAAACAGATTATATAAAGTCGAGTGCACGTGGCCACACTAAGCACATTATTTCGGTGGTGTGCGTCCATGTACCGAGGCTAGCGTCGATTTCTGGAGCGTTGCACTGTGGGTAGCTATCCTGTAGCCAGGGCCGGCTTTAGGCCAATGCAGCCAATTCCCTGGAATCAGGCCCCATGCCTAAGAGGGCCCCGCGCCTTAGGCGCCTTTTAAATTTTTTTTTTACTTACCCCGGCTGCAGTCTGCTCCGGGGTCTTCCATGGCCCCGCTCCCCTGACCAAAGCGCCGGCGGGAGCGTGGCTGCCCCACAGCCCGGCTCTCCCAGCTGGAGCCCACGCCTTAGCGCGGCAAGCCCCGCAGTACCGCAGTCCCTGCTGGAGCCCTGGCTGGAGCGGGGCAAGCCCCGCCACCCCGGCTGGAGCCCCAGCCAGAGTGGGGCAAGCTGCCCTGCAGCCCCGCTCTCCCGGCTGGAGCCCCAGCCAGAGCGGGGCAAGCCGACCCGCAACCCTGCTCTCCTGGCTGGAGCCCCAGCCAGAGCGGGGCAAGCCGACCCGCAACCCTGCTCTCCCGGACTGGAGCCCCAGCCAGAGCAGGGCAAGCCGCCCCGCAACCCCACTGGAGCCCCAGCCAGAGTGGGGCAAGCTGCCCTGCAGCCCTGCTCTCCCAGCTGGAGCCCTGGTCGGAGCGGGGCAAACCGCCCTGCAGCTCCGCTCTCCCGGCTGGCACTCTGGGCCCTTTAAATAGCCCCCAAAGCCCTGGGATAGTGGGGGGCTCTGGGGGTTATTTAAAGGGCTGGGGCTCCAGCTGCCTCTGCCACTCCATCCTTTAAATAGCCACCGGAGCCGCCCCCCGCCCCCATATATTCTCCAGGGCTCCCACGGCTATTTAAAAGGTCCGGGGGGAGGGTAGAAGCAGGGGAGCCCCAGGCCCTTTAAATAATCCGCAGAGCCCTGGGATAGCGGAAGCCTTGGGGGCTATTTAAAGGGCGGGAGCTCCAGCTGCCTCTGCTGCACCCCCTGCCCTGCCTGCACCAGCCCTGCCCCCCCTGCCTGCAGCCAGCTCTGCACCCCATGCCCACAGCCAGCCCCTGCCAAACCCCCTGCCCTGTCTCCAGCCAACCCCTGCCACACACCTCTGTGGCCCTGCTCAAAGCCAGCCAGCCCCACACACAGCCCTGCCTGCACCAACCCTGCACGCCCTGCCCGCACCCACTGCCCTGTCTCCAGCCAATCCCTGCTGCACTCCCCTGCCTGAAGTCAGCCAGTTCCGCACTCCTCTGTCTCCAGCCCTCTCAACCCCTGCTGCACCCCTCTGCGGCCCTGCCTGAAGCCAGCCCACCCCACACCCCCCTGTCTCCAGCCAGCCCTGCACCCCTTGCCCTTCCTGCAGCCAGACCCTACCTCCAGTCAGCCCCTGCCCTGCCTCCAACCAGCCCCATGTCCACTGCTGCCCTGCAGTTCCCAGGGCAGTAACCCTGCACACCTGCTTCAATGAGAGGGGCAGGGAGCAGCTAGGACCCACACATGCACACCCGCAGGGAGTGGCAGGGACCCACACATGTGAAATGGCGGTCATTAATAAGCAATCAACAGCATATATGATGCAATATACATAATATATAATTGTATTATTTATATAGTTATGGAAAGTAAATAATACATGGAAGAAATAAAAGGCTTTTTCTTTTTTAAACTTTTTTTTTTTTTAGTCATCCCAGCCAGGGCCCCGCCGAAAATGTTCGAATTGGGCCCTGCACTTCCTAAAGCCGGCCCTGCCTGTAGCTATCCCATAGTTCCCACAGTCTCTCCCGCCCATTGGAATTCTGGATTGAGATCCCAATGCAAAAACAGTGTCACGGGTGAGTCTGGGTAAATGTCATCACTCAATCCTTCATCCGTGACAGCAATGGCAGACAATCATTTTGTGCCCTTTTGCCCTGGATTGCCCTGGCAGATGCCATAGCATGGCAAACGTGGAGCCCATTTAGCCTTTTGTCACTGTCACCGTATGTCTACTGGATGCCGCTGACAGACGCGGTACTGCAGTGCTACACAGCAGCATTCATTTGCCTTTGCGAGGTTGCAGAGACGGTTACCAGTATAGCACCATCTGCAATTGGAAATTGGCAATGATGTTTATCAATCCATTTTGCACCATTTGCAATTGGAAATTGGCGATGACGGTTATCAGTCCTTTTGTACCGTCTGCTCCTGTGATGGGTGCTCCTGGATGGCCTCGCTGAGGTTGGCCGGGGGGTCATGGACAAAAATGGGAATGACTCCCCAGGTCTCTCGCTTCTTTATGCTTTGTCTAAAAAATAGAGTCAGTCCTGCCTAGAATATGAGGCAAGTGTACTAGAGAACCAGAGAGCACAGCCGCTCCGGGTCAGAGCCCCAGAGATCCCGCAGAAATGATGATGCCATTCTAGGGGGTGCCCCTGCAACAACCCCACCCGTTGCTTCCCTCCTTCCCCAATCCTCCAGGGCTACTGTGGCAGTGTCCCCCCCATTTGTGTGATGAAGTAATAACGCAGGAATAAGAAACACTGACTTTTTAATGAGATAAAATGAGGGGGAGGCAGCCTCCCGCTGCTGTGATAGTCCGGTCAGTACAGATTCTTCATTAGACATGAAAGGGGTGGGGGCTGATGGAGCTCAGCCCCCAGTTGTTATGATGAGGATGGTTTTCAATCCTTTTGCCCTGTCGGCCGGGAATGACCAGGAGTCATTCCCATTGTTGCCCAGGCGCCCCCAGCCAACCTCACCGAAGCCAGCCAGGAGCACTCATGGGATGATGATGGTTTTCCACCATTTTGTACCATCTGCCATCGGGAAGGGAAGGGAAGGGGATGCTGCTGTTTAGCGCCGCAGCACCGCGTCTACCAGCAATATGCAGTAGACATACGGTGACATTGAAAAAAGGCGAGACACTTTTTTTTCCCCCTTTTCTTTCATGGGGGGAAGGGGGTAAATTGACGAGATAAATCCTGAACCACCTGGGACAATGTTTTTGACCCTTCAGGCATTGAGAGCTTAGCCAAGAATGCAAATGCTTTTCGGAGACTGTGGGATAGCTGGAGTCCTCAGTCCCCCCTCCCTCCCTCCCTCCCTCCATGAGCGTCCATTTGATTCTTTGGCTTTCCGTTACGCTTGTCACGCAGCACTGTGTGGAGTCCCTGCTGTGGCCTCTCTCTGGAGATTTTTTTCAAATGCTTTGGCATTTTGTCTTCTGTAACGGAGCTCAGATAGAACAGATTTGTCTCCCCATAAAGCAATCAGATCCAGTATCTCCCGTACAGTCCATGCTGATCAGCGCTCCACGCTGGGTAAACCAGAAATGAAATTAAAAAGTTCGCGGGGCTTTTCCTATCTACTTGGCCAGTGCATCCGAGTTCAGATGGCTTTCCAGAGCGGTCACAATGGTGCAGGGATACCGCCCGGAGGCCAATACCGTCAAATTGCGGCCACACTCACCCTAATCTGACATGGCAATACTGATTTCAGCGCTACTCCCCTCGTCTGGGAGGAGTACAGAAATCGGTTTTAAGATCCCTTTAAATTGATATAAAGGGCTTCGTTGTGTGGATGGGTGCAGCATTAAATCAGTTTAACGCTGCTAAATTTGGTATAAACACGTAGTGTAGACCAGGCCTGAAGTGCTGCCCCCTTTTATACTTGTAGAATTGGCAACGGCTTCTCTTTCTTTCATATTTCTTCAGATTGGCAGAAGATCATACACAGGGACTGCCAAGGGAATTTATTCATTTTTTAATATTTGGTTTATGGCCTGATCTTCTTCCTGGGTGTAATCCCCGTGTTTGTTTAGTTACAGTTTCTGCTCTCCTGGTTTCTTTACTTCTAGATTCCTTATTTCAAAGATTATCATTATATACCTTGAGTTTGTTCATTCTTTTCTATGCTTTAGCCTTCTTTTAATTAACATAATGATCTGACTATGATATAGGATCAGATCAGAAGGGGGGGAAGTACAAAGATGGCTTTAAGCCACCTTTTTGGCCCTTCCTCTTCATCCAAATCTGTGAGGGGATTGGTGTTGAGGTGCAATTAGCCTAGAGGCTATGTCAGCTCTGCACATGGGAGCGAGCCACCCAGCCCGAGGAGACAGACTTGCGTTAGTGTGCTCAAATAGCAATGTGGATGTGCTGTGGCGGAGACTAGCCAGCCCAGTTCAGACTCGTGGGATTAGGTGGACTTGAGAGTCTGAGCTGCAGTGTCTGTACTGCTATCACTAAGTGGACTCTTTCTACTGGTGCTGGGAGACTCACTCCCAGAGCAGTGTAGACATACCCTGTTGTACTAATGTAGATGGAATATATGGGCTAAAGGTGTTAACATAACCCAGTCACTGTCCAACATTAAATAATATTAAACAAGGTCTGTGGTTGGTATACAGAGACCTCGACCTGATTAGCGCCATGGCAAACACACCATTAAAAATCCTTTTAACCTTTTATTAAAGACACAGAAAAGAAGGAAAAAAGAGTTAAAGGATTTGAAAAGTAAAGTATTAAGTAAGTCTTTCATTTTAACAACTTTTCTCGTTCCCTTTCCCTTTAGTTGTACACAGTTTTTAAAAGGAAAAACTCTCTTGTTTGACAATGTCTTTGATGGTATCAAAAATGATAATAGCTTTTCATCCCACTGCCACTTGAGACCATTACTCCTTGTTCTGTCCTCTGCTACCACTGAGAACAGTCTAGATCCAGCCTCCTTGGAACCTCCTTGCCGGTACAGCTCTACCTCAATATAACGTTGTCCTTGGGAGCCAAAAAATCTTCCCACTTTATAGGTGAAACTGCGTTACATTGAACTTGCTTTGATCTGCCGGAGCGTGCAGCCCCATCTCCTGGAACACTGCTTTACTGCATTATATCCGAATTCATGTTATATTCGTTCGCATTATATCTGGGTAGAGATGTAGTTGAAAGCAGCTATTAAATCCCCCCTCATTCTTCTCTTCTGCAGACTAAATAAACCCAGTTCCCTCAGCCTCTCCTCATAAGTCATGTGCTCCAGCCCTCTAGTCATTTTTGTTGCCCTCCGCTGGACTCTTTCCAATTTTTCCACACCCTTCTTGTAATGTGGGGCCCAAAACTGGACACAGTACTCCTCACCAATGCAGAATAGAGGGGAATGATCACGTCCCTCAATCTGCTGGCAATGCCCCTACTTATACAGCTCAAAATGCCATTAGCCTTCTTGGCAACATGAGCACACTGTTGACTCATATCCAGCTTCTCATCCACTGTAACCCCTAGGTTCTTTTCTGCAGAACTGCTGCCTAGCCATTTGGTCCCTAGTCTGTAGCAGTGCATGGGATTCTTCCGTCCTAAGTGCAGGAATCTGCACTTGTCCTTGTTGAACCTCATCGTATTTCTTTTGGCCCAATCCTCTAATTCAGTGGTTCTCAAACTGGAGTTTGTGAACCCGTGGGGGTTCATGAAATATTACAGGGTGCTCTTGGGGGGGGAAAATTCCTAATGGCAGACAGAGCTGTCCCTAGGGACCCCAGGCAGCACGGGGCCAGCGGCCCGGAGCCCCTGGACTTCCAAGAGCTAAGCATATCAAAGCAAGCAGATCTATCACACCGAGGAGGTTTAAGCTTTGACTCCTTATAAGAAATGAAAATGGAGATGGATATTTTTTGCTGTTTTTAAAATTAAATAGGCAGCTAGTATTGTTTTTAAAATTATGATGAAGAACACATTTAAGCTTTGTTGTAACGTGCGTTGTTTGCCTGGACTACTCAAGACTTGAATGCTTGTGTAGGAGAAACTCTTTGAGTTGATTTCTTAAATACCTTCATGCTGTTTCACATCTGATACTTCTTGATGAAACATAGGAGTGTTGTCTTGTAACAGGGTTATTCAAAGTGATACAAGGTATTAAAGTGAAATCTTGGAAGAATGTTGCTGTTTTCATAATGTAATAAAAATACGGTAATGATTAATAATAAAATGTAATAAGCATGTCATAAAAACAAATTTTATTTTTCCAAGATCACTGCTTTTATAATTTATACTCAGGTAAAGGAGAAAATCCCTGGAAATACTCATTTTTAGGAGGGAGTTTGTGAGACTTGACATTTTAGTGAAAGGGGTTCACAGGTTGTTAAAGTTTCGGAACACTGCTCTAATTTGTCTGGGTCCCTCTGTATCCTGTCTCTACCCTCCAGCGTATCTACCACTCCTTCCAGTTTAGTGTTATCTGCAAACTTGCTGAGAGTGCAGTCCACGCCATCCTCCAGATCATTAATGAAGCTATTGAACAACACCGGCCCCAGGACCGACCCTTGGGGCACTCCGCTTGATACCGGCTGCCAACTAGACATTGACCCATTGATCACTACGTGTTGAGCCCAACAATTTGTAGCCTCCATTTGTTCTTCCTTTTATTCTTATGTACTTTCTCCATAAAAACTGTTATCTTTTAAGGCCCCAAAAAGGGAGTGATGGGTGGAGTAGCTCGTCCCCTCATTATTTTGATTTCCAGTTAGGGCTAATATCTATTTGACATACTAATTTTGGCTCATTAACTTCTCGCTTCACTTTTTAACAAGCATAATTAACAAGCAATTATTTAATAGGATCAACTAATTCAGTTATTCTGCCTCCCTTTTGTTCTTTTTCCCATCAGTATTTGTAGTTATAGGTTATTATAACATCTTATGTACTTTTACATTCTTTTTACAGCTGAGCTCACAGTTGGGGTAAATTTGTAGGCCCAATTGTCACAACAACCCTTATTTGCTTTCAGTTGCACTGACTGGTATCAGTCGCCGTCATGGTGGCCAGGGATTGGGTTGATGTTACAGCTCCTGACCATGCTTCCTTTTCCCCCAGTCACGCTTTCTACAGTGGGGTCTATTACACTGGGCCTATGCCAATTCCCCCATGTTTGGAAATCGAAGTAGACTGTTCGATCTGCTTTCTGGAAGCTTTGTTATACAATAGTCAGTTTTATATAGTCATTACTGTGTTCCTTGCTGAATATTCCTTTCAGGTTGGCGGGCTGATGGCTGCCTTACTGACTTTATCAGCACAGCTTCCCCAGGCTAATTATAATGATGCTTTTTCTGATTTTCTTCTCCTGTCAGTGAAGTAACTGATACGTGCTGTTCATTGCTTTTTTCAAATAGTCCCACTTTATAAATATTGTGCTAACTAGGCTAGCAAGTGCTTAAACATAGACTGTCATTATTCTTCCTGTCTCATTTTACTTGTATATGTTTTACCTTGTTTGCCTTCCTTCAAGAGAAGAGACCATGGCATGCATAGGTGAAATTTATCAATAACATCTTTAAATGCATTCTTAAAAGATGGTCATGCCGAGTCCCCTAGTTTAACCAGACATGGAACTGTACAAGTCTTTACTGTAGCCTGTTCACTGTCTAATAAGATTCTGTAGCATTTGGAAGGGGCTTAGATAGGCCTGAACATGACAGGATGAAGAAGGGAATAAGTGCCTTTCAAAATGAGATAATGCTCTCTAGACAAACTGGTTCTCATTTCTCTTCAGAGGGAAATATACTTACATAGTCATCAGTTTGGGACAATGCCTATCTCACCACATATTCTGGAAAAAAGTTAGATATTTATATGAACAAGAACAGCATCTGCAGTCACTAGCTAGGATGAAATTGCAAGGACTTTCCATACTTATGCATACACAGATCACCATCTGAAGTCAAGAAGACATTTTTCATGGTATGGTTTTGCAGAATTAAGTGCATTATGGGAGAACTTACGCATTTCCTGAAGCATCCACCATTGACCAGTATAAGAAGTAGGTATTGATTAAGTGAACCGTTTGTTTCTTTCAGTTTGGCGTTTGTTCCTGTATCATGTAGGAGAAGTAGCTAAGCAAATATGTGAAATTGACCTTTTATGTCTAAAATGTATATTGGATCCTTCTGAAACCTGCTTCAGTGGCTAGCTATCACAGATACTTCCAGCTCAGAACCAGTCTTGAGAGTGGAACTGGCATTTGGGTTCATCTACCCTAGAAAAAATTGTTTCAGGAGTTTGTCATTTTTCTAGGGTAGATGGACCTAAAGAATGCTGCTGAAAAGGGTTTAATTGCTGCGACAAAATCTTTTTCCACATTGTTACACAAAATATGATTGAGACTGTGATGTTGCATTCCATATGTTTTATGGAAATATGTTTAATAAGGATGAATATGATGTAACTGGAATATGCTTCATGCAAAAGGTCTCTTGTAAAGTATTACAAATCTTATAATCTACTGAGTGTGTTCATCCTATGTATGAATGTATCATTCTTATTTCTAGTTTTAAATACATGAAGTATTACTCTCAGGTACTATTGTAATTATGCAAAGTGTGGGCCATTATTGGTGGCTTAGGATTTTAATAGTTCTCATTAACGAGCATAATTAGTTGTAAATGACTCTGTTTACTTGTAAGCCTTCCTGTGTCCCTGTGAGTCAGGCCGGAAAGAATAGAGGCTTGTGGTCTCACAGGACATGTGACCATGTCACCTGGTACTCTTATCCCTCTTAAATCTGGTGCTTTTCCTTTTAAAAGGAAGGGTGGGGACCTAGAGAGACAAAAAATTCCCACCTTGTGCCAAAGCTATAAAAGGGGGTGGAACAAAACAAAGTGGAGGTGCAGTCATGAGAAAACCCCTAGTTACCACTTGAGCTGGAACTAACAAGAACTGTACCAGGGGATAGGCTTGTGCCCAGACTAAGAAGGAATCTAGTCTGTGAAAGAAAGTTATTGGAACATCTCTGAGGGTGAGCTTTACCTGTATTCAGTTTCTTAAATGTATTAGGCTGAGACTTCAGTGTTTTTTGTTTTATTTAGCTTGGTAACTTACTTTGTTCTGTCTGTTATTACTTGAAACCACTTAAATCCTACTTTTTATACTTAATAAAATCACTTTTGTTTATTAGTAAACCCAGAGTAAGTGATTAATTCCTGGGGGAGCAGACAGCTGTTTGTATCTCTCTATCAGTGTTATAGAAGGTGGACAATTTATGAGGTTGCCCTGTAGAATGATTATACAGAGTAAAACAGATTTATTTGGGGTTTGGATCCCAGTGGAAACTCGGTTTCTGGGCATAGGTGCTGACTTCTGCTACCGCTAGTGGGTGCTTGACCCCCCCCTTTGTCCCCGGCCCTGCCCTGACTCCACCCCTTCCATGAGGCCCCACCCCTGCCATGCCCCCATTCCTACCCCTTCCCCAAAGTCTCCACCCCTCCCTGCCCCTAGTCTGACTCCTTTCCCATATCCCCGACCCCGCCTCTTCCCCTCCTCCTCCCGTGAGTGTGCCATGTTCCTGCTTCTCCCCCTCCCTCTTGGAGCCCCCAAACAGCTGTTTGGTGGTGGCAGGAAGAACTGGGAGGTAGGTGGAGGAGCAGGGATGCAGTGTGCTCGGATGCGGGGGGGGGAGCGGAGGCAGAGAAGGAGGTGGTCGGGGAGGGAGGGCAGCTTGGCTGCCTGTGGATACAGAACACCCACTAATTTTTTCCCCATGGGTGCTCCAGCCCCAGAGCACCCACAGAGTCAGGGCATATGTGTTTGGGTGCTGGAGGTAGGTGACTTGCTGAGTGGTTTTCAGTTAAAGCCTGTAGCTTTGAGGGCGTAGACCAGACCTGGGTCTCTGTTG
Organism: Gopherus evgoodei; assembly: GCF_007399415.2. Classification (NCBI taxonomy): domain Eukaryota; kingdom Metazoa; phylum Chordata; order Testudines; family Testudinidae; genus Gopherus; species Gopherus evgoodei. Next base: position 72,633,081 of record NC_044323.1, read on the forward strand.
CAGCAGACTAGCGTGTCTGGCTCAACAAGGCGGGGTTCTGGAGTCCCAGGTTGGCAGTGGAAAACGGGCTCAGAGAGAATCTCAGCACGTCAGGTGACAGCCTCAAGGGGGTCTCTGTAACCGAACCTATCACAGAGACCTCATAGTCTCGACTTCTGTAGTGGTATTGAAAACGTTTGTCTCATCTACACTACAGTAATGAAACTGTCCTCTGAAGCAGTTGAGATGGGAACAGAAAACTCACTTATAATCACTGTTAATAATGGGCCATTTCTCCATCACCTGAAAGAACCCTACTGATGTGACTGAACATAGTGAAAACCTGTTTTTAGAGTCTGTTTCATGAGTAATTGCTGAAGTGTCTGAAAATTTATCCTGGTAATTAGAGTTACATTTGTAAAACCTAGTTAGTGAGAGTTCAATTTGTATTAAAAGTTTACCTTGCTTAATATTTCTGCTCTTATGTCAAATTGCATATGAAATCTTGCTTATGTTTATTTATCTATTGAATATATTGCTTGTGGAAGATATGAGAGAGATGATTAGCCTATTATGGTCCACCTAAACCAGGGGTGGCCAACCTGTGGCTCTGGAGCCACATGCGATTCTTCAGAAGATAATTTGCGTCTCCTTGTATAGGCACCGACTCCGGGCCTGGAGTTACAGCTTTCCAGTGTGACGGGAGGTGCTCACTGCTCAACCCCTGGCTGTGCCACAGGCCCTACCCCCACTCCACCCGTTCCTGCCCCCTCCTCTGAGCCTTCGCTCCTCTTTCCCCCCCCAAGCCTCTTGCACCCCATGAAACAGCTGATTGGGAGGGAGAGGGAGGTGCTGATTGGTGGGTGGGAGGTGCTGGGAGCATGGTGGGAGATCTGGTGTGGGGGATGCTCATGTATTACTGTGGCTCTTTGGCAACGTACATTGGTAAATTCGGGCCCCTTCGTAGGCTCAGGTTGGTCACCCCTGATCTAAACCATAAGAAAGGGATACAGGAGAGAATCAGGAAAAGGTAGACATCACTGAATAGCTTACAAAGTAAAGGATGGTGGCAGCAAAACAATCAATTAAGCCCTTTTCGATCTTTGCCAGGATTCAAAGATCCCTAACAGCAAACCTGGGTAGCTGTTTTGGTTGGTTGGTGGGTTTTTTGTTCGTTTGTTTTTTATTGTGCTTCTCCCATTAAAACCAATTCTCATTCTGACCTATGTATTTTCTACTTCCAAGATTAGAAGCAACATACAAAGCCTGGAAGAAAGAGGTAATTGCTTTTTTCCCCATACTGAGCTCTTCTTGTATTTGCTTCACACAATTTTTTGTCAGGTCAGAGTTATAAAATTAATTTTTTACTTCAAGAGGAAAAAGAAGAGAAGTCAAATACGTTTTTAACATGAACCCAACCTATCAGTCTAAAAGTGCTGATTCATTTGCCCACACAGTATAATTAAGTAAGCTGTTAATCTGTTCAGGAGCAATACATTCAGTGATCTTGCTATCAGAAAGTAATGTATAGCTTAAAATGTTCATGCAGGCTCTCCTTAACTATTTTATTACTGCGTAATTGTTAAGAAATAGTATTCATACTCAATGATCTATTAACTGTTTCTTATAACAGATACATCTATAACCAAAAATGTTTAGTGGACAGGTATGTTGTGTTAAAAAGATATTTATAATGGAAGTCTTGAGGAGCTGAGAATGTCCATTGACATTTCAAGTCCTGTATTAAGAGAATATTACGGTGTGGGTATATTAGGTATATCATTAGATAATGAATCTGTTATGTAATTAAGTTCAGGCTCACACTGATTAATCATGACATTTCTATTATTCATTGAATCAGTGATCTCTCCTGAACTTTATCTCTCCTACCTCATTTGCTGTTGGCGTTTATTCATGATTTTTCTAAGGCCATGTCTACATCTAAAATTTTGCAGCGCTGGTTGTTACAGCTGTATTAGTACAGCTGTATAGGGCCAGCGCTGCAGAGTGGCCACACTTACAGCAACCAGCGCTGCAAGTGGTGTTAGATGTGGCCACACTGCAGCGCTATTGGGCGGCTTCAAGGGGGGTTCCGGGACGAGAGAGCAAACCGGGAAAGGAAACCAGCTTCGCCGCGGTTTGCTCTCTCGGTCCCGGAGCCAGCCAGCAAACCGCAGGGAAGGAGACCTGCTTGCTCGGGGTTCCGGGACCGAGAGAGCAAACCGGGAACGCCGCGGTTTGCTCTCTCGGTCCCGGAGCCAGCCAGCAAACCGCAGGGAAGGAGACCTGCTTGCTCGGGGTTCCGGGACCGAGAGAGCAAACCGGGAACGCCGCGGTTTGCTCTCTCGGTCCCGGAGCCAGCCAGCAAACCGCAGGGAAGGAGACCTGCTTGCTCGGGGTTCCGGGACCGAGAGAGCAAACCGGGAACGCCGCGGTTTGCTCTCTCGGTCCCGGAGCCACCCAGCAAACCGCAGGGAAGGAGACCTGCTTGCTCGGGGTTCCGGGACCGAGAGAACAAACCACGGCGAAGCTGGTTTCCTTTCCCGGTTTGCTCTCTCGGTCCCGGAACCCCGAGCAAGCAGGTCTCCTTCCCTGCGGTTTGCTGGGTGGCTCCGGGAACGCGAGAGCAAACCGCGGCGAAGCTGGTCTCCTTTCCCGGTTTGCTCTCTCGGTCCCGGAACCCCGAGCAAGCAGGTCTCCTTCCCTGCGGTTTGCTGGGTGGCTCCGGGACCGAGAGAGCAAACCGGGAAAGGAAACCAGCTTGATTACCAGAGGCTTCCTCCTTCCACGGAGGTCAAGAAAAGCGCTGGTAACTGTCTACATTGGATTACCAGCGCTGGATCACCAGCGCTGGATCCTCTACACCCGAGACAAAACGGGAGTACGGCCAGCGCTGCAAACAGGGAGTTGCAGCGCTGGTGGTGCCCTGCAGATGTGTACACCTTCAAAGTTGCAGCGCTGTAACTCCCTCACCAGCGCTGCAACTTTCTGATGTAGACAAGCCCTAACTGCCTAAGGGCTTAGTTCTGTAAGCTGCTGAAAATACTCCACTGTCATAGACTTTCATTTGGAAGCTTAGGGCACTTAGCACCTTCTAAGCATCTTTTGACATCTCTCTCAAGATTGCCCTATGTAGTAGTGCTACTGATCACCTGCTTCCAAGGCAGCCATGCACTTGTGCCATCAGCTAGGTAGGGTGGGGATTGACCACAACTGTCATCTCTCTCCTTTGCTGTTGATGCTCATCTAGAAACAGCCCGTGATGTCAGACTCCATTGCCCACTTGCTAAATTTTCAAAAAAGTACCTTTGTGCTTTCTCCCATGCTGCCCCATATCTTTGGGAGGTGCTCCCTGCAAACATCTGCAAAATGATCTCATTATCCACCTTCAGATCCTTCCTTAAATCTCTCCTTTGCCTAAATGTCTACAAAATCTTGACAATGGTGAGGCTGCTGGTGTACTGAGATCACTGGCTATTATGTTGATTACTTGTATCCCCCTCTCCATCTATATCCATCTGTTGTCTCTTGTGTTATATTTAGATTGTAAGCTCCTGAGGGCGGGGACCGCCACTTTGTTCTGTTAGTACAGTGCATAGCACAATGGGAACCTGGTACATGACTAGGGCTTCTAGACACTACGATAATACAAATAAATAATAATATGAGGATTAGTGAACCCACCAGTGAAACCTGCACCCAAAGCTAAGGTTGCCAGTACCCTCCATGCAGAGACTGAAGGCCAGATTCTAATTTCTTGCACTGTGTTCTTGCTTCAGAAATGTACCCTGAATGTGTTACCCAGGCACTTTAAGAATTGTACAGCTCAGATAGTAAACCTTTTTTTTCTTTTAAGTGAATGTATAGCTTGTGAAAGCAGCCAGATTGATATATATGGAGACTACAGTCTGCTAGGCATAGAACTGGTAAAGCACAAACACATAGTGATGCAGACTTTTCTCTACTCTCCTGCCAGTTATCCTCAACTCCGTTTTGACGGCATCATCCCTAACCATAGGGGAAATGCAGTCTCTGTACCCACTCATTCTTCTGCCTCTTCTAAGACTTTCAAAACATAATGATGGGTTTTGTGATATGCACCTCTGTCTGCAATGAACTGAACTAAAATCATTAACTTATTTCATGTACACTAACCTCTGAACAGTCAGTTGGTAATGACATTTGCACACTACTAGCCTGAACTAGATTCCAGCCTGTACTTGGAGGCTCAATATCTCCTCACCAATATTTTTAAACATCTGTGGATGGCTTCTAGCTATTCCCAAGCAGAGTGGTGAGAAAGTTCATGGAAATATTCCCTCTCTGTGTGCACAGGCTCAGAGGGCAGCTAGAATCCAGATGTTTGTGCCCTCAAACCTGGAGTATAGGAGAGTTACAGGGCAACACAAAGCACCACACACACTGGAGGGATTGTGGTTGGACAGGGACATGGCTAGGGCCTTGGCGCTGTGTATCAGCTTGGGGTCTGAGTCTGGTGAAGGATGGAGTGTAAGCTTCACCCTTTGTCAGTAGAGTCCCTCCGCAGACATTCTGCCTGTGCTAGCTCTTCATAAGCACAATGTCTGTGGTCACTACAACTATTGCAATAAAATCTGTACTGCTCCCGCCAATGCACCTGAGGGCCTAAAAGCCACAATCATTTAAGAAGGATAAATTCCCCTTCCCTTTTGTCCTATTTTCCTTGCTCTTTTTGATTAAAGTAAATATCTCACTTTGTGGGGGGACAGTGAACTCTGTTTGCTCTTCCCTACTGAATTCAGGTTCTGAGTTTTAGCTACATGTGGTGGTTCTCTCACCAGTACTACTCACAAGATAGTATTTGTAAAGATGTGATAGTATATATAGTTTATAAGAATATTAATGACAGAAAAGAAAAGTGAAGCCACAAAATCTGTCTTTGGATATGGATAATATGGGTATACGGTGTGTTTGCTATAAAATACTCACATCATGAGGCTGGAGCTGTGTTCAATAAAACTTTTCTCCATTGAGCTAACTTTAAAAAAAATAAATATGGCAATTTTAGAACAATGGTAAATATCCATTTTTGTCAGTGGGGAAAATAGGCCAGATTCATTAATGAACATATCTTTTCTATCTACCAATATATCTAATTTTCTGCCTTTTTTTGGGAAACTCATAATGTACCTTTTAAAATGGGAAGAGCATTTCAGTTATCACTTGGAAATCCAGTAAAAGAATAAGCTTATTAACTATGCTACCTTCTTAATGGATTCTCTCAGACCTTTTTTTGTTGCTTTATTTTAAGTTCTAGTCTTCTCTGAAAAATGACTGTAAAAATCGCATTGTGGGATTCTTTGTTTTTGTGCAGCATTAATTTACACGTAAAAGGATAGTTTCTCTAAATGTCAGCTGCAGACTCGGACTGGACTAAAAAGTCAAGCTGGGTCCTTTAGGTTGTATTGAAGGCTAATGGGCTGCACAGCTGTAACTGAAGGTCTATTTAGAAGACAGTAGAGTTGTCCAAGCAAAACTGAAGGCATAATTTAGTCTTCAACATCTCTATTACTGGTGGTGGTAATGTGTGAGGAGGAAAGAACCTGGCTTGACATTTGGAGCACAAGGCTGTTCTTTCAGAGCTATCAGTTATAGGAGGAAACCCACTCTCTCTTTTTTTTTTTTTTAAACTAGAGAAATTGGATATGGAATCAGTGAGCCATGATAAACATGGAACTTCATGTAGAACTTTTTAGAGTACCATGTCTAAAATTAGCAACAGCAAAGCATCTGGTTGTTTTTCAAGTTTTTTAAAAGTGTGTCTAGAATCAAATGGTTTAATTTTTTAAACCACTAAATCAGTGATTAAACCAATTCTTTCTAAATCAGGTGAGTTAGTAGGGCATTGTGAATTTCATGAATATTTTATGGAAACAAACGTATTGTCAGTAATTGAGCATATAAGCTTCAGCAATAAGAAACTCCACTCATATCTGAGTAACAATCTCTACATCAGTAAGAACAAATAAAAGCTGTGGGCCAGATCCTTTGAAGTCAGTGGCGCTACACCAGTTTACACCAGCTTAGGATCCACCTCTTCAGTAAAAACAGGTTGAGGGGAGGAGAGTATTCTAGTCATTCCTGAAAAGGAAAAAAAAAAAAACAGAACTGATGGAGAGAAGTCCCAGGATCCTCATGTAAGTATGATCCATATAAATTCTATGTCTATCACAAGTATAGTATCAAGTATCCTTTGCATGTGGCATGACTTAAGTACAATACATCTTAGACTTAGTGCTTTGTGTTTTACCGTTTTCATCTCTAATAACCTTGTCGGTATCTTTCTAGTATTGGGTGAAAGGGCCCTGAATAAGTTCATAATCTGAATTGTCTTACCTTGGATATCACTATGTTTATGCTTTTCACTTATGTGCAACATCTGCTGAAAGGTTTCTGAGATTAAAGTGGATGCTGCCATCTTCCATTTCCTTGGAGAGAGTATTGGGGGCAGGATAAGAAGATACGCTAGCTTTTCCTGTGACCTCATTCAACTTGTTCCTTTAGGTGGAAAATATTTTGGTTTATTTGGAACAAAAAGAGCCTTAATTTTCATAATTACGACTGCTCTTGGGGCCAAATTCTGCACTCACTGAGGTCAGTGGTGGATAATTTGCATTTCATGGATAAAACAAAGGCAAAATCTGACCCAGGGGGCTAGGTTTGTCCCAGAGCACCAGCACAGCTTCTGGCGCAGTTCCCTGCTGGTAGAGGACCCATCAGAAGATGTGAAAGTGGTCAAAACATCCCTTATATCATGGCAGACAGTGAAACGGGTTAGTCAGGAAGGGTGTGGGGTTAGGGAGTGCACTTTGTTTGGCACCTCCCAACTGTGACTTTCACCTTCAGAGCTCCTCTGGAGCTCCAGTAGAAGATAAAGCTGCTTCTTCAGGCCAGCCCACCGGAAGCCTACTTTTCTTTTACTCCTCTCTTTCAATTAATTTTAATTAACCTTGCCCCAGCAATTTAGGTGCTCATCACCTAAGGAACAAGCAAGTTTGAGACAAGACCAAAATGAGTGTTTCAGTACACTCCTGATTCTAGGCTGCCTGTAACGTACGCTGTGAGTTTTCATTTGTGATTGTTTTAGTTTATCAGTTGTTAGATTTAACTACTTATTACTTTGTAGAGGATCTCAACTAGGGTGACCAGATGTCCCGATTTTATAGGGACAGTCCTGATTTTTGGGTCTTTTTCTTATATAGGCTCCTATTACCCGCCCATCCCGTCCCAGTTTTTCACACATGCTGTCTGGTCACCCTAATCTCAACAGATATGAGATGATCATTGGTAATTTTTGAAATCACAGCTCACATTGTAGTTTTGGCCTTTACAACCTATCCCCTGGCAACAAGTTCCACAGGTTGACACTGCATTGTGTGAAGAAGTGCTTTCTTTTGTTTGTTTTAAACCTGCTGGCTATTAATTTCATAGTGACATCTAGTTCTTCTGTTATATGCAGAGATCACTTTCTTATTCATTTTCACTTTTGCCATACCATTCATTACTTTATAGATCTCTTTCATATTCCCTCTTGGTTGTCTTTTTCTAAACTGAACAGTCTCAGTCTTTTTAATCTCTCCTCAGATGAAAGCTGTTCCATACCCCTAACCATTTTCATTGCCCTCCTCTGTCTTTTTTCCAATTCTAATGTTCTTTTCTGAGATGGGGAGACCAGAACAGCATGCAGTGTTCAAGGTGTGAGCATACCATAGATGTATATGGAGGTATTATGATGTTTTCTGTTTTATTATCTATCTTTTTCCTGGTTTTTAACATTCTGTTAGCTTTTTTGACTTCCACGGCACATTTAGCAAATGTTTTCAGAGAACTATCCACAATGACTCCAAGATCTCTTTCTTGAGTGGTAATAGCTAATTTAGACCCCCATCAATTTGTATATATGGTTGGGATTATTTTTTTCAATGTGCATTGCTTTGCACTGAACATCCTGTGTAGCTTGCAAGGTGTTGTGGATACAGGCAGTAAAAGCAATTGGAGGCTCACCTGGGCTTTGCAGAAAGGGTGCAGGTGGGTCAGAGGCAGAAGATCCATCCTCGTCACCAAAATGTTGTATCAACCAGGCAAGGTACGAACAAACTTCAACAGACCTTTATTTTTAAAGTGGAAACTTCTTTACCAAGCTGCTGCTGCACCCTCTTAACTCTCTCTCTGCCTCCTCAACTCCTCCCCCCTCCTTCCTGTTTCTGGTCCTTTCAGACTCCCAACAGCCAGTGCTCCCAGTTCTAATAATGACAAGCAACCTCTCAACACCACACTCTGGTCTGGGAATCGCTCTCAGATCCTGTGCAGTGAAGACCAATGTATATAATCCATTTAGCTTTTCTGCAATGGCCAGGTCTTCTTTGAGTGCTCTTTTAGCACCTCAAATGACTAGTGGCCCCAATGATCATTTGTCAGGCTTCTTGCTTCTGATGTATTTTAACAATTTTTTGCTGTTAGTTTTTGTGTCCGGAGCTAGTTGTTCTTTAAATTATTTATTGGTCTGCCTTATTATACTTTTCTTATTATACTTGAGTTTATATTCCCTTCTATTTTTCTTACTAGGATTTGAATTCCAGCTTTTAAAGGATGCCTTTTTGCCCTAATTGCCCCTTTTACTCTTATGTTTAGCCATGGTGGCATTTTTTGATCCTTGTACCGTTTTTCTTTTTTATTGCAGGTATTCATTTAATTAGAGCCTTTATTATGGTGTTTTTAAATGATCTGCATTCAATTTGCAGGCATTTCACCCTTGTAACTGTTCCTTTAATTTCTATTTAACTGCCTTCCTCATTTTTGTTTAGTTCCCCTTTTTTAAATTAAATGCTGCTAAGGTGGGTTTCTTTGACATTTTTCCCCCAACAAGGATGATAAATTTAATTACTTTATGGTTGCTCTTCCGGAGTGGTTCCACTATATTCACCTCTTGGACTACATTCTGTGTGCTTCACTTAGGACTAAATGAAGAATTGTTTCTCCCCTTGGGTGCCAGGACTAGTTGCTCCAAGAAGCAGTCATTAATGGTGGCTAGAAATGTTATCTATGGATCCCTTCCTGAGGTGACATGTTCCCAGCTAATACGGGGATAGCTGATATCCCCCATTATTGTGTTTTCTGCCTTTGTAGCCTCTATAATGTCCCTGAGCACTTAACAGTCAGTCACCATCCTGGTCAGGTGGTCAGAAGTATATTCCTACAGCTCTACTCTTATTGTTTAAGCACAGAAATTCTGTGGTATAGTTTGATTCATTTAAGATTTTTACTTTATTTGACTCTATGCTTTTGTTCACATTTTTTCAACGTGCCACTCCCCCAGCAATGTGACCTGCTCTGTCATTCATATATATTTTGTACCCTGGTATTACTGGTCCCATTGATTATCCTCGTACCACCAAGTTTCTGTGATGGACCTATTATGTCAATGTCCTCATTTAATGCCAGGCTGTTTAGTTCACCCATCTTAGTATTTAGACTTTTAGCATTTGTATAGAAGAGAATGGGGAGGAAAAGGTACAGCTGAGTACTGTCATCCCTAGCTAGTCATTAAATCTTAAGAAATACCATTCACTGAGATTGTTGATTGTTGCTTTTATTAGCTGATAATGAATAACACAAATATGTGGAAAATTCTTTGTATGAATAAAGTAATAAGAATTAATAAGTTTAGGACATTTCTAAGGCATTCATGTTCTTTACATCAGTCAGCTACTTGGATTAAATGCTTTCTCTTTATTATTATTTGTTTATTTGCATTTCTGTAGCACCAGTAGGCTCCAATCAGAGATCATCACTCCATAATGCTAGACACTGTGCAGAATACTTAAAAAGTCAGGACGTGTTCCAAAGAGCTTACAAAGTAGGTTACAAAAGAACATAACTGGTGGATGAAATGGACTAATGAGGGGTTAAGTGGTGAGGGAAGAGGTGTGGAGGATGTAAAGTTAAAAACAAGGATATCTTAGCACAGGGGTGGGCAAACTACGGGTCCTGCCTGGACCTTGAGCTCCTGGCTGAGGAGGCTAGCCCCCTCTCCCTCCTCTGCTGTCCCTCCTCCCCTGCAGCCACGCCGCCGTGTGGGCAAAGTGCGAGGCTGCGTGTCTGTTTCCTGCTGGGTGGCGTGGCAGCCAGACATGCTGCTCTGAGCAGCATGGTAAAGGGGCTGGGAACAAGGGGCTTGATAAGGGGCGGGGGCTTCTGGGGATGGGGAGCAGGGGGTGGTTGGATGGGGCAGAGGTTTGGGGGGCAGTCGGGATGGGGAACGGGTGCGGGGGTTGGATAGGCGTGGGAGTCCCGGGGGGCCTGTCAGGGGGCAGGGGTGTGGATAGGGGGTGGGCTGTCAGGAGACAGGGAGCAGGGAGGGTTGGATAGGGAGTGGGGATCCAAGGGGGAGGATAGGGGCGGGGGGTCTCAGGAGGGGGCAGTTAGGGGACAAGGAGCAGGAGGGTTGGATGGGTTGGAGGTTCTGAGGAGAGCGGTAAGGGGGCGGGAAGTGGGAGGGGTTGGATAGGAGGTGGGGGCTAGGCTGTTTAGGGAAGCACAGCCTTCCCTGCCCGGCCCTCCAAGTTTGCCCACCCCGTCTTAGCACATTGAGTAGTAGTCATAACGAGCCTCCTGTATAACCTTTGTCAGCAATGTCAAGAGTACATTGAGCTTAGAATAACGATCACATTATTTCTCAAGTTGCAATTTGTACGGTTGTGACCACTCTGGCCAGAGTCACTATAGAGTAAAGTTCAATGGGCAGAAAGATAGAAACATTTCCTGCTATTCTGCACCATGATGCTTATCAGTGTTCTTAGAGTTCAGCATGGCATTTGTGAACCTGTTTGCTTGGGTGGACTCCAGCTCTCTTAGAAATGTGTCACTCACCTCTTCCTTTCCTGTATACTACTCTCAGGATCTTAGATATGGAGACACAGCAGGAATCCTTTTGGAGAGCTATGTAAGTGGCCTTGCTCACAGACTATTCCCATTATAATTAATATTCTTCATTCGTTAAACAGTAGTCAGATAACATCATCTTAGAAATTTGGTGCCATGCATTTGTTGTCTGACAAATTATTTTTCGTTGGATTGATAACTATCAAATGCTTCACAGTTCATAAAGTTAATTCTTGCACTTTCATAAATGATATTAACTCACGTTATGGAAAAGACTGATTTAGCTGTACATCCAGGTATATACTGGCAATCAATTTCTGCTTTGTTTTCCCACCAGGATATATTGAATACTCATTTCAATGTAGGCTAATAAATGCATTGTCCTCCTCACCAGGGCCTGAGGCTTAGGCAATGACAATACTTAATGTTGCTGTGAAATCAGCAACTGAGATGCCTGCAGGCCACTTGAAACAGCTTGAGGGGGGAGTTTTATTGCTGTTGGGCATTCTTGTAGTAAGGATTCCAGTATTACTTATTAGTAAAAAGTTGCAGTGTATGAGCAGTAGGTTGTTTATGGTACATGGTATGCCTCACAGGAAGGAGTGACGAAACAGTCATTTTAATAATTAAGAAATACATGGCAGGAAGGGACAAGTTCATGGTGAAACTGTGTGTGTTAGTGTCCACTGCTTATAGGGTTCTCTTTGGCATCCTCCTGTTTCTGTGAGGGGTGAGGTGCTTTGTGAAGAGTGGGGTGTATTCTAAGAATCAGCACATGTTCCCCATTTTTGGAGAATGTTTTTGCACTGCTGAATTTAATTTGAGCCCAAATACTGCTGTGATGGGAATTATCTGTATAGGTTTTAATTCTACAAATGGTGAGACAAAAAAATGAAGGAACATAAATCTCTCCTACCTGTTATGTGGTGGGGAAATGGGCCTGCCCTGACTTCTGGGTGGGCAGGGAAGGTCAAGGCAGCCGATTTTCCCTTAGTAATGTGCAGGCCTGTGTCAACTCTTCACGCTCCAAGCTAGAGCTGGGCAAGCAGGCTCTAGTGGGGAGAGGAGGGCTGCAGTTATTCAGTGCAGTAGTAGTTTGTGCACCTCCTCATGTGCTGCTGGAATAGCTGGCAGGGACCATGGGGTTGTTAAGTAACCTCAGGGCCAGCTCCAGGCACCAGCCGAGCAAGCTCGTGCTTGGGGCAGCAGATTCTGTGGGGCGGCATTCTGCCCAATCCTAGGGCGGGCACGGCTGCTTTTTATTTATTTATTTATTTTGGTTTGCCGATCTGGCTGCCCTGTAGGGAGTGGCAGCGCAGAGGAGGGGAGCACCTTGCTGGGAGCGGGCTGTGCACTCCGTCTGCCCCAGCCAGTGCCAGGTCTGCAGCAAGCCCTGGCCGCCCCATTTCTCTTTCTCCTCCCCGCTCCCTCCCCTTCCCCTCCACTAGCCGGGGCACGTCTGCAGTGCAGGGAGTCACCCTGCACCCTGGCTCCGGCTGCCCTGCTTTTTTTTTTTTTCCCCCTTGCTTTGCTGCTCCGGCTGCTCCACAGTTTTTTTGTTTTTGTTTTTGTTTTTTTTGCGCTCGGGGCAGCAAAAATGCCAGAGCTGGCCCTGACTAATCTAGTGGAGAAGAGATCCTCTTGCAGCAGCTCTCACCACCACAGGCATGGCGGCAGACCCACACTATGGAGCTGCCAACGTTAGCACTTCCCTGTTCTATCTTAGGGTATGGCTACACTTGAAACTTCAAAGCGCTGTCCTGGCCCAGCTCTCCCAGCACTGCATGTACTCCAAATCCTGATGGGGTTTAGCTTGCAGCGCTGGGAGCCGCGCTTCCAGCGCTGTGGCACTGTTTACACTGACACTTTACAGCGCTGTATCTTGCAACGCTCAGGGGGGTGTTTTTTTCACACCCCTGAGCGAGAAAGTTGCAGCGCTGTAAAGTGCCAGTGTAGCCAAGGCCTTAGCCTCAGAAACGGCTCAACATTGTAATCAGCACTAAGCTCTTCTGGGCAGGCTAATGAAACACATTTTTTTTGCAGCCCATAAGTGTTTTCTGCCCTCCATGATAACAGCATTGTGCACAGGACTGACCTAAGGTTTTTAGGGAGGTTTAGCAAGATGATTCTCAAGGATACACCCCAAACATAATAGACTTATTTTACATAAAGTGTTTGTGTTTGTCTGGTCATTTAGGTTCTGCTAAGCCTCACTTTGAAGACTGAGAGCCCAGCTACTGCTTTCTTCAGCCTTAGTGTTTTTTTAGGGGCAGGGGTTTTTTTTTCCCCCTTCATTTTACATTTTCATGGCTAGCATAGCAAGAAAAAGGGATAGAATTCTTTTTTTCTTCTAATGAAAACTGAGATTCCTGTTCATGGAGCCCAAATGCCAGCTCTGTTAACAAGCGGCTTGTGCAAGCCCTTTCCCAGCTCACCAGTGCAAAAGTGAATGTGTTTAATTGTCTTGCAGATATATTCTGCAGGAGGCTACTGTGGAATTCTTCAGAAGTTCCAGTATTCTACTGAAGCAGCAATGGAATGCTCCATATGTAATATACCTGATACACAAAGCAATACCGGAAGGCATGTTTTGTCCTGATGTAACTGCAGCAGCACAGTGGTTAACTAAAACTCCATATGTGTTGGGTTAAAAATATTCAGTAATCTAGAGAGTCAATGCTGTGGTGAGCTGCCGGAAAGTGTGATTAGTTTATGGATTCTGCAGGATGCATAACTGCAGGCAGAAGAGATTGCAATATAAATATCCTCTGTTCTCCATGGAATCTCACAAATCCCTCCCTATAGGGATTTCAGTTTTCATTGGACTCCCCTGCATGTTAAATATCATGTATATGTAAATATAACTCAGAAGGCTTGAAAATGTCTGAGCTACTAAAAGACTAGAAAGTGTGTGAATAAAAACAAATGGGTTGGAATGGTTAGCAATTCATGATTTAGCATAATGCGGCGGGGGGGAATAATGAGGTGGTCTGTGACTCCTTATAGGTCAACATATCATAGTCCGCATTTGTGTTTCTGTTAAAGTAATATGCTTCTGCATATTTCCATCTTTTCCCCTCTGAAGATGGCTTAAGAGAGATTAATCATTTTCTTATCTTCCGTTGGGATATAGTATACCTCGAGTGAGTTTTTGTTTATTGCACAGACATGGTCTCTTTTGTATTTGCTTTATTGCTGTTTTCTGTATGTTACTTATATACAATAAATCTTTTTAGGCAGAAAATGGAAGATGAAATTTATTTCTTTAGAACTCTCCAGAAATATCTAGCAACATTTCGTGAACTGGAAGACTCAAAACATTCAGAAGCAAAAAAGGAATCGAGGGGGGAAATACACACATGAAATATGGATTTGTACTGTGCCTTCCAGCAATATTTGTTTCCGTTGTTTTATAATGAGTGTATTCATTCAGAAAAATGTTTCCTCAAGGAAATTCTCTAATTTGGACTTACAATAGGAAGTATTTCATTTTGAGGTCATTAACTACAAAAATATTGGCCGTATTTGTCACTGTTGGTGGTGTTGAACTGTAAATCCTGTTAATGTGCCTTCTATTGTAACTCAGAAAATGTAATTACATTTTATGGCTGTTATTTTAGTAAGCCTGTGATAAAAACAAACTACTGTTTCTTGTAATAATTGTCTGATATTAAACCCAAACCTCTGCAGTTCAGAACTGTTGTAGTCTATCATTTTAAAAATGTGCTGCAATTTTAGTGTTAAACTGAGATTAATGCTAATAGGAGTTAGATGAGTAAATCCCCTGCGCGCTGATAGGATAATAGGCCATTGTGCAATACTTTTCAATTAGATTACGTTTATTTCCTTTGAAATGAACTAATTTGTCTTGTATTGTACGATCTAAGGAACCTTTTTCTTCTCTCCTTAGGTGTATTTTTAAGACGAATACTGACCATGAGGAAGTCCACTTATTAGTCCACTTTTGCTAATTCTGCTGAAGAAAATGAAGCTACGCTTTGGCTGTACAGAATCTTTTACCACCACTGTTGGGTAAATGAGAAGTGGTTGTGTGATTATGCTGACATCCCAGCATGCATTTGGTAGACCTGTGGTTAACTCGTTCCCTCTCCATGTGTCTGTTCTTACAAAGTTTTGTCCTCATGATACTGTGCTTTCATTCTGCCAGTATGTGCCCAAAAGGCTGCCTTTGTTCTCATTCTGGAGGTTTAAATGTCAGTTGTAGCAATGCAAATCTCAAGGAAATACCCAGAGATCTTCCTCCTGAAACAGTCTTACTTTATTTGGACTCCAATCAGATAACATCCATCCCAAATGAAATTTTTAAGGACTTGCATCAACTGAGAGTCCTCAATTTATCCAAAAATGGTATTGAATTTATAGATGAACATGCCTTTAAAGGAGTGGCAGAAACCTTGCAGACTTTGGACTTGTCTGACAACCGAATTCAAAGTGTGCACAAAAATGCTTTCAATAACTTAAAAGCCAGAGCCAGAATTGCAAACAATCCTTGGCACTGTGACTGTACTCTACAGCAGGTCCTGAGGAGCATGGCGTCCAACCATGAAACTGCCAACAACGTCATCTGTAAGACTTCTGTGTTAGATGAACATGCTGGGAGACCATTCCTCAATGCTGCCAATGATGCAGATCTTTGTAACCTTCCTAAAAAGACTACTGATTATGCCATGCTAGTCACCATGTTTGGCTGGTTCACCATGGTGATATCCTATGTAGTTTATTATGTGCGGCAAAATCAAGAGGATGCAAGAAGGCACCTTGAGTACTTGAAATCCCTGCCAAGCAGGCAGAAGAAACCAGAAGAAGCTGATGACATTAGCACTGTGGTATAGTATCCTGAATACAACTGACTTTGAGATGGCAATTAGATTTGGATGGCACTAAAACCAGAGGTTTACAATGAATGTTATAAGTAAACATTTAAGACTTTTTTTTTTCAGTTTAACTGAATTATGCCATTGTTGATCTTTCTAACAAAGGTTTTTGTTTGGGTGGTATATGTTAATTGTTTCTCTGGTGGTATTCTAAAGCAAGTAAACTAGTATGTAAACATTAGTTAGACCCATTTAATAACAAAATTTATTTTTTTAATTTAAAACCGAATAAAAGCTTAACTTTGAACCATGTTAAACAGAGTAATTTATTGATCGGAAATCTGTCTAGTGACTAAACCTGTTTGGTTTGTGAATATTAATGAGATTAAAAATAGTAGTAATCCCATGGGTCATAACACTCATAAAGTCCTGGGAACTCCAGTTCACAGCCAGGGGCTGCTCCTGATTTACTTGGAGGAAATCAAATGAAGAGCTGCTGAATGGTAGCCCTTTTGTTGTTTGCCTTTCAAAAGGAAAGGGGAGTGGAGGTTGGGAGAGCAGGTAGGCAGTAAGTTCCCGTGGGCTTAAGAAACAGAAGATATGGTGGAGCTCTGAATAGCACTTCAACTGAGCTAAGGAGCAGCAGCCATGAGGAAGCCTGTACTTCAGGATGCCACAGCCAATTGGACAGATATGTAAGTACCAATGAGATATGGAAATAATAGTGTCAAACCAAACCTTAAGGATTGATAAAATGAATTTAAATGTAAGCAGGAATACAGTCTGAAAAACCATGCGCTTATAAACCTGTAACCACTGCAGTCTATATTTTCATACTCCTTATTGAGCATGTGTACTGTTTCCACAGGTATTCTAGTTGCTTTGCCAAGTGAAAAAGACAAGATGTGGTCCTTGTCTTGAAAAGCCTGAAGATAAAGGGCTCAGTTATGGTTTTGTCATGACCCCTGAGCAAGGAGTAGCAGGAACAGACCAGGAGCCAGATTGTTACTTTGAGAAGCCCACTGTTCCCTTTGATAAGCTACCTGCATTTCATGAAGGTGCAAAGAGTTGAGCAGCCTCTGAGGGCTGCTAATCTCTTTTCTGTGCATTCGGGCAGATCGGGATAGGGTATAGACAAAGACTTTGCTCTGCTCCACTCCACACTCCAGCCAGCAAATCTAAACCAGTGTGTCTGGGGAAGTAATCTAAACCTTACACCCACTTACTAACTTGCACAGGTCTGCAGACTTTCTCACTAATAGTTGGAAAAAAATAGTTCATTTACCAACTACAACCACCCAAAATACAGTATGCAGTTTGTACACAATTGTGATAATATGCAGGACATATCATATTTTAATTAGGGCTGTCAATTAATCGCAGTTAACTCACGCGATTAACTCAAAATTAATTGTGATTAATCACACTGTTAAACAATAGAATACCAATTTAAATTTAGTAAATATTTTGGAGGTTTTTCTACATTTTCAAATATAGCTAGTTCAATTACAACACAGAATACAAAGTGCATGATGGTCACTTACATCATTTTTTATTACAAATATTTGCCTGTAAAAAAAAAATAATATTTTGCAGTTCACCTCATACAAGTACTATATTGCAGTCTCTTTATCATGAAAGTGCTACTTACAAATGTAGTTTTTGTTGTTGCATAACTGCACTCGAAAACTAAAGTTTTACGTTGTTTTGAGCCTACAAGTCCACCCAGCCCTACTTCTTGTAAGTCCACCCTGTCCTACTTCTTGTTCAGCCAAGTGATAAGAGAAATAAGTTTGTTTACATTTATGGGAGATAATGCCCACATCTTCATTACAGTGTCACCTGTACATGAGAACAGGTGTATTTGCATGGCACTGTTGTAGCTGGTGTTGCACGATATTTACATGCCAGATGCGCTAAAGATTCAGATGCCTCTTCATGCTTTGGCCACCATTCCAGAGGACATGCTTTCATGCTGATGATGCTCATTTAAAAAAATAAAAGTGTTCATTAAATTTGTGACTGAACTCTGTGGAGGAGAATTGTATGTCTCCTGCTCTGTTTTACCTGCATTCTGCCATATATTTTATGTTACAGCAGTCTCGGATAATGACCCAGCACATGTTGTTCATTTTAAAAACACTTTCACTTCAAATTTGACAAAAAGCAAATAAGATACCAATGTGAAATTTCTACAGATAGCTAAAGCACTCAACCCAAGATTTAAGAATCTGAAGTACCTTCCAAAATCTGAGAGGAATGAGGTGTGGAGCATGCTTTCAGAAATCTTAAAAGAACAATACACTGATGTGGGAAAATACAGAACCCAAACCACCAAAAAAAGAAAGCATCTGGTAGCATCTGACTCATGATGATGAAAACGAACGTATCGGTTTGCACTGCTTTGGATCATTATCGAGCAGAAATTTTCATCAGCATGGACACACATCCTCTGGAATGGTGGTTGAAGCATGAAGGGACATACAAATCTTTAGCATAGCTGGCATGTAAATATCTTGCGACTCCGGCTGCAACAATGCCATGTGAATACCTGTTCTCACTTTCAAGTGACATTGTAAACAAGAAGTGGGCAGCGTTATCTCCCGCAAATGTAAACAAACTTGTTTGATTGGATAAACAAGACGTAGGATTGACTGGACTTGTAGGCTCTAAAGTTTTACATTGTTTTATTTTTGAATGCAGGTTTTTTTGTACATAATTCTACTTTTGTAAATTCAACTTTCACAATAAAGAGATTGCACTACAGTACTTAGGTGAATTGAAAAATACGAATTTGTTTTTTACAGTGCAAATATTTAATAAATATAAATTGTACACTTTGCATTCTGTGTTGTAATTGAAATCAATATATTTGAAAATGTAGAAAATCTAGTACAATGAATAAAAATTGATTTTAAAAAATTCAGATTTTTAATGTAATTGGATGTTTTAAATTAAATATTTCTTTTAAAAAGTAAACCCATTTAAAATTATATTATATGTCCTAAACTTACTATTATATATTAATATATATAAATTAAATTAAAACATTCAAGCAGTACATGTATGCTGCCAGTTTTAAGGATAGTCAAACCGTTGAGCTGGTAGTAGTCACTGGATAAGCACCTGAAGCCAGAGTTTGTTTAAGTGCTGGACCAGTAATAGATTCTTCTGCATACAGAGAGAATATTATCTTCATTTTAGTTTATTGAACCAGATCAGTTCAATGACAAATTCATTCAAAGTTGAGAAACACATTTGGATTTGAAAAAGCAGGAAACCTTCTTTTACTCTTCCAATCTATGAATAAAACAAAGTCTGAGAAGATGAGATCTACTAGTTCTAAAACCTTGACGGACATGGTGACCAAAAACAATCAGTTCATTTCACTAACTACAGATAATACTTTTGTTTAATAAATCAGTTAATTTTAGATATAAATAATTGTTTGGATAGACTTATTTTTTCTTAGGTATTTAAGGTAGTTTTTATTTAACTAATAACAATTTTAAAATAACTTTTTGTGCATTTTAATTGAATTTCAATTTTCATCCAAATGCAGCTTGATACAAATCATGAGTAAAAAAATTACTCAGATAGTAAATAAGAAATGCATAATTCTTCATTCAGTAATATATGATAAAAATGTAAAAAATTCAAATCTGAATAAATGTACATTAAGGCATATAATTACTAAAATATATATATATATAGTGTATCCTGGTTAGCAACAAAGAAGTACCATAGTCGATATAAAGACTATCTTTAGTTGAAGATCCACCTGTTTTAACGGTTGGTCATTCAACCAACCAAAGAGAATCAACATTTCTTTAGGAAAATAACTAAAAACTATAAATGCAAAAGAAGATTAAAATCAGTTATTTACATCAAGGATTTAAAACCAGTTATATACATCAAGAATTCCTGCTTGCTCATTTAAATTACTTTGATTTAAATCAATCTATCCCGATAGCAATGGCAAAAATTTTCAGACTTGAATATGTAAAGTTTGGTTCCTAAATCTATATTTAGGAACTTAAAGAAAAATGATTTGTTTTTTTGTAAAGCAAATGTCACTGAATAAAAATTTTGGCCATGGTGTTTAAAGGACATGCAATATAAGTGATTGTGTGGATAGCGCGTGTCCTACATATTGGACTGATGGGTTTTTTTTAGGTGGTTTTATTAATAAATGTGTATGAAAAATAAGAAAATCAGATAGACTGTCTTTAACATAAATTAAAAATTTTAAGGGACCATAATCTTTAAAAACAGGATGTTTTTCTCTTTTCAGATTGAACAAATGGACCAGAATGCATTTCTGATGTCATAATAAAACAATATTTGTCTAGGAATCCATATAGATTCAGTTTTACTGAGCATGGAATATTTTGTGGCCTTAGTGATTAAGTATTTACAAACAGGTGCTTTGGAAAGGCAAGGGTTAAAGGACAAAAAAGAATTTAAAAAAAAAACTAAAATAGTAATAATCTCTTAGAATTATGAGGACATCAGTTAGTTCTGTTAAAGCACATGTATAGTTGTGATGGGTTGGGTCACAGAAACCCCTTTGGGACTGCCACATGATGTGCTGAGACTGCCTCTGAGCCTGTTTTCCCTGCCAGCTTGGGACTTCAGTACCTTGCCTTGTTTGAGCCAGACACACTTGCCTGCTGCAAACACAGATCCAGGTCTGAACCATGTTCCCCACAAGCTACAGGCTTAACTGAAAACAGCCTAAGAAGTGCTCCTGTCTCTAGCACTCAGATACCCAGCTCCCAATGGGGTCCAAACCCCAAATAAATCTTTTTTACCCTGTATAAAGCGTATACAGGGTAAACTCATAAATTGTTCACCCTCTATAAGACTGATGGAGTCATATGAACAGCTGTTTGCGCCCCTCCCCAGGTATTAATACTTACTCTGAGTTAATTTAATAAGTAAAAAGTTTTATTTATTAAATACAAAAAGTAGGATTTCAGGGGTTCCAAGTAATAACAAACAGAACAAAATGAATTACCCAGCAAAATAAAATAAAACACACAAGTCTAAGCCTAATACACTAAGAAACTAAATGCAGGTAAATCTCACCCTCAGAGATGTTCCAATAAGCTTCTTTGACAGACTAGACTTCCTCCTAGTCTGGGTCCAGCAATCACTCACACCCCTGTAGTTACTGTCCTTTGTTCCAGTTTCTTTCAGGCATCTCCTTGGGGTAGAGAGGCTATCTTTTGTGCCAGCTGAAGACAAAATGGAGGGATTTCGCAGGGCTTTATATAGTCGCTCTCTTGTGGGTGGAAACCCTTTGTGTTTTCCTATGCAGCATCACAGCTACAAGATGGAGTTTTGGAGTCACAGGAGCAAGTCATGTGTCCATGCATGACTCCATTCTTTACAGGCTGATGCCCTGGCTCACATGTTAGCACATTCCCAGGAAAGCTCAGATGTGGATTGACGTCTATCAAAGTCCATTGTCAGCTTAAGCATTTCTTGATTGGGCACTTACTGAGAATAGTCTTTTCTCAAGAAGCTGACCAAATGATTCACTTAAAATGCATTCCAAATGAAGAAAAGATCTCCTAGTTCTTTTTAATGTATTCAGAAAGTGGGTAAGAATGGCTTTTTGTGTGATCTTTATGGGCCAATCGCTGTGTACCTGCTACTCCCATGGACTCTGCAAGTCACAGTATTTGGTCTAATAAATTTTAGGTACTCTTTAATGGAACAGTTTTGGAAAGTTATTTTAAAGAATTTTTATATTCAGTTCAGTTGTAGCCATGTTGGTCCCAGGATATTAGAGAGACAAGGTGGGTTAGGTAACATCTTTTATTGGACCAATTGCTATTGGTGAGAGAGGCTTTCAAGCTACACAGAGCTCTTCTCCAGGTCTGGGAAAGAAACTCCAACTGTCACAGCTAAATGGGCTGAACAGAGACACTGGATTTGTGGCTTATTACAACAGTATATAACCCACTAACCCCCTCTTTTTGTCCTGTGACTACAGAGGTATTGACAGGCCTCTCTGGGCTTGGCTACACTCACACTTTACAGCGCTGCAACTGGGGTGTGAAAAAACACCCTCCTGAGCGCTGCAAGATACAGCGCTGTAAAGCGTCAGTGTAATCAGGGCACGCTACACCTGTAAGAGATGTGGTTTACATGCAGCGCTGGGAGAGCTCTCTTCCAGCGCTGCCGCTCTGACTACACTCACACTTCAAAGCGCTGCCGCGGCAGCGCTTTGAAATTCCAAATGTAGCCATACCCTCTGCCGTGAATGGTCTCTTACAATATGTGCTGAGTACTTTATGCTAAACAATCTTTGCATTTTGCTGTGATGCTGAGAGTTTCCCAGACCTGAATAAGAGCCCTGTATGGCTTGGAAGCTTGTCTCTCTCACCAGCAGAAGTGGTCCAATAAAAGATAAAAGCAGCAAAGAATCCTGTGGCACCTTATAGACTAACAGATGTTTTGGAGCATGAGCTTTCGTGGGTGAATACCCACTTCTTCAGATATATATATACCTGCCCCTGGATATTTCCACCACATGCATCTGAAGAAGTGGGTATTCACCCACGAAAGCTCATGCTCCAAAATGTCTGTTAGTCTATAAGGTGCCACAGTATTCTTTGCTGCTTTTACAGATCCAGACTAACACGGCTACCCCTCTGATACAATAAAAGATATTACCTCATCCACCTTGTCTTGCTATAGAATTATTAGGTATTCTAAATTTTGCTCTTTGGCCAAAAGATTAAACTGCTGTCTGTTGAGCTAAAGAAATTGATTCTTCAATGGATTTTCAAGTAGAAAGGCTTTTAGGGAGTGAGATGGTGTTAATGTGCATGAATCCTGTTGCATTTAGATGTTACTGGTTTCTTTCTTCAGAAAACATTTTGCAAAGACTCCAGACTACTCAAAGGTTCCACTCTCACCCCCAACACTGCTACCAATTCTTAGTGTTGACTTTAGAAACAGCCTCCAATGAGAGGGGTCAAATTTAAATCAAGAATCTGAAGAGAACAGATAAAATTATATAATGTAGCAGCAACATACAAAAATACATTGAAATAGGACATGTCTTTCATAAGACTCACCATCTGTAGTCCTTTTGTATATGCTGGACCAAATTCAGTCCTGGTGTAATTCTGTTGACTTCAGTAGAGTTACTCTAGGAACCAGTTTTCGACATATTTCTATTACTGTGTTGCCAAGCAGCATATTGGATCCTAAAACATATATTATTTCTTTTTGGAGAGGAAAAAGGAATGGACTGCAGACACAGAACTGATACATTGTTCAGCTCTACTTTTAATTATAAATATATACTATACAATGTAGACAGACTATGACTAGATATGATTTTAACAGCAGAAAGTCTCCTTGGCAATTGTCAGAGTCCCTCATTTCTTGCACATTGGAATCATACTTTTTTTATCTCTCCCCCCCCCCCCAAATAAATTAATAAACAAATCTTTTTATTCTTCAGTTTTTTTCCAGTGTGTACAACTAAAGCTCTGTGCTATAGATCCTGGAGCTACAATGATTTTTATACCAGCTGAGGATCTGGCTCATTTTTTGTAAAACCCCACCCAAACCTCTGTAAATGAAGTTAAACTGTGTTTTGAGAAGAGATTTTTGTACAGATAATCTCATATTCATACACCCTCAATTGATTCTGTATTTAATTTAGTCTTGTTACAAGTAAATGGGTGATTTCTTTTAACTGCCAGCACAGCACAATCTCTCTGCTTAAAATCTAAAAATAAAGCAGGATTTTTTCTGCCTCTTAGACCACTGCACTAACACACAATTTATTGCAATTACAATTTAGCTGGCAAGGAAAAGTATCCAGGTCACTCTTCAGTAGCCATATAGGCCAGGTTCTGCAAGTCTTGCTAAAAATTTGAGTCACAACTGTTACTTTACTGAAAAGAAACACAAAACGCCTTGTGTAACTCGAATTTTGCATAAGTCGGAAACATATACCCAACAATTACACCAAAAAATCCTCCTATTTCTAGCTTATGGAACTTTTTCTGTACTGTAAACATGGCTCGATGCAAATACTCCCTTATTGGTTGGCTCCAGCTGAGTTCCATGGTGGCCGTGAGGTCACAAGCAGAGGGGGCGCTGTCACTCCACAGTTGGCTAAAACAACCTGCAAGTGGTGGGTGGGAGAGTTACGAGGTGGTATGTGCTGACTGAGTTCCTCCCTGGCTGAGGGGACCATACAGCATATATTACTTAAGTGGATGGAATTCTGATAACTTGATTTGCCCCTCATCTTTACTGTGCAGCTTGCAGCTGGATGTGACAATATTAATGTTAGAGAGACACTCATTCTGAATGCTAGGATGTCTAGTAACTGATTTCCTGCCCCTCAGATGAGAGCCTGTCAAGGGGCAGGTTAATTGACCAGTGCTGTGGTTGTAAAGGCACTGGTACTGCTGAAAGGAGGCATGGTGATACAGCTTAGATTCTTGCCAGTGTGAGAGGCTTTGTGGTTGTTTTAAATTTAATTCCACCCCAGCCCACTCCTTCTCCCTAACGTTTTTGACAGTGAAAAGAATTCACTTCCCAGACCACACTGTTAGTGAGAAGAGGTGTCTCCTGGTAGAAACAGAAGTGAAACAGTTGTGCCTCATTCTCTCCCCCTGAAGCAGCAGCAGATCTTTTGGTGGACAAGGAGACTCCAAAAAGGTGGAATGGGCATGAGGCCCAGGGCCAGCAGCATGGCATCTTGTGGTTAGAGTGGGTTCTCAATGATTCACAGTGCTAACTACAGGGAAAAACACTATCAGTTACCACTGATACGATGGCTGCATTCTTTTCATGACTTCACTATGACAAGGTTACTTATGTACCTCCTCATGGATACATGGGATGTTGCAGCTTTATTTTTATCACTCATGTTGGCCATGTTTATGGTCCATTCAAAGAGTGAGGGAGTCTATATGTATTTATAAAGTTCTGGTTTTTCACAAGGAAATGTCTTTTGCTTAAATGCATGTTTTTAGTGAAAATGGGAATTGTTGAGTTTTAAACGATGATTTAGAAAGAGTATGAGTACTTCTGTCAGTTGTCATGGAAAAATATGCAGGTGTCCTTAGTTTTGTTTGTACTTCAGTCAATGAGCTTGACAGTCAAATCAAATCAATGAGTATAGGCTATATTCTGTATATACAGCACTATGTATATACTGTACCGAAGGTGTTTCTGTGTGCATGTCTGAATAGGCAAACATACATACATACATACTTATTTCATTCATTCATCTACACTTAATACTTACCTCTGGTTACTGTATATATCTACAGGACATAAACCACTCTAGATAGTCCATGGAACTTCTCTCTTCTCCAGTCAATCTTGGAACCACTTTGCTTTGTAAACATGATGCATGCAGCTGTTCTACCTAGTACATTTCCATCTATATCCTTTCAGACTGCCCTCCTATGGTCTGGACATATTGCTTGAGCCATGAAAAATAACAGGTTCACGAGCATGGCTTATGCTGTCCCTGAGTTCAGCCCTCTAGTCATCTTGCTGAATTATTGGAGAGCTTCCCAAATACTACTGCTGCTCTGAAAAGAGGCACACAACTTACTAGAAGGAAAAATGCTAGGTGAAATGTATGGACCCTTTTTAAACTTAATTTAAAAAATAATTAGAATATGGACCTACTTATGAAAACTCAAGGATGTGAAAATGTATTTATGAATAGTATCTGTGGACTAATTTTCTTTTCTTTGCATTTGTCAGTGGGTAGGTTTTTTTACATGAGTTCTTTACTCAGTGATATAATCTACTGTAAGATGTTATGCATTTTCTTTCCTTTCTCCTCTTGGGGGAGTAAAAATAGTTTGGATGTTGGTTTTTCTTGCGATGGCTCTGAATTACCGAGGTATACAGCACAATTTAAAAGGACAAAACCCAACAAGCTCTAGAATGCTAGAGGTGAGAGTCTAGGTCCTTCCCACTGCAAATAAATTTAAGAAATGATCAAGTAGTTGAAGATTTTGAATCTTAGTGTGGAAGATGTATTTGAGGTCTCAAATACATATTGTGAACATTCTCTTAACTGAATCAGTAAACTTGAATTTTTATTGAAGCTATCTTTAGTCCCCAGCATATCATAGTGACGGAATTAAGTCAACGTTGAGAAAAAACAAAAAAATCAGAGTTTTAAGTAGTCTATCTAAATATCTCCACCCCTCTGAGCTGCTCAGCTTGTTAGTCTTGCTCTTGTGATGTCATCATGTGAGGCGTTCTCAAGTAATCATTGGCCTTGTCTTCATTGGGAGAAATGGTAGGTTTTTGTTGTTTATTTTTAACGTTAACACAAACATTAAAATCCTACTGTACACAGGGCAATTGTAGTTTTAACACATGTGAGCTGGTCAAGGTGAACCTGAGGCTCTCCCATAGGTTTTACCTCAACCAGATAACATGTTAAACTACAGCTGTTTTGTCTATGCAAGGATTTCAACACATGTTGAAAGTGAACCTTTTTCCCTTAGAGGCCACAGCATTCTTCAAAGTGGACAACAGAATGTAAACTTGTAATAGGGAAAAAAAAACCAGCAGGGAAAAATTTTAGGAGGAAAAAAACTCCAGATGTTTCAGGCATTCTACCTATATAACCCTTCTGCCAGGTGGAGCCAGCAGCAACCAGGGCTGGGTTCAATATCTAGGGTTTCCTTTCCATCGATACAATACAAAACCATCTTGATCCCCCACCCAGTAACCTGGGAAAATGACACACCACCCCCTGGGTGCCTCTGAGAGGCAATACTTCCCTACTCACAAGCACAGAGTCTGAGTGTAGAAAAGAAACTTTTAATAAAAGGAGGCAAGTAACTGGGCATTAAGTTGGGAAAACACTGCAAACGGGATTCATAAATGTAAACCATGAGCAAAAACCGCACCCACCAGTAAGTTGGGCAGTAGCCTTTTCCCCTCAAGTTCACCAACCCAAAAGTCCCTTTCATGTGCCTGACTGTTCTCTGCACCCCACTCACAGTTTCTGTCCTTGGGCAGTGCAGACCCAGAGTTCAGATGTGCATCTGCAGAGATCACCTCCCACCTGGGGTGGAGGAGGGGGAGGTAAAGCGCCTTACTCCCTCCACTGCTCAAGCACTTACTCACCACCCCTCTCTGCGAGGTCCTGCTCTGGCTCTTCCTGCTGGGCACACCTCTCCACCAGCTGCCCTGCTGACTGCATGCTGTGCCTCACCAGGTACTCATTTGCCAGTTGACTGTCGGTCACCTTCTGGTGCCACCTGCCTCTATGCTGTAACCTCTGCACATCTGTCTCTTAGTAATTTTCAGCTCTTTGCAGGCTGGATAGACACAGCCCCCTCTCAAGTGATTTCAGCTCTCAGTGATTTTTAAGCTCTTAGGGCTTGTCTACATCAGAAAGTTGCAGCGCTGGTGAGGGAGTTACAGCGCTGCAACTTTGAAGGTGTACACATCTGCAGGGCATCACCAGCGCTGCAACTCCCTGTTTGCAGCGCTGGCCGTACTCCCGTTTTGTCTCGGGTGTAGAGGATCCAGCGCTGGTGATCCAGCGCTGGTAATCCAATGTAAACACTTACCAGCGCTTTTCTTGACCTCCGTGGAAGGAGGAAGCCTCTGGTAATCAAGCTGGTCTCCTTCCCCAGTTTGCTCTCTCGTTCCCGGAACCCCGAGCAAGCAGGTCTCCTTCCCTGCGGTTTGCTGGGTGGCTCCGGGAACGCGAGAGCAAACCGCGGCGAAGCTGGTCTCCTTCCCCGGTTTGCTCTCTCGGTCCCGGAACCCCGAGCAAGCAGGTCTCCTTCCCTGCGGTTTGCTGGGTGGCTCCGGGAACGCGAGAGCAAACCGCGGCGAAGCTGGTCGCCTTTCCCGGTTTGCTCTCGCGTTCCCGGAACCCCCCTTGAAGCCGCCCAACAGCGCTGCAGTGTGGCCACATCTAACACCACTTGCAGCGCTGGTTGCTGTAAGTGTGGCCACTCTGCAGCGCTGGCCCTATACAGCTGTACTAATACAGCTGTAACAACCAGCGCTGCAAAATTTTAGATGTAGACATGGCCTTAGAAAGCAGGGCAGAAACACAGTCCTACTACAACATGGTTTCAGCTCTGATTGAGCATTTAAAATAACAAAGAGGCTCCTAATGAAGCCTATTTAAACAGTGGGGAGGAACAGGTTTAACTAGTCCAGGAAGAACCCTTGGGGAGGGTTCAGCCTCCTAGTTAGAACACCTACCCCCCACCCCTCTTATTTTCACAGGGCTCTGGCATTCGAGCCCGTGGCTTAATGAGGTTCTTTCAACTGAGGGGGACCCCCTTATTCGGGACAGGTTAAGCACAGTCCTGCTTTCCTGTATTCCTACAATAATTACAACATTGGTAACCATATTTCACTACCCCTGCATTCCAGTACTAAGGTAATTTGTAACCCAACACCAGCCAAAGTTGATTACTTTGACACCGCTCTATCTGCTGAATATCTATGTAAATCCAGTTTGCTCCTGACCTGCTTAAACATACCCAAAGTCTCTCCCCCCTGCCTGGCTAGCTGTCAGGGAAGCATTCATTCAGATCCTGCTTACACATACATCATATTGCTGGTCACCTTTTGAGGCTGAGCTTTTATCCTATACACCACATTTATTGACTTATGGGTGCTTTATTTCTCATCTTAAAGTTGCTTTCATTTTTTTCTAGGGGTTCTGTCATAAACATACAGCTAAGGGTAGCATAAAATCCCTCTTTACCCTGTAAAGGATTAATTCTTCTTTTACCTGTAAACTTGACCAAAAGGATCAATAAGGGGAGAAGATGCTTTCAAATCTGAGGAGGAAGGTTTTTTTTGTCTGTGTCTCCTGGAGTCGTCAAGGAAACAGGGCAGGGAAAATACATCTCCCTAAGCCATATCTGAACTAAGCATCTAGTGTTGCAAAGATATGTGTTAGATTACCTTTTGTTTTAGCTTGTGAATTTTCCCTGTGCTAAGAGGGAGATTTATCCCTGTTTTTGTAACCATAAAGTTTTGCCTAGAGCGGAAATCCTTTGTGTTTTTGAAACTTTTGTTAATCTATAAAGTACTTACCATCCTGATTTTACAGAGGTGATTCTTTTACCTTTTCTTTAATTAAAATTCTTCTTTTAAGAACCCGATTAATTTTTTCATTGTTCTTGAGATCCAAGGGTTTGGGTCTGTGTTCATCTGCACCAACTGGTGAGGATATAATTCTCAAGCCTTCCCCAGGAAAAAGGGTGCAGGGTTTGGGGGAATATTTTGGGGAAATAGGACTCCAAGTGGTCCTTTCCCTGATTCTTTCTCTAAATCACTTGGTGGTGGCAGCATACTGTTCAAGGCAAGGTGAAATTTGTGCCTTGGGAAAATTTTTAACCTAAGCGGGTAAAAATAAGCTTGGAGGGGGGGGTCTTTCATGTGGGTCCCCACATCTGTGCCCCAGAGTTCAGAGTGGGGAAGGAAACTTGACAGGCTCTTATAAATGTAGTTCTACACGGCATTTACTTGTACTAGTAGAAGAGAATCCATTTATTCTGGATTTAGCCAAAGTGACTCAAACTGATAGATGAAATGTAACTATGAAGCCAACGAATGAGCTCTCTTTTGCTGGTGATATTTCTATACTGTATATTGTTAAGTAATTAAATGTATTGAAGAAGGAAATTATGTTTTTTGAATTATGAACATGCTAAAGTTTTAGACGCTTACAAGAAGATTGTGGGAATTGGCCATGCTGCTTCTGGATTGGGGGGCAGGCAGGTGAGAGGAGGCATCTTTGCACAGCCCTGACCTTAGAGGTGCTGGTCAGGTTAGTGCATGAAAGAAACAGACTGTCTTTTTATAGCTGCCTCTAGGCTCCATGGGCCAGTCTGACCTCAGGTATTGGGTGGAGATTGCAGGTCCCTGGCTATGCTCTCTACATCCAGGAGTGCACGGGATGGCGTGGAGCCAGCTATGACACCTAGGGCTTTCCCTGTGACTAAGAATTAGTTAAGCCAATGTTAAGGCTGTTTTGCATCATCAGACTGGCACAGAGCAATCGTGGGGAACCAGAATCTGGCTCTCAGCCAGTCTAAATGAACACATTGGTTAAGGTTGTTTGTCAGCTATACCTGAAGTATTTTAGGAGTTGTTTCCCACCCCTCCAGCCCCACTAATTCCAACCGCACTATAGCCTTAATCTGTTTTTGGTATTTAGTATTGCTGGATGACTTAAGTTGTATAACCTTTTAATTTAACTTTCTTAGCTGTCCACATATTTAATCTTCGACCAGCTGTCTCTCATTTGTTAAAATCACTTTTCTTGTGTTTCTGTTGATGGACTTTATTGGGAAATGTGTAAATGAATGAAACTATATTTGATGCCTTCTCTTTTTGAGTTTTTACATGGCCTTTATATCAGATGATACATTAAATTCCATAAATAAATTGAAGCATACACACTGAAACTTTCTTAAGCAGAATGCTTACTGAATTAAAACAGCTGGATGAAACTGACTGTATTTTAATTTAATGTTCTGCATATGAAAGAAAACTTTACCTACTTAACTCATCAGTTTAAAAGTTCATAATTTAACAACTATTCTTAGAAAGGACAAACCTGAAACTCCAGCAGACAGCAGCTCATTTTTAGGCATCATTTGTGAAACTGCACATTCAATTTCAGATTCTTGAAAAAAAGTGTCAATTCAGCTTTATCACAGTGCTGTTGCCAGATGTACCAGGTACACTGATCATAATGTACTTTGTTACAAAAAGTACCTGGGGGTGAAATTCTGGCGCCTCTGCAGTCAATGGGAGTTTTGTCATTGATTCAGTGGGTCAGGATTTCACCCACAGCATGTGCTCTTTAAAATAAGTTGTATCAAGATGTATTCAGAGAGCTTCTGGTGACATGCTGGAATTAAGAGGTTAATACTGGATTCATGCTTAGAAAACTCTGTGCCTGCTAGAAAAAGGCTGTTTGAGACATGCCCTCTTGGAAAACTAGACTAGGAGTTAGCGATTACTTCTCAATATTCTAATAGATAACCATGATAGCACTTCATTTGTGTACAGTTTAAACAGTGCATAAATAATAAGGGACAAATTCTGCTCTTTCGGTAGGTAGTACTCACTGACATTACAGTTATATGTAGGCAGTTCTTGTAAAGAGCTTTCTTCAGAAGGCTCTAGCATGTTTAGTCAGCAGCTCACACACAGTCACTTTTCAGTAGAATTGTGGCAGCCAGCAGGAGACTAGGAAAAACAGCCATTATTATTTTAAATACTTGTAGTCTCCAGTATTTTTCACAGTCACTGCTGCTGAGCAGCAGGGGATTGGTTTTGGTTTTGTTTGTTTGTTTTTTGTGAACATACTGCTGGAGTGAGCTAAATCAGCACAGTTTGCCTTTGAAGGAATGTGCTCTGGTATTTTCAAGCTTTCCTCTGAAAAAGAGGAAGTTGCACGGAGACAACCCTTCATCATAACCTCTGCATTTTAGTTAAAATTAATTAGCAAAGATGAGGTAAAATTAAATACGCAGAAGGATTGAACTGCAAACCTGAAGCTAGCTGGTACCCAGATACTAATCCCTCAGCTAAACTACATTCATTGCATTAATAAATCACATGTGCACATGAACATTGACCACATCATTTTGGCTTCGAAGAGTGAGTCCTTCAATACCTGATGATTGGTTTGAGAGAAAGCTTGCAATGATTTAAAAAATGCTTTATATTTGTAAAATCCTCAGGGTAAATCCTGAATCAATACTGAACTGCTTCTCTTTCTTATACCATTAGATTTGTTGTGACACAACAACATTGGAATGATTGCAGGCATGAACAGCAGTCAGTTTTTAGCTGGTAAAAGTGTAAGGGTTATGACTATTCAGATGCTTTTTATATAAAATTTGAGTACAACAGTAGGTGCCTGACACACATGCTCTTTCTGCTGTAGGTGTTGGATTGAAACCCAAAGAAGTGGACTCAGAATGCAGCACAAACAGAAGTCTATGAAAGGACATATGCAACCTAGCCCAAGGATTTGGAGAAGCATTTCCTACTAGCAGACCTGATGGAGCTGCTCCTAGCGAACATTTGACAGTGGTTCCTAACTTCTTCCTTTTTTTTTTTTTTGAACTGTACTGGTTTCCCAGACTAAGCCCTCAGCTATTCTATCCTCTCATTCAATTGTGTGTCTAACAATGCAACTTGTCTTACGATCCTGAGCTTGGGAACCAAGCAGCCTCAAACGTGGATTAGTATGTGTCCAAATGAAGAGGAGGTGGGTGGCAGTAACGTAGTGGGATCCAGGAGAGAGGTGTGTTAGGGAGGGAAAGCTGGGTATACTAAGTACAAAAGCCTGAAACTCTTGTAGTGGTTTAAGCTGTTCTAGATATTCCAATATAAATCTGTTTTTCATGCTCTCTAATTAATGTTGTAATGCTGAAATGTGTTCTGTAGGTGGAAGTGGTGGCACGGAAATGAAACCATTACTAACATTCCTGGAACACACAGGTACTCAGTTGCTAAGTCAAGTTTTGCATGTCATGCCTCTGCTTCAGCCTGCCAAGCTATTCCACCTGCACTGTGTAATAGCTTCAGCTACCAAAAGGCAAGCAAATTTGCCATGGTTGCCTGTTCTAAACAGGAGTAATCTGTCTCTAAAACCAAACCCATTATTCTTATCTTGGGGGCTAAATCATCCTGCTTTAGATCACTGGCAGATTTGTTTCCATCATGGCAACAGGGTCCTTCTAAACCACTCAAATTTAAATCTGCCAAATTTTGTGCAGCTCCAGGTACAACATTTCCCATCAGTGGGAAATAGTCACTTATTTTTCAGTCACTGTGCCTCCCAAGCAGTTGGACAGGGTAGGGGCTAGCAGAAGTTTGTAACTCATACAGACAGCTGGGCAGAAGGAGGGGCAGCTTGTGAGAGCCAGGGTTGACTGGGGAAGTCAGTCAGAATCAAGATATATTGGAGGGAATCTAGGCAGCCCCTAGGGAAGGTAAGCTGGAAGCTTTATGGGTTGAGAGAGAGGAGAAGGGGCAGAAGAGTCTGAGGACGTAACCAGTGTCATTGGATGGGCTGAGCAAGGCCAGGAGTAATCTCTGCCTCCCCACCCATCCCCTTTTGTAGCAGTCCCCCTTCAGCCCTATTTCACCCTCCCTCCACCCCCAATCTGCTCCTCACCCATGATAAAGAGTGACTTTTGCAGCATGCTGTTGGATCCAGAAGGAGGAGGAGACCCTGCACTAGTATATCCTAGAAAGGCTTTGCTGGTGCAGTTATATCAGCAACATTCCCTGCTAGACACAGTGTATATGGGCAAAAGGAGTTCTTTTGCTGGTATAGTTAAAACTGTATGACATCAGCTGTGCTGCCAAAAGAACGGTCTTGCTAGGATAAGCTGTGCCGAGGGGGAAGGTTGAGAGAACAGGATTTCCAGCATCACTGTGTCATTTAGGGGCATGGTTTTCACATGCCGAACTTGACATAGCTATGCTGGCAAAACTTTGTCTTGTCATGTCATGTCCACAGTCTGCCCGCAAGAGTTCAGATGTCCAGCAATCCAGTGCAGTGGCCGGGAGGAGTGATTACAAGGAAGTCCCTGCAGCATGTGTGAGGTTACAGCACAGCTATGGGAATGCGGGAGGAGAACATTATACCCAATCCAGAACATGTGACATCTCAGAATAACGAAAAGTAATTTTACCTACCACAAGCCCTAGAGCACCTGACATTTTACTTAACTCAGTTCCTAGACTGCCCCAATGTCTTGCACTTGAAGTTAGAGAGCCTTGTTTTCTTCCTTAGGCACCTTAGCAGAGCTGCTCAGCTGCCAAGGAGGCTTTCAACATGGCTAACAAGACTGACCCACAAGCTCATTGGTCTGTATGTACCTCAGAGTGTTTTCAGCCTGTGAGCCCCGCTCCCTATGTACATGGGGGATTTGTGCCTTTCTTTGGGCAGATCAGCTCCAACCCCTCCCCGCTAGCACTGAAACAGTGCTGGTTTCTCTGAACAACTTTGCCTAGGTGGTGATTAGGCCAGGGCTCCATTGACCAGCATGGCAACTGTGAGGTTTCTTCAAGCCTGAAGGCTGACACTCCAGCAAATGACACTCCAGCTGCTGCTGCTCTTTCCCACCCAACTGTTAGGCTGGTTCTCTGAGGAGCAGAGTGATGAATCCAAGGCTTCTGTAATACAGTAAATGCCTCAGCAGCTCTCCTGCCTCAGACTTGGCAGGGAAGGTAAAGTTCTTGCTTAGTGCTTAAACAAAGCAGGAGTTACTCCAAAGGCCCCAGCTAATCAGCTGCCTCACATCACTACTTCTGCAGCAGTCTCTTCCCTCACTGACCTTAGGAGAGGTGATATTTTTCCGCATTGTTTTAAAATCTCTGGCTCAGAAGAATAATGTTCACGCTCCAGTGTTCCAGCAGCAGAGTGTTAAACTGGTTGTCTGTGTTTTTAGAAACACAGGGTAGATGTGTAGGGAAGGGGGTGTAAGCTGTGCTAATGAAGACATCATTTCCTGCTTCTCCCTTTGCTTTCTCTCCTCTTAAATGTTCAGCTGCATTGAAACCAAGCTGCTCATTCAGCACTGTCCTCTTGGATATGTTCCATAAAGGGCTGGATTGTCAAGTAGTGTAGATCACTGCAGCTCCAATAGAACTATACCAATTTACAGCAGCTGAGGATCTGACCCAGGTTTGATTTTAGTTTGATTGCATGTCCTAAAGGTGGTAGGGTTAGTGTACTGCATCTAGATAGAGGGCTCTAGCACCCTCTGACTGAGTTCTACAAGCAAAAAATGACCAGAGCTATTGGGAGCAACATTTAGCCCAGGTGATTAGTAATTATTTGTATTTCAGCAATGCCTAGAAGCCTCTACCAGGGAAAAAGTAATTGTTGCTAAGCGAATTCCTGTGGCAATCTCTCACTACATAAATTTTAAGAAAGTAAACAAATCATAGAAAATTAAAATGGAAAGGTTGGTACTTGTCCCAGTCCAGTTCATTTCCCCTAAGTCTCAGCCTGTCACCCATGTTTGCCAGTCCTATGACATTTTAGTGCTTCTTCTCATTCCTTTAATATTTCTGCCTTGGCCAAGGAGGAAGGGTGAGGCTACAACTTCACATTGTTCAGAAGAGGCATCAGGTAAACTATAATATTTCTGGGGAATTTGGAAAAGTCACACCTAGGGCCTTAAGATCTGACCCTTGGGTAAGGGTAAGTACACAACTCTGATTAGTCACTGAGAATTGTGGGAGATCAGCACATATCAGCATTAGGCCCGCTGTAATTTTTAGTGAATCCATGTTTTCTTGTCCTCTCACAGAGATCAAGTGCTTCTGTCATCTCATGCATAGTCTCTGGGTGCTTGTCTTCACTAGACTCTTGTATCTAGAGGGATTGCAACTGCTTTGGAGGACAGGGTCAAAATTCAAAGTGATCTGGACAAATTGGAGAAATGGTCTGAGGTAAACCGGATGAAGTTCAATAAAGACAAATGCAAAGTGCTCCGTTTAGGAAAGAACAATAAGTTTCACACATACAGAATGGGAAGAGACTGTCTAGGAAGGAGTATGGCAGAAAGAGATCTAGGGGGTCATAATGGACCACAAGCTAAATATGAGTCAACAGTGTGATACTATTGCAAAAAAAGCAAACGTGATTCTGGGATGCATTAACAGGTGTGTTGTAAACAAGACACGAAAAGTCATTCTTCTGCTCTACTCTGTGCTGGTTAGGCCTCAAGCGGAGTATTGTGTCCAGTTCTGGACACTGCATTTCAAGAAAGATGTGGCGAAATTGGAGAGGGTCCAGAGAAGAGCAACAAGAATGATTAAAGGTCTTGGGAACATGACCTATGAAGGAAGGCTGAAAGAATTGGGTTTATTTAGTTTGGAAAAGAGAAGACTGAGAGGGGACATAATAGCAGTTTTCAGGTATCTAAAAGGGTGTCATCAGGTGGAGGGAGAAAACTTGTTCACCTTAGCCTCTAATGATAGAACAAGAAGCAATGGGCTTAAACTGCAGCAAGGGAGATTTAGGTTGGACATTAGAAAAAAGTTCCTAACTGTCAGGGTAGTTGAACACTGGAATAAATTGCCTAGGGAAGTTGTGGAATCTCCATCTCTGGAGATATTTAAGAGTAGGTTAGATAAATGTCTATCAGGGATGGTCTAGACAGTATTTGGTCCTGCCATGAGGGCAGGAGACTGGACTCGATGACCTCTCGAGGTCCCTTCCACTCCTAGAGTCTATGAATCTATGAATTAACTGCCAGCTAACTTGAGGTAGCTAACGCGTGTCTTTACCCTGGGGAAAAGACCAACCTTCGTACCGGGATCAAGTTTGTGAGGAATGTCCATACTAGCTTTTATAAATGTGTTAGCTACCTCAAGTTAGCTGGCAATCAGTTAATGCTAGATACAACAGTCTATTGAAGACATACCCTCACTGGCAGTCGTTGCAATTCTTAGGGTGTCAGGACACTTGTCTTAGCAATATTTCATCATAGACTCTTTCATAAGCTCTCTCGGGCTTTGTCTTCTCTGTCAAAAAAAGGTGCATTTTTAACTGGTTTAACCACAGGTAACTAACACACCATTAGCGATCCTGCTGCAAAATCGTAGTGTAGACAAGGACATGTCGTTTTTACTGTGAGGTAGCTAGGCAAGGTCAATACTGCCCATGCTTAACCTTGCCTAGTCTTCTGACAGTAAAAGTACAAGCCCAGATCCTCAGAATTATCCTCAGAGCTAACTTCATCCCTTTTTTTTTGCAATGATGACCTAGCCTGTGTCAGACAGAGTGGCTCGCCATGCTTGAGATGCTTATTGTCAAGGAGATAAATGTCTGTCTCAAGTTGTTGTTGTTACAGGAGTCCCTGAAAATATAATGGAGGACAGACCAGAAATAATTATAAAACAGCCTCTTCTAGGAACCTGCCACCCTTGAACTTAAATCTCATGGATGTGAAGTCTTGTTGCTAGCGTATATGACATCAACAACAAATGTGAAATTCCTGGTAAAATGAGAGACACAGCACATTCAAAAAGAGGTGCTTACCTTTTAAGTAAATATACTTTGATAAAGGTCCGCTGCAAAGGAAAATAAACTAGGTTTATGCCTGTTCTCGCCCCCCCCTCCTTTTTTTTCTTTTTGATCTATAAAGGATGCCTGGAAAAGTGTTTGAAAAAAGTTTTGTTTTGTGTTTTCCTTTTGTTTTTTCACACTAGAAATTCAGATCCCATCTAGGTTGCAGGATCCTCATGGCAGGAGAAGTAGTGCAATAGTGTAAGCCAAGTAAATGAATGATCAGCAATTAAGGGGAAAAGGGATTTTTAGTCAGACTTTTATACTTTGGGGTTTGTTTTTTAGCATCTATTTTCCTTCAATGACTAATCGACATATTTGGTAAAGGAGCCCTATTGTTAAAGATTCAGCACCCTTTCTTCTTCAGTTAAAAGCTCAAAATAAACATCCCAGAGCCCTCTCAGTAGTTCTTCAGCAAAACCAGGGAAGACTAAACTTTCTCTGGTAGTTCTAAATGTAAATAACCATCAGGAATTTCTTTTTAAAAAATATCACTCACATTATATGTGATAAAAGAGGGGAAAGGACACAATTCCCACTTTTGAAGCAATTCTTTGCAGGTCAGCTTCAAGGGAAGGAATGTTTTGTATAGAAGTTTTTTCTCTTGAACATATGTTTGTTTGAAGTCCCAAGCATTTCAAGCTGATCTGAATTGCAGCTCTAAGTCTCTGTATTAGAACCAGATTTTAAGTTTGATTGAGGTACTTTAAATCTGGTCCTAATACAGAGACTTATAGATGGATTACTCAAATCAACTTGAAACTGTTGGGAATTAAAAACCTGGGTTAAAGAACTTCAGATTGTCTAAATTAAGTCTTTAAGATAATTTGAAAATGAATACATAACGCAGGCAGATGTGCAGTAATCAAAAGATTTAAATTAAAAAGAAACATTTTGGTTTTCGCACTGCATCATGTTTTA
Source organism: Gopherus evgoodei (assembly GCF_007399415.2). Classification (NCBI taxonomy): domain Eukaryota; kingdom Metazoa; phylum Chordata; order Testudines; family Testudinidae; genus Gopherus; species Gopherus evgoodei. Next base: position 72,670,848 of record NC_044323.1, read on the forward strand.
GGTACTTCCAAATTATTTTAGAAACAATGAAGAATATCTGAAGACTTCTAGCCTGAGGTTTGAAATTCCTTATCATACATTGACAAGGGGCTACTTTTTTTCCTTTGTAATATAACATTTGCAGTGGGAAGTGAAGCCACTTAAAATGTGGTATATGTTTTTATGGTTACCTCCATTATAAAAATATTAAGTCTATAGGGAGAGTGGGGCTTGCCCAGGAAGCCTTCTCCACCTTTTGCAATATGCTGCCGAAGCTTGATCACAAACACAGTCTCTGCCTTTAGGAGCACATGGGGGTTGCTCCTTACCTGCACTGATGGGAGCTCATATCACACTAAAGCAGGCAGGGAGATAGCAAAGCCCCAGCTCTATTCCCCCTCTTCATCTGTTCAGTGCAACAGGAGTAGTAGAGTCCACCAGTGTAAGGGGATGGTGGGGTAGGAGGTGCAACCTTTGCAATCTCTGCACACCAGGCAGCAAGGCTCTGTGTAGTTTGTTCAGTCTTGCCAAGTGTTAGCTTCCACACAGTGAACCCCAGTTGGGTTCTATAACTACTACTCATATTGTACTTTTATTATGGAGATCAAATTTTTTCCCTCTGTCAGTCTGCTTTCAATCCCTGAAGATAGGGAATCTGAAGCCCTTGGCCTAAGTATAATGCAGATCAGTGCTGGGGAGCTGTCAAGAATTCCTATCAGAAGCTAAGCTTGTAGCATGCTTTGCGTGCAATCAAAAACAACTACTGCACATCAGCAGATATTTTATATGCTCTTCAGAGCACTATCTCCATCTGTGTTTGGAAAACATTTCATGCGCTTTGGGTGCTACTGCATTCTAAACAATACATGCGTTAATGGTGCCAGTTGGTTGCCACATCTGGGGGAAAATGCCTTCCCAACCCCAAATATGGCAACTAGTTAGATCCTGAGTATGTGGGCAAGACCCACTAGCCAGAATTAAATATTTCCAACTCAGGGGCATTATTTATAATGCTTTCAGTACAAGAGAATACCCTAGCCATCAATCAAATCTCCTGTTTTCAGAAACTAATAGAACTGAGTGGAAAACAAAAAAAAGTGTTTTGCAACCATTTTAGTAACTTTTTTTGTTTTGTTATTTATCAAAATATTGACAAATTTTCAGCCCCACTCTAGATTTTATTCTTGGCTCCACCACAGACTTCCTCTAATCGCATATCACTTCTCTAAGCCTCAGACTCCCCATCTGTAAAATTAGAATAATAATTACACAGGCCACCAGGTTGCCGTGAAATATAATTCATTAACATTTCCAAAGCACTGTGAGATCCTCAGATTATTATTATGTGTAGTAGGCTAGCATCAGAGGCCGTAGTCAGGACCCGGCTCTGTTTACTAACCTGTAAGACGTTTACATTAGTTTTACTGGATTTTTAGTCTATACAGTTCCAAAACGGGCAGGATGTACCAAAGGGGTGGTTTTTAGCTGGTTTATAAATTAATTGAATACCGTTTAAAGTGATGTAACTCTTTCTGACTCTGCTAGTCTTTCAGAAATAATACACTCACATGGCTTTCAGTTATCCTCAGGAAGGTTACTGATATTCAATTTTGTGAATATACATGTTTCCAAAGCCATTAATAAGTTTAAATTAAACAATGTGTATTGTCTGTGCTGTAGAAATCATTCCTTAGCCAAGTAGAACTATTCCACAATACAAATAAAGATCTTCCTATTTATTACTATTGTGCTGTACTAAAATATAAAGCTTTGCAAAGATTAGGCTTATAGGAGACTGCTCACCTGTGAATGTGAGCAACAGATGCTGAGACACACCAATAGATCTGAAGCAAGCTCCTCTACAGGGTTTTAGATTTAGTGACACTGGGAGGAAAACACTTTCAACTGCAGTTATTTTAGTACCACTTGACAAGTGGAAAGATCCTGCTTTAAGGGAGAGTTTTAAGGCCAGAGTCTCAGCAGACTTTAATTAGTGTAATTCTTTTGAAGTCAATGGAGCTATGCTGATTTATAGTTGCTGAGGCTCGGACCCTTAGTCTTTGACAATAAGGTAAATGATAACACTGAGACTGGCTCTGTGATATGTACATAACAGCTATTGCATGAAAGTGGGCTGTGCAGAAAAACTCCAGGACTGTGATTACTCCCTTCAATAGACATTAATATTTAAACTGACTTGCACACAGCATCCAAAGCTTTTATATGATAAGTTTCAAATGAAAACACAGTTTTTCCTTTAAACTGCTTAGTGAAATGTCAGCTCTTAAAGCATAAGCTTCAACAATGACGTTGGCCTAGGAAAACGAGGAAGTGCTCTTTCTCTCATACGCCTTTTCTTTCTAATCTTGGAACACAAATGGAGTCCGTCTTCAAACTGCTCACTGGAGTAAATGCTTTACCAAAAGAAAAAAATTAGATCACCTCATTTTCTGTGTTTAAAAAGATACTGTTGAATTAATCACTTCATTGAAAATTGCCCAGCCTCAGCTCAGTAAAAAGGAAAGAAGAGGGGCTTGAAAACAGGAAAAATTGAGACTAGCATTTCACTTTAAAGCACTGAAGCTAAAATTTAGACTCAGATGGTTTTAGAGTTGAAGTATGATTTTTAACTCTGACATTTTGGTTCATTTTTGTACACAACATGTAGAATGGTCACTGTTAAAAATTTGCCAGTTGCCATCAAAAACTAAATAACATCCCTTCAGTAGTACTGCAAACACTGAGGTAACTATATTTACAGCAAAACGGGCCAAGTTTGAAGGGTGACCACTGTAACCTGATCAGATATCTCTCAGGCTGAGCTTAGTTGACTTCAGTATTTGTACTGATTTAGCTACTGGCATTCCCAAAATACACCCATGAAGCAAAATATAAAGATGGCCCCTTTCTTTTTTTAGAATTGTCTGTAACTGTGACACAGACACTGAATACGTGAGTTAATTAAGAAACTGTTAAAGAATCTAGTCGTCCAGGTATAGTCTGCATTTATTTCCTTTATCATCAGTTTATCACAACTGTGTCCACAGAGCGTAGTCCATAACATTAGGCGCTTTGGTGAATGTTTTCTGACAAATGTTATTTTTGTTCCTGCTTACCATACCTTTGCAAGGTCATATATGCAGCCAGGGTAAATCACTTAATAACACTGATGTCCTTGGATTTGCACCAGCTGAAGATCTGGCCCTTAGTGTACTTTTCTGAATGTTTTGCCTTTGTTCTCTTCTATTTATAGATCAATTACTGAGTTTCCATCACATTACACAACCAAAGAGAACACCTGTCCTTTTATTTATATCCTAATCTCTTCTGAGTTCCTGTCTCTACTGTTTTCTGGATGCTTCTCACAGTAACTGCTTTCTGTTTCATGCCATTAATTCTAACTGCATCTCATTCCAATGTTACCTGATTTAACATAAAATTTCTGTTTATGACCCTTGATCCCTTTGGGATAACTGATGGAGCACTGATCACCAAAGGAAATATGCCGTTAGATGGGTTGATCAGTGCCCAGAGCAAAACCCCAAACACAGAGCAAACAAGAGAGCCTGTTCAAAATGTAAGTATCACTAATGGCAAGTTGTCTTCTCATTTTAAATACGGTGCAAGCAAGAGCTAGCTTAGCCAAATAAGCCAAATATTTACTGTAGGTTGGATTGTGCCTGGCCCCTACACACACGCCTAGTGATTGGGAAGTACATAAAGAGCCTCTCCTCCCAAATCCTAGCTCATGTGTTCCATGTAAAGACAGGCAGAATTTACTCCATTAAGGGGCTGCACCACTCTGTTCCCCTACTCCCTATTTCCCTAGGGAAATGTGCCAAAGGAGGTGAGAAGCAGTCAGGGATATGGCCTGTTCTCCGGTCCCAATCACCTGCCAGCAGAACTGGCCTGCCATGTGAGAGGCATGCAGTGGGGCATGAAATAGTGGGCATCTGACCTTCAAAGAGACTCAGTTTTGAGAATCCAGACCACAGTATCAGATTTGAACATCTAGAACTCACAGGCTCCAGTGTGCAGAGTTTGATTAATACTGAAACGGGATTCTGGGGCGATGTCTTTATTATTTATCATCTGACCTCTTCTCTGTTTATTGTTTGTCTCACATGTTGTAGGAGGTGACTATACTTGTGCAATGTAATGTTTTCTTCTTAGAGAACTGTTTGTTTGTATTTTTATCCTTTAAAAATAAACAAATGATGAAGCACCTGTGTCAGTGCAAAACTAGACTTGTTATCATGAGGGGTGACTAGTTTTACATATATTGCCGAAGGAATTCACATCTGAGTTATCAGGGAGCTAAGTGGTGAATAGACTCTTCTTGAAATAGGATATCACCGTGACTACTACCCGTGCACTGGCTGCACTACATTTAATGCTATTAAGAAGTCGAGTAGGATTCTGCAAAGCGCTGGTTCATCTTTATTTTGTCTTAGCCAGAAAAAAGGCCCCAGCGTACGCTAAAAGCCTGGCTCTGCTTGACTGTGCCCCACTCATTTCTGCATGTTACAACCCACGATGGAGCTGGAGCTACTACAAACCTAAATCTAATTTGTCTGGATCCCCAAACAGAGTTGGCGCTTTGATACCTTGGTGGCGGGCATGGCTTAAAAGCCTGAATAAAATAGATTATTATTCTGTGACCCAAAATCCTGTTCCCATTGACAGCTGTGGGCCTCATTGGATCATGCTTTAAAATAGGAGAACTTGAAGTACTGTACCAATATTGACATATCTAGGAATAGTATATCATTTCTGATTGCTCTATAGTGTTACACAGTAGACATTTATATTAAAGAAATCCTTTAGCAATACTTTTAACTGCTAGGATTTCTCTGAACTGCAAGTCCACCACTTGCATATGCATGTTGCAATATAAGTCTTCCAACAAGACATTTCCCCCAGTTCCATTTAAAATCAACCAGCCCAGTTTAAATCATCAATTGCTCTGCATCTGTGATGGGAAATAGCCCTTACATGCTCATAGGTTCATAGCTACAAGAACATGTTCACACAGTCATGTCTCACCCAAAATAAACAGCTTAATCCCAAAGGTAGGGTGAGAATCTGAACTATGAATCACAGCCTGTTTCTCAGAATTCATTCCTAGAGGATCTGGTCAGAGGCCCTGACTCACTGAAGCCAATGGAAAGATTCTCATTAACTTCACTGGGCTTTGGATTAGGGAGCAGAGAGAGGACATGACAACATTCCATAATCAAACTGCTAATGATACTGCTTCATTACGCTTTTCATCACAGTTTTTCACACAGTTTCCACAGTATTCTTGTGGGCAAGTTAAAGTAGTATGGATTGGATGAATGGACTATAAGGTGGCTAGAAAGCTGGCTAGATTATCAGGCTCAGTGGGTAGTGATCAACAGCTCAATGTCTAGTTGGCAGCCGGTATCAAGTGGAGTGCCCCAGAGGTCTGTCCTGGGGCTGATTTTGTTCAGCATCTTCATTAATCTGGATGATGGGATGGATTGAATCCTCAGCAAGTTTGCGGGTGACACTAAGCTAGGGGGAGAGGTAGATATGATGGAGGGTAGGGATAGGGTCCAGAGTGACCTAGACAAATTAGAGGATTAGGCCAAAGGAAATCAGATGAGGTTCAACAAAGACAAGAGCAGGGTCCTGCACTTAAGATCGAATAATCCCATGCACTGCTACAGGCTTGGGACTGACTGGCTAAGCGGCGGTTCTGCAGAAAAGGATCTGGGAATTACAGTAGATGAGAAGCTGGATATGAGTCAAGAGTGTGCCCTTGTTGCCAAGAAGGCTAATGGCATATTGGGCTGCATTAGTAGAAGCATTGCCAGCAGGAATTGCCAGCGACGGAAGTGATTATTTCCCTCTATTCGGCACTGGTGAGACCACATATGGAATATTGTGTCCAATTTGGCCCCAAGTAGAGAAAGGATGTGGACAAATTGGAGAGAGTCCAGAGGAGGGCAACGAAAATTATTAGGGGGCTGGGGCACGTGACTTACAAGGAGAGGCTGAGGGAACTGCGGTTATTTAGTCTGCAGAAGAGAAGAGTGAGGGGGATTTGATAGCAGCCTTCAACTACCTGAAGTGGGGTTCCAAAGAGGATGGAGCTTGGCTGTTTTCAGTGGTGGCAGATGACAGAACAAGGAGCAATGGTCTCAAGTTGTAGTGGGGAAGGTCTAGGTGATGCACTGGAGTGGGTTACCTAAGGAGGTGGTGGAATCTCCATCCTTAGAGGTTTTTAAGGCCCGGCTTGACAAAGCCCTGGCTGGGATGATTTAATTGGGGTTGGTCCTGCTTTGAGCAGGGGGTTGGACTAGATGGTCTCCTGAGGTCCCTTCCAACCCAGATATTCTATCATGCTGTGATAATCATAACACAGGAATAAAAGATCATTTTGAACTTCTGAGAGAAAGCTTGTCATTGTCATTTTCCAGCCTTCCTGGGCTACCTGAAGGCCATTCTGTTTGCCAGAAGCTGGGAATGAGCAACAGGGAATGGATCACTTGATGATTATCTGTTCTGTTAATTCCCTCTGAGACACCTGACATTGTCAGAAGACAGGATACTGGGCTAGATGGACCTTTGGTCTAATTCAGTATGGCCATTCTTGTCTTCTTATGTCTCCCAGGAACTGCACTAGCAATACCACCATGTTAGCTACTCACTTACTGCATTTCTTTTCCCTCACGCTCACCACTGCTTCTTATCCTGGCTGACTGGTTTACTGTAAGATGAATGGAAAAAGAAATCTTTTTTTCTAGTCAGCAAATCTGAATAATTGCTTTCTATCACTGCGCTTCATAGCTGAAAGGGGCAAGTTTAATTAAATAAGAAAGCGCTGGAGTTCAACAGTACTTCAGTCACGCAAATAGTTTAATAACATGCTGTCCTTTCATGGCAACACAGTTGCCTTTTCAGCAATATTTACTTTTCTGCTAATATTTCCAGTCTTTTTTCGCAAAATCACAGTAGCAGCAATCTGCCAAAAGTTAAAAAACAATTTGCAATTAGCAGAGGAAGACTTGGAGTTTGCACACAGGAAAAAAAATATTGTTGCACAAATAATTTACTGAGGGCTCAATTCTGCTGGTGGTGAACTACGCTTGATGCGGTTGAGCACCCTCAAGTTCCATTGAACACAACCATCCACTCACATTAACTCAGTGAGCCTTGAGGGTACTAAGCAGCACCTTGCAGAATTGTGCCCCAAAAGGAGCATGTTCATTAAGAAAACTAGTCCAGAATATTTCATCATCTTTATTTCAATTATTTTAATATATTTTTTGTTCTGGACATGTGCTACCAGAATTTATATTAATGTCTATTGCCCCTCTAGTATAGGAACTGTACCAGAGCCCAAGATTTCATAGATTTTAAGCATGATGGGGTCAGTATGATAATGTAGTCTGTCTTCCTGCAGAGCCAGGGGCGGCTCCAGGCCCCAGCACGCCAAGAGTGTGCTTGGGGCAGCATGCTGCCGGGGGTGCTCTGCTGGTCGCCAGGAGGGTGGTAGGTAGCTTCGGTGGACCTCCCGCAGACGTGCCTGCGGAGAGGCCACTGCTCCTGCGGCTTCAGTGGAGCATCTGCAGGCGTGCCTGCAGGAGGTCCACCGGAACCGCAGGACCAGCAGACCCTCTGCAGGCACGTCTGCGGGAGGTCCACTGGAACCGCGGGACCAGCGACTGGCAAAGCGCCCCCCGCGGCGTGCCGCCATGCTTGAGGTGGCGAAATGGCTACAGCTGCCTCTGAGCAAAGCACAGGCCATAGAAACTCACTCAGTAATTTCTGCATCAAGCCGATAATTTGTGCTTGAGCTTGTCTTTGAATCAAGAGTGTATGTCTTTCTTCTTCTTCGAGTGATTGCTCACATCCATTCCAGTTAGGTGTGCGCACCGCGCGTGCATGTTCGTCGGAAACTTTTTACCCTAGCAACTCCAGTGGGCCGGCAGGTCGCCCCCTGGAGTGGCGCCGCCATGGCGCCCAATATATATCCCTGCCGGCCCGCCCGCTCCTCAGTTCCTTCTTACCGCCGTGTCGGTCGTTGGAACTGTGGAGCGCGGCATAGCTGTCCTCCACGTCCCTAGCTCTCCTAGTTATCTATCGTTTATCTATCGTTCATCTCTAGTTCCATTATAGTTGTTAATTAGTTTGTTAAGTAGATAGTTAACTTAAATAGTTGTTAAGTAGTTCTTCGCCGGGGGCTTAGCCCTTCCCGGCACCCGGCGCCAGGCTCATGCCTGTTTCGCCGGGCTTCAAACAGTGTGCGGCCTGCAAGAAGCCCATGCCTACCAGCGATCCCCACGAAGCGTGCCTGAAGTGCCTCGGGGAATCGCACAGATCCGACAAATGCCGCATCTGTAAGGCTTTTAAGCCGAGGACAAAGAAGGAGAGGGATCAAAGGCTCCGAACTCTCCTAATGGAGGCGGCACTTGACCCGACGGCTTCGCAGGCCGTGGTATCGGCACCGGCACCGGATCGCTCCGGCACCGAGAAGACTCCTCGGCACCGACCCTCTCCGGCACTGGAGTCAGAGCCAAGGCCGTCGAAGTCTGATACTCCGGCCAGGCAGACCCGGCTAGAGCGCCCGGCCTCGACATCGGCCGCGGCGCCGCTGGCACTGTCAGCACCGTTGACTCCGGGCCCGGCGGGTCCGTTGAGTCCGGTGCCGCCGAGCTCCCCCATGAGATCTGGGGTTGAGATAGTGGTCCCATCCACACCGGAGACCTTCGCCTCGGCTCGGGACCTTATTGCCCTGACTGAGCCCACTCGGCTGCCACCCCCGGTACCTCCGGTGCGGGTCGTGTCCAGAGGCAAGCCCATGATGTCGGCACCGCCCAGAGACAGTCGTTCACGATCCAGGTCCCGACGTCTTGGGCGCTCCAGATCCCGACGCCGCTCGCAGTCCCGGCACCGCTCCCCTCAGCGGTACCGGTCGCACTCGCGGCACCGGTCGGCATCGAGACGGTCGCGGTCAGGCTCCAGTCGTCGACACCGGCACCGCGATTCCAGGAGCAGGTCCCGACGCTACTCACCGCACCGGTCGACCTCCCGGCACCGAGCTGGTGGCAGGTCCCGGCCTCGGTCGACCTCCCGGCACCGAGCTGGTGGTAGGTCCCGGTCGACCTCCCGGCACCGAGCTGGTGGCAGGTCCCGGCACCGAAGCGGCGCCCGGTACCGATCAGGATCCCAGCACCGTGACAGATCCCGGTCCCGATCCCGATCTCGGCACCGATATGACTCCCGGCACCGGTCCCCGGCACCGAGACGATCCTCCGTGCCGGCCCGCGCAGACCCTTACCATCCAGGGTCGGCCCCACCATGGCCCTCGAGACAGCCGTCCGTATCCTCCCAGACGGACAGCGGGTATGCGCTGGGCACCGACCGGCAGGTGGCGCTGTTCGGTGATCCGCCGCTGCAGGACCAAGGCCCACAACAGTGGGGATTCTGGACACTCTGGGCATACCATCAGGCCCAGGGCCCCCAGCAGCTCCCTGCTAGACCGGCGACTGCGGAGCGTAGGGCCCCTGAAGCCTCGTTGTCTCGCCCCCCTCCCTCCCCGGAAGGGGAGGAAGGGTCCAAGCAGCAGGACTCCGCTGCGGCTCCGGAGGCAGAGGCGAGGGCTGAGGAAGACCCTCAGTTAGACACTCTCGTGCCTGGGGTCTCATCATCCTCCTCCCCGGATGAGGCGGTGGCGGGTACCTCCTCCAACAGTCCCCCCCCGCTGGATCTCAGGGCGCACCAAGACCTCCTCAGGCGATTGGCTCAAAATCTGAGTCTGCAGGCAGAGGAGGTCTCGGAGATAGAGGATCCAATTGTAACCATCCTCTCTTCTGATGCTCCCACCAGGGTCGCCCTGCCCTTCATACGGACCATCCAGACCAACGCCAATACCATCTGGCAGTCCCCGGCCTCCATCCCTCTGACAGCGAAAGGAGTCGAGAGGAAGTACATGGCCCCTTCTAGGGGATACGAATATCTCCATGTACACCCGACTCCGGGTTCACTGGTGGTGCAATCAGTGAACGATAGGGAGCGTCACGGCCAGGAGGCTCCAGCCCCCAAATCCAGAGAAGCCAGGCGGATGGACCTCCTTGGCCGTAAGGTGTATTTGGCTGGGGCGCTGCAGCTCAGGGTCTCCAACCAGCAGGCCCTGCTGAGCAGATATGCCTTTAATTCCTGGGTGGCAGTGGACAAATTTAAGGAGCTGCTGCCACAGGATGCTCGCCAAGAGTTTACGGCCATCTTGGACGAAGGCAAGAAGGTCGCACGCACGGCCTTACAAGCCTCCTTGGACGCTGCGGACTCGGCTGCCCGTACCCTCGCATCAGGAGTTACGATGCGTCGCATATCCTGGCTGCAGGTTTCCGGCCTTCCGCCGGAGCTCCAGCATACTATACAGGACCTTCCTTTCGAAGGCCAGGGCCTGTTTTCTGATAAGACAGACCCCAGACTCAAGAGTCTAAAAGACAACCGGGTCATTATGCGGTCCCTCGGGATGCACACCCCCGTGACGCAGCGTAGACCCTTTAGGTCGCAACAACAGCAACAACGTAGGCCGTTTTCCCAGTTCCGCCAGCGGCAGGACCTTTACAGGCGCCGCGGCAGGAACGGAAGGCGCAGGCAGTCGGGGAACCAAGGGGGGCAGAACCAAGGCTCCTCAAAACCCCCGCCTGGTCCTAAGCCTTCATTTTGAAGGTGCGCCCGAGGGCGCGGTAACAGTTTCCCCTATGGATCCTTCCCCCCCCGTTTTCCAACCGCCTTTCGTTTTTCCTCCCGGCGTGGTCCCAAATAACATCGGACCGCTGGGTCTTAAGCATGGTACAGACGAGATACCGCCTGCAGTTTGTTTCATTTCCTCCTTCCCGCCCTCCTTCCTCGTCCCTCTTCAGGGACCCCTCTCACGAGCAATTCCTTCGGCAGGAGGTGCAGACGCTCCTCAGCAAAGGAGCTATAGAGGTGGTTCCGGAAAACGAGAAAGGCAAGGGGTTTTATTCCCGCTACTTTCTGATCCCCAAGGCCAAGGGGGGCCTCAGGCCTATCCTCGACCTGCGAGAACTCAACAAATACCTCGTGAAGTTGAAGTTCCGCATGGTATCCCTGGGGACCATTATTCCATCCCTGGATCCGGGAGACTGGTACGCCGCCCTCGACATGCAGGACGCGTATTTCCACATTGCCATTTGGCCGCGCCACAGACGCTTTCTCCGCTTCGTTGTGGGGGCTCTTCATTATCAGTTTGCAGTCCTCCCATTCGGCCTGTCCACGGCCCCGAGGGTGTTTACAAAATGCATGGCAGTTGTCGTGGCACATCTTCGGCGCAACCGTGTCCACGTGTTCCCTTATCTGGACGACTGGTTGATTCGGGGCACGTCGGAACAGCAAGTCAACAGCCATGTCCGTGTGATCACCGGCATGTTTGCAAGTCTGGGCCTCTTGATAAACACAGACAAGTCCACCCTGAGGCCCACGCAGAAGGTGGAATTTATCGGGGCCGTCCTGGATGCCACTGTGGGCAGGGCCTCGCTGCCTCTGCAACGGTTCCAGACCATGGCGGCGATCGTTCAACGTTTGCGGTCAGCCCCATTGACGTCAGTGAGGACATGTCTAACCCTGTTAGGCCACATGGCGGCGTGCACCTTTGTGACCGACTACGCTCGGCTCCACATGAGGCCTCTCCAGCTGTGGCTTATCAGTCATTACAGGCCGGCAAGGCAACCGTTAGACATGTTAGTCACAATCCCCCAGAAGGTCTTAGATTCTCTTGGCTGGTGGTTAGACCAGTCCGTATTATGTGCGGGTCTTCCCTTCCACCCCTCTCAGCCCTCGGTATCCCTGACAACGGATGCCTCAGATCTAGGCTGGGGGGCCCACCTAGGGGCCCTGCGGACACAGGGCCTGTGGTCCCAGGAGGAGGTGGGGCTACACATCAACATGCGGGAGTTGAGAGCGGTCCACCTTGCTTGTCAAGCGTTCTGTCATCAGCTTCAGGGTCGTTGTGTCGCCGTGTTCACGGACAACACGACGACCATGTACTATATCAACAAGCAGGGCGGCACCAGGTCCTCCTCCCTGTGCCACGAGGCGATACGACTCTGGGACTTTTGCGTAGCCCACTCCATTCACCTCAGGGCTTCCGTCCTCCCTGGAGTACGGAACACACTGGCGGATCGATTGAGCAGATCCTTCCTGTCACACGAGTGGTCCCTTCGCCCGGACGTCGCTCTCTCCATTTTCCGGAGGTGGGGTTATCCCCTGGTGGACCTCTTCGCGTCCAAGGGGAACAGGAAGTGCCAAGCGTTCTGCTCCTTTCAGGGCAGGGAGCCGGGGTCGATAGCGGATGCCTTCCTCATCCAGTGGTCAACCCACCTGTACTATGCGTTTCCCCCGTTCCCTCTGGTCCACAAGGTCCTCCTGAAGGTGCGCAGAGACAGGGCTCTCGTGATCATGGTGGCCCCGGCATGGCCCAGGCAGCACTGGTACACCATGCTGCTGGACTTGGCCATAGCCGACCCAGTTCCCCTGCCCCTTCATCCGGACCTGATTACCCAGGACCACGGGACCCTCTGTCACCCAGACCTGCAGTCGCTGCACCTAGCGGCGTGGCTCCTGCGTGGCTGACTGGTTCCGAGCTGCGCTGCTCCACGCCTGTGAGAGAGGTGCTCTTGAGCAGCAGGAAACCGTCCACAAGAGCCACATATTCGGCGAAATGGAAGCGCTTCTCCTGTTGGTGCGTAGAGAGAAATCTCCGCCCTATGGAAGTTTCGATAACCGAAATCTTAGACTACGTTTGGTCCCTCAAAGGGCAAGGTCTGGCCTTATCGTCGTTGCGAGTCCACCTAGCAGCTATCTCCACCTTTCACCCGGGTGCGGACGGTCGCTCCGTTTTTTTTCACCCGACGGTGTCGAGATTCCTTAAAGGGCTGGAACGTTTATTCCCTAACGTCCGTCCCCCTGCTCCAACCTGGGATCTTAACCTGGTGTTGTCCCGGCTCATGGGGCCCCCCTTTGAGCCGTTAGCTACTTGCTCCCTGCTCTACCTCTCTTGGAAAACTGCCTTTCTAGTGGCTATCACCTCAGCTAGACGGGTGTCGGAGCTCCGAGCTCTTGTGGTAGACCCCCCATATACGGTCTTCCACAAGGACAAGGTGCAGCTGAGACCACACCCTGCTTTTCTGCCCAAGGTGGTCTCAGCCTTCCACGTCAACCAAGAGATTTTCCTTCCGGTTTTTTTCCCAAAACCTCACTCCTCAGGCAGGGAGCAGCAGCTCCACTCGCTGGATGTCCGTAGGGCTCTCGCGTTCTACATAGAGAGGACTAAGCCCTTCCGAAAATCCCCCCAGCTTTTCGTGGCGGTAGCAGATCGTATGAAAGGGCTTCCTATCTCCTCCCAGAGGGTATCCTCTTGGGTTACGTCCTGTATCAGGACCTGTTATGACTTGGCCCATGTCCCTACGGGCCGTGTGTCTGCGCATTCTACCAGGGCGCAGGCGTCGTCGCTGGCTTTCCTCGCCCGTGTGCCCATCCAGGAAATCTGTCGGGCAGCGACCTGGTCATCGGTCCACACCTTTGCTTCCCACTACGCCCTGGTCCAGCAGTCGAGGGAGGATGCGGCCTTCGGAACTGCAGTGCTCCGTGCCGCGACTTCTCACTCCGACCCCACCGCCTAGGTATGGCTTGGGAGTCCCCTAACTGGAATGGATGTGAGCAATCACTCGAAGAAGAAAAGACGGTTACTCACCTTTGTAACTGTTGTTCTTCGAGATGTGTTGCTCACATCCATTCCACACCCGCCCTCCTTCCCCACTGTCGGAGTAGCCGGCAAGAAGGAACTGAGGAGCGGGCGGGCCGGCAGGGATATATATTGGGCGCCATGGCGGCGCCACTCCAGGGGGCGACCTGCCGGCCCACTGGAGTTGCTAGGGTAAAAAGTTTCCGACGAACGTGCACGCACGGCGCGCACACCTAACTGGAATGGATGTGAGCAACACATCTCGAAGAACAACAGTTACAAAGGTGAGTAACCGTCTTTTAAAACTTCAAGTGATGGTGAATCTATGTCCTTAGGTAAGTCATTCCAATGGTTAATTACCCTCACTGTTAAAAACGTGCACCTTATTTCTAATTTGAATTTCTGTAGCTTCTACAGGATTTCATTACTTCTTTTCTGATAGATTAAAGAGCCCTCTATTGTCAGAAATCTTTACCCTGTGTAGGCACTTGTAGACGAGTCACCTCTTGAGCTAGCCCAACGTACCTAAACAACTCTTATAATCCGTTACAAGAAAATCATAACAGTTTTAGAGATCACCTCCAAAATATCTGACTTAAAGTGAATGTGTCAATGGCTTCATTAATATCCAATGAGACCCGGCTAACCTATAGACAAAGAGGCAGTTCCTCAGCTGTAAATTGTCATAGTTCCATTGAAGCCCTCTGCCACTAGATACTTTCCTGAGAACAATGCCTTACACAATACATGAACGGTAATCATTCTAATAATATCACATTGGGTCTCAGTGACTCACTCTGCTAAAATGGTGCCAGTAAAAGTCATTGTTTTCCAATGGAAACATCTTTGGTTCAGAGGGAAAATAGAGTTACTATCTTGAGCATTCCTATTTTAGTCAGAGAATCTTAAACTGGGTTTCCCTATAGACGTCTCAGTTGTCCAAAATACCTTTTAACAAAGCCACACAATATAATAAAATGACCTGAAATCTTGAAGATGGAACCTGAAACCATTACAAGCCTCAGCTAGCAATGGCTGAACCACAGTCTTTTGGAAAAATCACCCAAAATTTCAAATGCTTCTTTAGAGAATTTTGGGTTGGAAGTTAAACTGGGTATCTGAGAAGTACTGGCTTTTTTACAAGTTTCCTGACTTCAAATGAATCAAAATTATCCAAAGTTTGGGTGTTTTTTTAAACTATCTTTTCTTCATTCCAGCTTTGTTTGTTTGTTGCCAAATCTAACAGACACCAAACCCCATTAAGAAAATGAAAACTTACCCAACATTTTCTAACTTCAGGAAAGTTTCACTTTGGTAGATTTGTGCCATTTCTAATTTCATCTATTCATAACCTACCAAAATCTGCACATGCAAAAAGAAAACAAAAACTTACTAAGTTCGTGACCAATATTTTAAATGAATAAAGAAAGCATTACTATGTGCTTTACTAATTTCACAGCACATTTGTACAACAGTGCACTTAAAAAAAAATCTGATGGCGAAACAACAGTGCTTGAAATAAGTCTGCACTTAAATATCCTATGTGTATGAGCTAATGTACCTGAAATATATTTAGATATATCTTTGTACTAATAAAGAGCAATGGTGCCCTGAAAAACTGCTAGATATGCATGTTCGTGTGAGTTTTACACGTGAATAACGATAGTGAAATTCATCTTCATGAAATGACAAAATAGGAGGCTGATGACTTCAGGCAGTTCTTCCTGCTTATGCCAAATGGTTTACATATCTGGCAAACTGTTTCTGTGGCACCCTGCCAAGCAACAGCAGCATCTTAATGTGCTTTTCCAGGTAACACCTAATTCAGAGGAAAAAATCTGTGAATGAAATTCACACTGGCATTAGGTGTACATGCAAGGCCATCTGTACTAAAGCATCCCAATAGGGCTGCCCAAGGAATGCACAGATAGAGGAAGCTGGGTGCCACTCTGTGCTGGCTCTGGGACTCGGCTGGCATGGTGGGGTGATTTAGTGAGGGGCTTGATGCAGAAGCACAGCGTGTGGAATTATATGGTTACAGAGGCCAAACCAACACATGTAGTAGGTATGGAGAGGGAACAACCACTATTCTGTCCCATAGACTGGTAAAGTGGTTACATTGCAGGCCCATGCCATGTCTGTGGGTAGGTGGTGAATTCCCCAAAAGCCTCTGCAGCAATCCACACACAAAGCCCAGTTTCTTGGGATGGGTGAATTTGACCCTATGTGACCAAATCAATAGAACTGAGTGTACAGATATTCTTCACATGGCTCCATCTGAACTATCGAAACGGATCTTCTAAAGTCTATTGCATTTTTGTTGATAAAAACTTGAACCACCTTCTGCATTGTTAGTTTATTGTACTTCAGAGATTTTCTTGGTGTGCCATGTTTATTTTTCTAGTATTTTATATTTTATGGCTATCTGGTGACATGCTTAGAAAATGCAAGAGACAATTCACACAATGCAATTTCTAAGGAAAAGTGCAAAGCAGTGACAATGTGTTCCATGCAACAGTATTCAAATGTAGGTTTTGGGAGAATCATTTTCTAAAGAGCTCTGCTAAAAAGGTCAGGAATAGTCATGCACTCTACTTTTGCCCCCCTTTTAGAAGGGCAACAAGAGTATTAGCAACCATATAGTTATCTCACACAGTTAAAAGCTACTTTCTTCTCCCACAGATGTAGGAAATACAGCAGAAGGTCAATGATGATCAGGACAACGTCCCCTCCAGACTCTGACCACGACTCTGGAATAGACAAAAAAGAGCCCGTCCTCCAGATATTCCATTCCAGGTTTTACACTAAACAATGTGCATAGTAAGACAGACTCTGGGAGCTCAATGTTCTGTGAATCCAGATAGTGCAGGCATGATCAATATACCCAATTATTTTTCACTAATAACATGGTGATGAGCATGGTATAAATGCCTATCTAGGTAGGTACATAAGCAGATAGATTCCTGATCCAGCTCCCATTAAACTACATGAAAACAGTCCCAGAGACTTCAGCGAGAGCTGGCTGAGGTCCTTAGTAAAAGGTACACAGGTACCTTATTGCTGAGACTCAGTGGCTTGATTTAAGGCCTTTCCAGTCATTTGGAACAAACCAGTGAGCTGTCATTTTGATGCATTCTATGAAAAATGAGGGTTTCTGAGATGCATTTCTAACTCATAACCACAGCAAGCTAAATACCAGGCCCTTTTTTGTGGTTAAAAACGTTGTTGTGTTTTTTAAATTTCAAACAATTCAACAGCAGGGGAACATGAAAAAATATATTACCTTTCTCCTCAAAGTTTGAATTTGTTGATGAAAAATTGTGTTGAAACAAGAAAATTAACCAAAAAATTTCAACCAGCTCTTCTCAGGATCCTGACTGAATCAGAAGCGATATAGCTGAACTCACAGAACTTTGGTGATATTTCCTCCTAAGTAACACAAAATGCACACCCATGAATTCCCTTAGTTATACTGGAACCAAATAACTGCATCTCTTCATTTGAGTACAATGCTCCATAGCAGCCAAACCACCAATTATTTCATCCTAAATATGGATTTTGCCTTTCTATACTTAAACTGAGCTCCAATTGAGATCAGTAGGAGCACCAGGTTACACCCAGAGGTTAGCACATCAGTTGAAAGCACCAGATCAAAGCTCACCTTGGGCCTTCAGTGAACCACACACACATTATTTTTCACTAAAACTAAATTCTGCTTTGACTTTTGCCCTGCACAATCTCATTGACCTCAGTGGGATTTCATGGGGGAAGAGGCAGTGTAAGCACAGAATTTGTTTTAGTCCATGTCAGTACTAGGAGCACTTTGCCAGCATAGCTATACCAGTACTTTATACCAGCAAAGAACTCTCCATTGTGGACACAGCTTATACCAGCAAATCTTCCCACCACTGCCAAACAAAACAAGCTGTACAGTAAAAGTGCGGCTGCATCTACTCATGTGCTTCTGCCAGCACAATTTGTCAGTCAAGAATCATACCTCTTCACACCCCTGACCAACACAGCTACAGTGGCAGACATCTTTAATGTAGACAGCCCTAGTATTTAATGAAAGCACTTTTAAACCAGTAGGAGGGACAGTGAGATACTTAAATAAGAGCCTGTCAGGTTGGTGGAAAGGATTGAGACAACAATAGGTGAATGAATCCATAGTTGAATTAAATACTTACATATCACCAAGGTCAGCTCATGTTCGGCCAAAGGTTCTTAAAGAACAGGCAGAGAGGACTAGAGCCATTGTCAGTCATTTTTAACAACTCATTAAAAACAGATGAGGTGCCGGGGACTGAAGGACAGCAAAGGTATTACTATCAGTTAAGTAGGTAATAAATGAGAACGGTGGTGGGAGTTAAAGTCACTGAGACTCACTTCGATACCTGGTAAAATATTAGAGCAGATAATAAAAGGGATTGATCTGTAAACATTTAGACCAGGGCTTCCTAACATGGGGATTTGCAAACAGGTAAAAAGGAGGAGGTGTGACCACCTTCCCTTTCTTAATGGCTAGATATTGGGGCAGCATGAGGGGAAGCATAATGAAAACAATAGGAAAGGGTCCCAAAACGTTGTTGTAACATACCATCCCATTACGGAAGGCATGGCGAACTGATGCTTTAGATAATAACTTGGTGGCCAATAGGCCACATATAGTCATAAAGGCTACATCATGCCAGATAAGCATGCTACTCAAGGACGCAGAGAGTGGCAATTAGAAGCCAGGAAACGAGGTTGTACATGTGTGCTGAGTTGGAGGGAGCTGACAGAGAAGAAGGACACAGAAGCATGTAGCTGTAAACTTGGAATGTTCTTGGGGCAAATGCTGGAGAGAGAGCAGTAATCCTTAGAAGGCTCTAGGCAGAGCAGACCAAAACTTAGACTGGAGCTTGCCCAGTGATGGATAATCTATTTATCTATCTAGTTTCTTACCTGGGGCTATCAATGTTATGTCTAAACTCCAAATGCAAAGCTAGGCTGTATGCAGTACATAGATATACACATATATACCACCAGGGCAGCAATAAATGAGTCCTGGCTCAGGAACAATAAGATTCAGCTTGAACTTTTGTCTTTCTCTTGAAGGAAACTCAAACCTAGACAATGTAAGAGTTTCTTGAGCCCGCTACCTCCTGCCTGACAGATTTTCTTCAGGCTGGTATGTTTTAGCTCATTGGTTTACAGGGTCTTTTTGTTCTAATATGCAAGAGTATCCATTAAAAAGAAAAACCAAAATATCATTATATTGGGCTAGCTGCTCAGCTGGTGTATAGTTAATGGAGCTATGCATTCAGCCCATTGAATATTCAGGAAACAGATGTGAAGCCCATTTGCTACATGCTTGACTGTTCTGTTTTCTGTGTCCCAGGTAAGTCAAATAAAATTAGTTCTTCCACCTTTTAACATGCCTAGTATGCTGAATAAGATCTATAACAATCTGTCACCAAACTGCTTGAAAAATGATCTTGATAAAGGAGCCTTCTTTAGCCTTTATTGGCCGTACTCCATGAGACTAATTTCAGGTTCCTTTTTAAAGAACAGATTTTCCAAATCGTGGGTATTTCTTTGTCTTTATGCCTACAGCTGGCGGAATGGGGTTTTTTGTTTTGTTTTTGTACTTAGTCTCTACTGCTCTTATGCTGAATTATTTTGAGCAGTATTTGATTTTAGCAGGTAACACCTACTAGACTCTAGCATGGGGGAATCCCAGCTTCAGGAATGTACTTAAGTCCCATTAAAGATAAGCATATGCTTATATGCTGTCCTGAACAGCAATGATGTACTAGGGCCTTGATTCAGGAAGTCAGACCAGATCAAGAGTATTTAAAGCTACACTTTACTAGCTGAGGAGCTAGCTTTAGGGCCCTGTTCTCCATTGCCTTGCACCTACACCTGTTCAAAGTGGGTGTAAAATGATATCACTAGTGTGAGGAGAGAATTCTCAGCTGGTACCAATTTACAGCCAAGTTGTGCAGGAGTAAATGACAACACAAGGTCCAGGCAGTGACGAATCAGGCTTTAGGACTATTAGCGCTTGGATGCCTTTCTGCAATATAATGGAAATCAACTTTCCCATGCTGGTAGACCAAGAGAGTGGGTGTTCCATTTGTCTGCATTTATTTTTCATTGTCATGAGTCTACAACTTCCTAGTCCACTAGCTTTAAGCCTCAACACAGCACAGAGCCATTTGTTTAATTTTAAATCATGTTTTAGCTATTGCTGTATTAAGTCTTATAGTAGTAGATTTACACAGATCTGTTGGGTCAAAGCCTGAGCAGGTGTGAACACCAGCTGAGAACCTGGTCCAGGAGATCTTATTATTAACTGTTATTTCTATTTTCCTCCCTTTTGGGACCTTTTAAATTGTTAATTTTCATTCATTGTGTGTGTATAATATATATTATTTGCATTTTATAAAGGCACTTTATTTATGGCAGTCATTCTACTGAGAATGAAAGAATACTGCTGCTTTTGATGTAATGCTGGTTATCCCACTACTTTCAATGCTTTTGATGTAATGCTGGACATCCCACTACTTTCAATTACTGTGGTGCTGTATTGTTTACATGTTTCCTCCTTCTGCTGATTTCCACACCCAAAGCATCCATGGTACACAGCATGGAAATTATGTAGAAGGATGTCTTTAAGGCCTGGTCTACATTGGGGGTGGGGACGGGTGTCAATGTAAGATATGCAACTTCAGTTAGGGGAATACCATACCTGAAGTGAACGTATCTTATTTTGACTTACCTCCTGTCCGCATGGTGCAGGATTGACGGCCACAGCTCCCCTGTTGACTCGGCTACCGCTGTGCGCTTTGGTGGAGTTCTGAAGTCGACGGGAGCACATTTGGGGATTGATATATCGCATCTAGACGAGACGCGATATATCGATTCCCAATAAACCAATCGCTACCCGCCATTCTGGCGGGTAGTCTGGACATACATACCCTCAGAGTGGCCATACATGTGGTAGTAGCTCTGCTGTGGTATTAAAACCAATGCATTGTAATGAGAAAATAATAGCCTTGTAAGCTTGCTAAAAACTTCTGTCCATGGGGAAATGGAGCATAGAGTTGCCCAAATGATTAGGCTGGTGTTAGGGAAATAGTAAGGATGTCCATGTGCCTTTTACATATTTAACCTTCACCACTTGTACTGAAGTTGCTAGGGAAGAAGGCTGCAAAAACAATTTCGGATTCCCTCTAATGTCTATAAATAAGATAAGGCCTTCCATCTTCTGGGCAAGGCAGCACAAGCTCTGAAAAATCTTCTCTCCTCCAACTCCATTTTGGTTTTCCAGTGTCTTCCATCAACTCCCACAGTGTAAAAGATATACAATACTTTTATTGCATCCAGCCCCTTGCAGTATATTTGGCTGGCCAGGCTAAGGTGGCTTTGCTTCCTTTGTATGCTACTAAAATGAATGGGGAAGATTTTCCAAGGCAAAGAAGGTGAACTATTAAACTTTCAATGGTAACCGCCCTTTGTGCCTTTGAAAATC
Source organism: Gopherus evgoodei (assembly GCF_007399415.2). NCBI lineage: Eukaryota > Metazoa > Chordata > Testudines > Testudinidae > Gopherus > Gopherus evgoodei. The sequence goes on from NC_044323.1 coordinate 72,692,084, forward strand.
TCCTCTTGACATCCTTCCCATTCATTCATTAATAACTAGGCTGCCCATAGAGAAGATCGTAATATGAACAAACATACCCATTTCTGGCACAGAAATGGTTGATTTTTTTGTCCCTTAACATCTGAAAAAATTGAACCTGATGCATCAAACCCCTCTCCTAATTAATCAGTTGGCTTGTTCATGCCTCCTAATCTAAAATGTGAGAGTTTTCTGGCAATCTGAAGTGCCTCAGGGATAAAATAATGGCATCGAGTTCCTTACTAGCAAATCAAGCTTTTGGAGCCTGCCAGCATTAATCAAACTTACTGGACTGTGGCTTAATCAAAGCAAAAGAAAAAGGCATATGCTGAAGTGTTTGAGTGGCCATGAGCGCAGGGTGCTATGTCCTCTCCAAAGTCTCTTGATACATAATAAATGCGCATAAAGAGATATAGCGTATCTAAAAATAAAGCCCAGTTCCATGATGATCCCAACAGGAACGAAGCGGAACATTTCACACCTCAACTTCTTCTACATTTTAATTCACTTTGAACACTACTGAGCAATTTTGCCCCATGATACTTGACTCCAGGAATCCTAAAATCTTAATGTATGATTCACAGTGGAAGTGGAGTTGAAGGCCAAAGGACTGGATCTGCATGTTCACAGGGGCCCGATTCTCCTCTCACTTGTACCAGTGTCACTCCATTAGCTTTGGTGTGGTTACTCGCAGTATACTGTGATGTGAGATCATGATCAGGGCCCAGCTAAGGACCATGGCAAGAGAAGGGGATAGTTGTATCTGATCTGGATCTAGGAGGGGAAGAGAAAAAATTGTGAAAAAACTCACCAGATGAAAACTCTTTTAAAGAGCCTGTCACAACTGGTTGCAAATAGCATTGTGACGGGGCATTATATGGTTGTAAGAAGGCAAATGGGGAGGGACTGACAGAGAGAACATAGGGGAAAAGCCAGATTGTGGGATTCACAAAACCTGAAGTTGAACAAACCCCTAATTTGCAGGAGAATCTGAACAGTGAGACTTGTAGGGACAATGGGAGCCTGACTCCTCTGCAAGGGAAGGAAGAGAGTGAAGAGAACCTGCAATGAATTGAACACTCTGGCCCACCTAGCAAAGCACTTAAATCACTGAGGCTGATCACACGCTTAGAGTTAGAATGGGTAAGTTTGCTGGATTGGGGCCAGAGACCTCAGCACTGCGAGGATCAAGCTCAGGGGAGAGGATCTGTGGGGGGAAAAAGACTGAGGCAAGATGAATTCCCAGAGAATAACCCTACTGGACTGGAGCATAAAGAAAGCAGAGGTTCCCCAAAAAGGGAAAGGAAGGGGACAAGAGGATGAACTCGTTAAAAGGGAAGAAACCACCCCGCACAGACCTGCTTCTTTAAAAGTAAAAGGGTAATGGGGGGTGGCCGAACGGGTGTCACGGGGGGGCAGCAGGATGGTCTCCTTTCCCTGCTATGCACTGAGTGCTGCCAGAGATGCAATGCAAACCTTGGGACAAAGGTGAACAGCCGCTTGCAAGATGAATTCAGTGAACTGCTGGGAAAGAACAGCAAACTGCAGCAGGAGTCACTGAGAAACTGGAACGGGTCACAGGCATCACATAGAGAAGGTGCTGTTCTCACAAAGGTCCTCGGGGCATGTAAGGATTTCTTCTCTGAGCAACAGCCAGGTGGATAAAAAGAGAAAGGAGATGACCACATTCAGGTGCATACCTAGACTTCTGCAGTCACTCAGCACCTGGTAGGATCATGAAAACCCTCAGTGGTCTAATCACTGTTGTGTAAGCGGGGAAGTCAACACAAGTCCACGGCCCCTGCCCTAGCCAAAGCCATTGCGCAAGGTAAGGAATATGCTGTAATATGGGAATATCACTGAGGGAGAATAACCTGGCAAAGCCCTGGCTGGGATGATTACATTGAGGCTGGTCCTGCTTTGAGCAGGGGATTGGACTAGAAGACCTCCTGAACTCTCTTCCAACCCTAATCTTCTATGATTCTGAGGACTGGAGAGCAGAACCAACCCTGGGGAGGCAAGGACCAGAGGGGAACCTAGAGAGGTGGGAAGGGAAAAGGAGGAGGACAGAGAAACCTGCTGGGCATCCAAACAACTCTGTAAGGATCACCAGAGTGTGGCATAGAAACAAAGGGATCCTGAGGTATGAGGGGCCTTTCCCATGTCTGGGATACTAGTCTGGTCCTGTGCAGGGCCATCCAGGAAGCAAAGGACTCCTGACCTCTTCTCTGCTGCACAGGGAGCATGAACATTTCAAACATTATAAAAAAGTAAGGAAAGTCCTAGGCAAAAACATTGACAAAGATTTTTGCCCTTAAACTGTGGATGTGCAAACAGCCTCAACTCCAGCAAATGTTTTGTCTGGGAATATACCAAACTGTGGAGGCCACACATGTGATCTGCGTTCATTATTCCCATGTGTACAAAGGATAGTTTTGCTGCTCTGTCACCACCATAAATGAGGATAACTTTGTACAATTTTGATATATCTATTGTGAAATATCCATTCACTTTAAACTACAAGCTTCACTGCGTAACTTCTGTGTTCCCCAAGATAGAAACTGCACATTCCACTATCAGTTTGTCTCTGCTTAGAGGGGGAATGGTTGTGTGGCAGATGTGTCTGGCGAAGCGGGAATTCACCCACGAAAGCTCATGCTCCAGTATATCTGTTAGTCTATAAGGTGCCACAGGGCTCTGTTGCTTTTTACAGATCCAGATTAACACGGCTACTCCTCTGATACTCGTTTCTGCTAGTATCCCTGCTGGCCACCTCCCTATGTCTCTTTCCTGGTTCACTACACTGTCAAGAATAACACATGCTCCTGGACGCTCACCATCCCTCATCTAGCTTGTCTAGGCTCATAGAAGTTGGACATAGAAGAGTCTTGCACTGTATCAGAGATCACTCAACCCAGCCGACCCCTCTCCCTGCCAAAGTAAGATGTGGCACCTGAGAGAAGATTTATATGAACTGACATTGTATTTGGTCTTAGCCAGGAGATGAAAATAAAAGGTTGGGATAGGAAGGGTGGGAGAGAAAAAGGGGGAAACCAAAAACAAACTATTTCTTCTAATCTCCAAGATGCTTATGCATTAAATTTGTTGGATGTTCCCAAATTTTACTGAAAGCTCCTATGGATTTTCTACAGGAAAAACTTACTGTGGTCTCTTTTTGACATACTGAAACTCCAAGGTATCTTCTGCTTTCTATTTCACCCAGTGTCACTATTCATATGGCAAGTCATTTGTTAGCCAATTTCAAGCTCTGTAGAGCACAACTGACCATTAGTGTTTGCAGATCAGTATGATCAAATATACATGTGTGATGCATTAATATCTGTGAAAGAGTCACATGGGCATTTAAACATGTTCTTTGTATAGTTTCTCATTTATTGTAAACTGTGCAAATCTACAGGTTCCAGACCTCGCCTCAATTTTATCTTCTGTTAGTTGATCACTCCCTCCTCTCATCTACCAGACAATAATATAGCCTTCAATTTGAAGGGAAATAGTGTCATAGAAATAAGATGTTGTCTAGCTACTACAAGTGTCAGGCGTCTTGAGCTAGGCTGGGCTTCTTTAACCTTGCTGAAAGGTTCATCGCTGATAGCCAAGTGGATGAGAGTTTTGAGAGTGGCTAGGTGTTTTTTAACTAGCGCGGTCTCAGCAGGGTAGTGCTGCGTGGCCATGGCATCTGGGAATAGTATTGATCTGGTGTATCTCCCAACAGCAGCCTTCTTTTGTGAGGTTACAAAGGAGCCTCGGGTGAGAGTTGAAATCTGCCTTCCCATGGCAGAATTTCCCCTTAGGCACAATGACCACTGCAGCTGGAGGGGATGTAATTTGTACCTCCCTGCAGCAATGGAGAGGACTCCAGCCCTGTGAGCATAGTTCTACAGGTTCAGTTCATGTACATGTAAATACCGTTATTGATTATAATTATGGTTGATGTAGCCCTCCTGCCCAATGCCAATGGCAGCAACAAGGGCCAGTTTAATAATAAGTGTAGGGATCCTTTCTAATACGAATAAAACAATGACTCAAGACCCCACCCTGTCATACTCCTCCTTCCAGCTCTTGGAAACAGAGGAGATTGGAATTTCCCTGAGCATCTTGTCAGGTGGTTCATCCCCACTCAGCACCACTCCAGAGTCCTAGGGAACCACAGATACCCTTTAATTTAGGGGGGAAAGGAGAAACCCAGATAAAAGGACCATGGTAACATGCTTACATACAAGAGTCAAAGGTAACCAGTATGTCAGGAGTATGGCCAACCCCATGCTTCCAAGTACTAATTGTCCAGTTTATTGAGGTCCAGGACTTCATCACAAAACAATCCCCATTCATCTAAAAACCCTGTTAGACTCAGTGGTAGCCACAGCAGTGGTGGGGGGCAAGATGTGAGGCATCATGGGGGCTCTCCTCCACCTGTCTATTCCAGTCCAGAGAAGTCTGCACCACGAAGGTCTGCTCTAAGTTGTAGCTACCTGGCCCAGCTCCATGATATCAACTCTTCCAGTCTGGTCAGACGTTGCTGTGAAGTCAGCTCTATGCTGCTGCTAGTCCAGGCTTGCCCACTCCCACAAAACTGCATTCACAGTATTCATTCAAAATCTCCAGCGAGGGAACCCAGAGCAAAACTGACCCCTGCACAAGGTTCTTGCTGTTGGAAAGAAAGCACCCAGTCTTTAGAATACAGCTCTTGGATGCTGAACATGAATCCTATTCCTGAACCAGAGTGCACCACTTACAAGCTCAGAGTGACCCAGGGCACAATTCCTATGCCCCTCCATGAGTACAGGCACAGCAACAGTCTTCTATCATTTCTACAAACAGGCCATAGACAAATTCCAACTAAAGCAACAAATCAGTGTGTGGAACTATGGGTGAGCAGCACTGCGACTCACACATGAGGCTGGCTCAAACTAGTTTTCCCCCTTTTCCCCTACAGAGGCAGCAAAGTTCCATCCCTCTAGTTCTGGGTTTACATTTACCTTGCAGTAGGGATTACAACGGACTCGCTACCAGGGCCAGCTCCAGGCACCAGTGAACCAAGCAGGTGCTTGGGGTGGCTAGTGACAAGGGACAGCACGTCTGGGTCTTCGGCAGCAATCCAGTAGTGGGTCCCTCAGTCCCTCTTGTAGGGAAGGACCCGCCACTGAAGTGCCGCCAATTGCAGGGTTTGGGTTTTTTTTTTGCTTCGCCGCTTGGGGCAGCAAAAAAGCTGGAGCCAGCCCTGTTCGCTACATCTCAAATCCAGTCCTTGTTCTCAGTGTTCAGCAGGGTCAGATTGAAGCAAACCAGAGCCCTAGGCACATACCCACCATGTAGTGGTGGCATCTCTATACTATGGCCATGACCCTGTCACTGTGGGCCTATCCTTCCTTGGGGCGGCAGTGGAAGGAATCCCAAACATCTGCTAGGATTGAAGGTGGGGGGGGGGATCTCACCACTATCCATTGGGCAGACTCCCTACTGGACCATCATTTCTTGTCAAATAGGCTGGATTCTTCCCGGAGGATGGAGGATTCCAATCCCATCCAACCAAGCAGAGGCGTTTCTGTTGGCCGCTGACACCACCCACAGAGCTATAGTGGAGTGGAAGCAGTAAGGACCTACTTGCACAAAATCCCCTGCTGGGGTGGTGTTGCCAGGGACTCCAAGAACAGCAGGCATCGGAATTAATACTCCATTGAGAAGAAAGAAGCACTCCATCCCCCCCAGAGAAGCCATTGTTTCAGGCTGTCTGCAGACTAAGGTAGATATCACTGCACCAATTACATTCAGGGCAGGTGTCCAGGTTTCCTTTCAAACCATGAGAGCTAGAAATGTATTTTTTTTTTAGTTAAAAAAGAAAGCTCAGATTCTGAAGTTAGAGCCTGACTCCAGAATTTAGGGCCCAAGGCATTTGTCTGTAGTGCCTCTGAGTTAGTCTATTGAGACCTCTACCTCCAGCTCCGGCTGTATCACGTGAGGTGAGCAGCAAGGTCGTCGACAGATTTCTGTTAAATGAGTTCTTCCTATACGTTCTGCTGTTCCATGGCATTCTCTGGGCTGTGTGAAGCACAAGCCACCTGCCTGTCCCACTTGATGTCATTTCCACTTCAGTGTGCCACTGCTATTCCATTGCCACAGCCTCTGAAACTCACACGGCACTGCCTTGCTATCTGCTTAAGTAATCAGCATTCAGAAAGAATGGCAATATTTTGAACAGATGAGAACTGGGCTGTTCTTTGCAAATGCTGGCAGACCGTGCAGCAGGACCAGATGAATATCAAAAGATCTTATGTTCCTTCATGGAACAGAGCAGTCATAACAATGGCACAGTTCTTTGCCGCACCAGCTGTGGGGGATTTTTCTCATCTAGGCAAACTGGAAAATGCCCACTCTTTCCAACGCACAGTACTTTGTAGCAAGGAAAAAAAATCACACTACACTGTGTGCTGCTCTACTTTAGCTGTCTGATATGGCCTTCCCTGAGTTTCTGTATGGGAGGTGCTATGTGCCACCAAAGGGACAAGATCAAACAGCCTTGAATGCACTAGATAGTGCCAGAAACAGTTAAGAAGCAGAAAAGGACCCAGCTCACAGCAGCCTGATAAATAAATTAGAGATGGAACTGTCGCGTCCCTTCACAACAAACAGCAACTGTTGGAGGTGGGAGTCATTAATCCTGAGGAGTTCATGTGGCCCATGAAACAGCCCTGCAAGTTCCAGCAAGCAGCAGCAGAAGACATATAAATGGGTGAGTTTCCAGCCTAAGAGTCTAATTAACCCTTCAGAAAATTTAAGATTAGGGAGTCTCATTGCATCCCCTGATGGAAGAGTTCAGTGAAAACAACAACAGATAAAAGCAAAGAGTGGCCTAACAAGTGGATTGGAAGAGGCCAAATAGCCAGATCTGAGTTCTCACACCTTCTTGTCAACTGTTTGAAATAGGCCACCCTGATTACCACTACAAAAGTGATTTTTCCTCCTTTTGATAGTAGCCCACTTTAATTGAATTGTCTTGTTAGAACTGGTAAGGGAACTCCCATCTTTTCATGTACTGTGTATATATATCTTCCTACTGTATTTTCCACTGCATGCATCTGATGAAGTGGGTCTTAGCCCACGAAAGCTTATGCCCAAATAAATGTATTAGTCTCTAGGGTGTCACAAGTACTCCTCATTGTTTTTATTAGACCTGAGTATGACATTCAGCAATTAGCGATGACTGAACTTCCAAAGACCATCCAAACATTTGGGGGCTTATCTTCTCCAAATATCACTGACTTACCCCTCCATGCCTATTACACTCCTTTCTCAACGTCTCTTCTTCCCAGCTTATGATCCTACAGTAGCCCTTGTTTCTCCCATGCCTTTGAAGTCCTTGTTGCTGGATCCATTAGCCTCCTGGGTCAATTCAAAATGTGTGCTCTGGGGGTTGCCACAGAGAAGACAAGTTTCAGAGTAGCAGCCGTGTTAGTCTGTATCTGCAAAAAGAACAGGAGTACTTGTGGCACCTTAGAGACTAACAAATTTATTTCAGCATAACCTTTCGTGGGCTACAACTCATTTCTTTGGATGCATAGAATGGAACACACAGACAGGAGATATTTATACATACAGAGAACATGAAAAGGTGCATACCAACTGGAAGAGTCCAATCAATTGAGATGAGCTATCATAAGCAGGATGAAAAAACCTTTGAAGTGATAATTGAGATGACGTATAGAAGGTGCGAGGAGAGCTTGACATAGAGAAATAGATTCAATTAGTGTAATGACCCAACCATGCCCAGTATCTGTTTAAACCTAAGTTAATTGTATCTAATTTGCATATTAATTCGAGTTCAGCAGTCTCTCTTTGGAGTCTGTTTTTTAAGTTTTTTTGTTTCAAAATTGCCACCTTCAAGTCTGTCACTGAGTGATTAGAGAGGTTGAAGTGTTCTCTCACTGGTTTTTGAATGTTATGATTCCTGATGTCGGATTTGTGTCCATTTATTCTTTTGTATAGAGACTGTCTGGTTTGGCCAATCTACATGGCAGAGGGGCACTGCTGGCACGTGATGGCATATATCATGTTGGTAGATGTGCAGGTGAACAAGGCCCTGATGGCATGGCTGATGTGATTAGGTCCTATGATGGTGTTACTTGAATAGTTATGTGGACAGAGCTGGCATCGGGTTTTGTTGCAAGGATAGGTTCCTGGGTTATTGTTTATGTTGTATGGTGTGTGGTTGCTGGTGCGTATTTGCTTCAGGTTGGAAGGCTGTCTGTAAGTGAGGGCTGGCCTGTCTCCCAAGATCTGTGAGAGTGAAGGATCATCTCTACAACCTATCCTGAAAGGTGATCCCTCAAGGTGATCTTGCTGACGATAGCTCATCTCAGTTGATTGGACTCTTCGAGTTGGTATGCATTCTTCCACCTTTTCATGTTCTCTGTATGTGTAAATATCTCCTGTCTGTGTGTTCCATTCTATGCATCCAAAGAAGAGAGCTGTAGCCCATGAATCCTTAAGTTGAAATAAATTTGTTAGTCTCTAAGGTGCCACAAGTACTCCTGTTCTTTTTTTTTAAAGAAGACAAGATTTCAATTCAGCAAGCACCCTAGAAAGGCCCTGCAAAAGGATTTTCTGAGTCTGTGGTTGTATATGGTGGTATGGGCAGGAAGAAGCAATCTGAGATGTTGTAAAAGGTTTAAGGAGACAGAAAGAGAATTTGGTGCCTCTTTTAAGGCTTCAAGGAAGGAAGCCAGTCACATTCATGGTGGGAACTGGGTAGAGGGTGTGTGTGTGGGGGGGGGGGAGTCCTTGTCCAAATTGATCTAAATTTGAAAACGGTTGAGTAGCAACTTGTGAGATAAGTAAAGGCTCAGGACAGTAATTTTTCATGAATGGGTTTGCCGATCCTTAAATGGAACTCTCTGTAGTCAGTCAGTTTGTAGCTTGTCTCCAAGCCAAATAATAAAAACAATAAGAAATTACTGCTAGGCCAATACATAAACAAAAAAATCAAGTCACTAATTTAGAAATCCCCTCAAATTACTTTTCAAAACCAAGGCTGTATAGCACATGATTGATGATAATTCACTGAAGCAAAAGAAAAGCTAAAAAACTGGAAACATAGTGATGTGTTACATTTAATTTAGAAATGAGACTATTGTTTTGCAATATTAAGGCCACAATGAGTAGAAGAAAAAAAGTTTATTCAGAGAAGGCATTGGATTTTTGAAAAAAAATTGTAATACTGTAGGAGGAAAAATTAGGAAAAAAGCCAATCATCGAAAAGGATGCTTAAATTGAAGGGTGTAGGGACAATCTGGTCAGAATGCTTCCAGTTTCGGAATATATTATTGTCCATATTACTAAAGCAGAAAATAATCAGTTGGGTGAAATATCTTTTCCAGGGAAAGGGCGTAAATAATACACTGAAATCTCATCAAGTCCACTTCTAGACAGTGAGAGTGAAGAGGCCCTTAGGCATGATTTTGATCTTACATTGACGTAACACGTTGTATAAAACAAATATATAATGGTGGTTGTGCGATATGAGATTCTTCCATTCAACTGGAATGTTCCATTTCACAAGGTATTCACAGCTATGTTGCATACAACCCTCATGTACAGAAGATTGGGACTTTTCCGACAAAAACATCGCAGCATTGGAAAATATTGATTCTCCAAAACAAAACAAAAAACTTCACAGGAAAGGGTCAGTTTTGCCAAAAAATTCTTGAGTCCAGGATGGAATTGCTTGACAGAGAGAAAGAGAGAGAGACCCTCCCCGAATAGCCCTGGTTAGAGTCCTTCACCTGGAATGTGAGAAACTACCGTTCAAGGCCCTGATCTGCCTAATTTAGAGTAGAGATGCAAAGTTGGGACTCCCACATCAGAGGTGACTATCCTAACCACCTTCAGAATTGGAATGAATTTGCAAACCATCAAATTAAACCTGACTAAAGACTGGGAGTGGATGGGTCACTACAAAAACTAATTTCCCCCTGCTGATACTCACACCTTCTTGTCAACTATTTGAAATGGGCCACCTTGATTACATTGGCCTCATTAGCCTACAAAAGTGATTGTTGAGAATAGCTGACTTCCATCTTAATTGAATTGGCTCATTAACACTGACCCCCCCCCCCCGGCTTGGTAAGGCCACTCCCATCTTTTCATATGCTGTTTGTTTATACCTCACTACTGTATTTTCCACTCCATGCATCTGATGAAGTGGGTTTTAGTCCATAAAAGTTTATGGCCAAATAAATTTGTTAATCTCTAAGGTGCCACGAGGACTCCTCATTGTTTTTGCCAATGACCTGGGTTTCTTTTCCTGTTTTTTTGTAAACAATTCTGAAAGATGCCACTTTCAATTCAAAATCACAGATTTTTTTTTTTTTTGCAGGATGAGAAAACCATTCTCCACTCAGGTCTACTCACGATGAGTCATGGAAGGTCACGCTTACTCACAAAAACATTGCTCTTATCACAATGTTCCTTATCAGGCATTTTTTAATTATTATTTGTATTGAATTAGTGAATAGAGGTCCCAGCTGGGACTAGGGTCCCATTCTACAGACTACCACATAGAAAGAGAAAGTCCCTGCTCCAAACAGCATAAAATCAAACCAGAAAGGTAGAGAAAAGAAGTACTATTATGGCCATGTCATAACAGATGGGGAACTGAGGCACAGAGAAGTTAAGTGACTTGCCCAATCTCAAATAGGAAATCTGTGGTAGCTGTAGTAAGATGAAGCCGTGAAACATAAACTCTTGTGTCAGAGGCCTAGTCTGAGGCCTAAAGCCTGATGCCTGAACCAAAGTACTTCCAGGCACCGATAAGCAAAAGTTGGGCTGTGAGCCAAAGGCAGGCCTCACTTACAGAAACTGGTGAGAAAAGGGTTGTTAGAAGCAGGTGCATTCACACATATTGGCTAATAAGAGGAACTTGTGCCAAGATGGCACCTGGACAGCTTGATACAAGGACACTCCATAGACATAACAAGGAACAGGCAGGTGCATCTTAAAGATAGGGCAGCATGATGGATAGATCTGTATGTCTGGAACAACATGATCAAAGGGGAGGCAGCACCCCAATGAGCCAAGAGGCTGTACCTCAATACATTAGGAGGGATGAGTAATCTGTCCTGTAACTGTATAAAAGTAGGTCCTGGAGTGCATGTCTTTGTCCAGCCTAGGGGGCAGTGGAAAGTCCCGCCACTGACTGAGCTGTGTCCATTGCTAGGGGACACATATTCGTAGTATGTCCTGTAGAGTCTATAGGAAACGATTACTGTGCTTCGTTTGACAATAAACCTGGCTCGGGTTCCTTTGTACCTTACTAGAGTCTGTGGTCTTTGGGGGTTCTCTCGGGGTTTGCTGTGTTAGCTATCTGCACAGAGCCAGGATAGCACACAGAGGGAACATGCACGCAGCCGACTGTTATCATCATAAAACAAGAGCAGAGCACCACACCGGTAGCTACTAACAACAGTAGTATGGGGAATCCAGCCCAAATCTCCTGAGTCCTAGTGACTTGTATAAGGTCACACAAAAGTCGATAGCAGAGCCATACGTTGAAATCAGGTCTGTTGAAACCAGATCCATTTTGTCCACAAGACCATCCTTTTTGCTTGGTTTGATTTTGGAAAACATTTTTTAAAAGTTGATCACACAGTCAAAACCCAGTCACTGTTGGTAGTTATGGAGCTAGGCTCTCCCCACAGCAGACTCTCTTTATTATGTACAATTAATACAACTCCAACAGTCTATGTTGCATCACTCTGCGGTTGTATTACTCATCAATCAAACAGATTACCCATCTGTTCTACTGCACAACACTTACAGAGAGACAATAAGGATCTCAGCACTGAGAGATTTTTAGAGGATCTTTCTGCAGATTTATTAAAACTACACATCCAAGGTAAGTTCTCTAAAAAAATTTCAGACCAAATTCTGATCTGAAAAGATCAAATAGTATCACAATGATTTAATTAAAGCATAAATAAAATGTCCAATTTGGCTTAACATTCACTTGGGAAGAAATACTGCAAAGTGTCAGTTTCTGTGTTGCTAATGATGTATATTCAATAGGTTTACATAAATTGCTGTGGTAAGGAATATAACCTTTTCGGTCAGAATGAATTATGCTACAGTTTAATTAAAGAATATCAACTTTCCATTGTAACATTAGCATATACTACAGTGTGTCACCACATTTAGTATAATAGCGATGGAAATGGTCTTGAAGCATTGGCCCATCCTGTATGGATTCACTCTGGAGATGTGATCAAAGAGCAGGCAGTAGCTTTCATTTCCATTGTTGTGCCATATAGTCCTATTCACCGTGGTTAAGTCATCTGTGTGGATAAACAGCCTTTTAGTCTCATTATACTTCAAATGTAATTTGTCATCTTAAACAACAACACAGCACCAACAGATGAATTCTTACAACTCCAATTTTACAACAGATGGGGAAGTGAAGCAGAGAGATTAAGTGATTTGCCAAAGGCCACACAGTAAATTAGTAGGAGAGGAGAAACTAGAACTCAAGCCTACCTTTTTCTTAGGCCTATGCTTTGACCACTAAACCACATCTCTCTCTTTTTTTTAAACTCTATATTAAGATTGTGATATAAAAACCATCAGCTGCCCATTCATGTACCACCCACCTACTCACCCTCTCCCTCCCCACCCACAAAAACAACAAACCAATCAGTGAACAAGTATTTCTTGTCAAGGAAGCACTTATATATTCCTAAACACATAGAAAAGCTTCTTTACCTCTAGTACAGCAGTGACTGGAGAATTTCAAAAAATCTTTAAGCTGCAGTCAGTAGAGTTCAGAATGGGATTGTGCTTCTATCCACCTTTCTTCAAGTTTCCTGGGTCATCTGTGTATCAGGGCAATCTATGAGGATGGTGCAGAGAAATACTGCTTTAATGAATCACTCTATATAGGAAGAAGGATTGTAGATTGTTTTAAGGTTTCATGAAATCCCTGACAGAATGCACTGCAATGTATACATTGCAAGAAGACTTTCCGCCCCTGGGTTTCAGTAAGGCTTTTGAAAAAAATACCACACAAGAAGCTAGTGAGCAAGGTGAAAAGTGTAGGTAATTGCTGGTAGAGCCTAAGCTAAAAAATAACTGTCAGAAAAAGTGAGGCGTTATAGTAATTAGGGCCAATTCTATTTATATACAAGGGACTTTAGAAAAGGGGGATCAATTTACATAATCTCCAGATTTGTAGTTAAGGAGGAGCAATTGGAACAGGTTAAGATACAAGATTGCAGGAGGATCTGGGCAAACTGTATAAATGGTCAGAGGCCTGGAAGTTGGTGTTAAATGCCAGGAAAATGTAGAGCGATACAGCTGTGGAGATTTCTATGAAAGAGATTTAAGGACTGCAGTGTGCAATTCTATAAAGATAAGAGGCCCAGAGCACAGCTGTAGGAAGAAAAGCTAACATGGTATTAGGCTGTATAAATAAGAGAACAAATAATAAATCAAAGGAAATTATGGCTGTAAAGCCCAGAGGATGGTACTGAGTACTATGCTCCCTATTAGTAACCTAGGCTGAAAGTGTATCAAGTGTTAAAGAAAATGTAGATAAAGCAAAATACTAGTTTGAGGGCATGGAAAGATTGTTTCATGAGGAAAAACTCCATGGGACTAAATCTGTCCCTGATGTAACTGCATAAATTTCATAGGCATTGCAGTATAATGAATGCGTTTCTTGATTTAAATGTGTTCATCCCTGAGGGGATGAAGGGGTGCTGGGAAGACTCTGAAAAGAAGGCATTTTTATCACTGTATTCAGAGCCTAAGAGAGGAGAGGTTATACAAGGATTTAGGAAAGGACCAGTTTAACAAGGAAGGGATATTAACCTATGATCGTCACTAGAAGTAGGAGGAGGAAGAAAGATTTGGATGAGACATTGGGAGGGGTTTCAGACCTCATATAGATACCAACATGTGTCAAAGTCTGTCATAAAGATGATGGAGACAGAAGGTACAAATAAGTTTAAGACATTAATGTATTAGAAGATATCTACTGAAATGGAAGAACGAGCCCTTTAGAGATGGACTTTCCACCCTTAGATTCTGTTATTTGTAACCATCAAAGCCAGGTAAAGAAAGTAATGGTCAAGCCCTACTATGCAAGATGCCATCTTAATCACCAGTAAAGAGATAGTCAATGACGGGTCTGATTCAACTCCCATTAAATCCTTTCCATTGACTTCAGTAGAACTTGGAGCTGGCCTTTTATTTCACCCTAGATATTAAGAAGCACCTGGATACTAAACTGTAGTATTATGGGTTTGCAATGAAAATAACTGGTTCTTAATTATAGGATATTTCATATACCAGATTAGTGAAAGGAATATATTGCCTGAATGGAGAAGAAAGTAATGTCTCATGAGCCTTCTGGGGACAAGTGAACCATAAAATTCTCCTTAATGGGTACAGTGTTAGATTGCGTTGGCTGCCACCTGTTTTCTGGGTGCAATTCAAGGTGCTGTCCAGGAAAAAGAACTGCGGGTAGCTGACACTTCACACAAAATTTGAAATGAACCAAACCTCTTTTGAGTTGTTAAAAAAAAAAAGAGTCGGGCAAGATTTTCAAATGCATAAAGAGGAGGTACCCAATGTACATTGACTTTAATAATTTTTGCTTGTTTCTCCATATTGGATAATACTGAGAAGCTTTGAATTTCCAAGATAAAGATGGGGCTGAAACAAACCCTTGGATCTGAACATCTCAAACCTTGTGGAGAGTTCAACATGAGAGTCCAGATTTTTCAAGTAGCCCGTCTCTTTGTAATAATCTGATTAACACACCTCAGTTAGAGCTTCCCTGAAATTTAGTTAGCTCCAAATTTGGCTCCATAGCTGAATATTGCTGCTTGAGCCCATCTCTAGTCCAAATGATTATGTTCTTCTCCTAACTGAACCTAGACTCCAAGTTTTATGAGGTTTGCACATCGCTTGTCATGTTAACGGACAGCAGCTCACACAATGGGCAATTATTTTTCTGACTGCAGTTTCCAAGTGCAAAGATACCCTGTCTCTTATGCTGTTTCTTTTCACTGCAAGTAAAAGGTCTTAATAAAATATAACATCACATACTTCTTGTTATATTTGTCGCCTATGCCTTTGAGTTTAATAATCGTTTTTCAGATCATTGTGACAGAGGAAATAAAAAAACCCCTCTCTACACAGCCAGAGATTTGTACAAATGTTAAATCTTTGGATTGAAATGAAATCAACATTTTCTACAGAGCTCCCTAACCATAACAGTCACAAATAGCTTAAATCATGTTGTAGCTTATGGGTATTTCTGTGCTGCTGTCAGAATAAAGGGAAGTCTGATGTCATAAAATAGCAGCAATAATATGCCCAACAAAACATAGATAAGCTAAAAGCAATCTAACCTTTTAAAAAAGGAAGATATCGATATAGCTACTACGTACATTATGTACCCATCCACCCCAGGCTAGAAGAGTGGCAGATGCAAATGCTGGCAAGGGTGGGGGAGCTGGGTGCAGACCAAGTTTATTTATACAGGAGGTTTAACTTACGGGCCTTCCATCTAGAGACTCTTCCTCCAGGGTGAGTGACACTGGTTAATAAGATGCTGTTCAAATGATAGGAACAGATTGGGGTTTTGCAAAAGGATACACAAGGACAGACAAGCAAATCATAAGGACACAACAACCACCCAGTGGGTTCCATCAGATGGCACTTTATTTCAACATGAAGGGGAGAAGGGAAAGAGCAAATATGGGGGGGTGTGTGTGAAGTAATATGTTATATAAATGCAGACCTAACTAACCAGACATGGATGGCCAAATATTTTAAAATGGCCTCTAATCTGGGAAATTTATCAAATTGCAGTTTAAATAAGTGACAAGTGCAAACAACAGCCTTTAGATGTCCAATACCTGAGAGTGTCTGCAATTTTTTGGGAGTGAAAATCTGTGTGCCTGACTAGAAATGTTGCTCAAGGAGACTCAAATTTTACAGGCACAAAGGACCACTACAGGCATCAGTCCTTTTGAAAATATCCTCAACTATATTATTTTTTGAGACACGCTAGATTTAGACATCATTGATTGTCTACTGTTTCTTTGGCTGACTTCTTATTAGACAGAAATGTATTCTTCCTTTCTATATAAAATCCTCATACATAATGGCCCTGATCTTATGTAGTCTAATTATTTATAAGTTAAAATCTGTAACAAATTTAAACAAAGGCAACATGTTTGCTGCAAAGTACTTATATCATATGCCCATTCGTTCAATGTTCATTCATTCTGAAACTGACTAGAAAGCAACAGCCTAATGGTTGGTAGGAGGGCACTATTTACCATCTATGAGAGGTACATTTTCTAGGCAATCATGGGAACTTGGATTCTGTATATTAGGAATCAAAATTTTGCTGAAAAGGGTGCAAAATTATATGTTTAAAAAGTTTAGCAGCATAAAAACCACATCTGATCTGTATGTGAAATTCCTTTTATAATGACTGCAGCATAAACAGGAAAGATACACAAGAGAGGTTATGAGAGTTTACAATAAGTCCTCTTTAGGCTTAGATGTATCACTTGTACAGGAGTGAAAAGCTGAAAATAGAAAGTTTCTGTGGCACAGTGGTTTACAGGTGATGACTATTGTGCAACTGACTTTGTGACTTTAGGTAGCTCCAACATTCTCTCACTGGCACAGAACTGAGTCTGAAGCACCTAACAAATAGGTTCTTTTTCCACAGCTTCAATGGAAGAGTAGAGTGACATATTATACATAACAATATATATGGCAACATTTCCTGATGAATGGTGAGCCTCTCCATAGATATTTGCACCATTTCTAGCAGACTCTCCTTATCACAAAACCAGTTGGAAATATTCAATTTTGAAATCTTATTTGGATACTGATCCATTTTCTTATCAAAGTTTTTTTTTTCTTTCAGCATAACAACCAGTGTTCAGCGCAGATAGTGCCATCAAAAAAGGAGTTAAGGAGCAGCTTATAAGATAGCTCTCTAATATTAATAGATATTAGAATGATTCAGAGAAAAATAAATTCTGCACAATCCCAGACCATTTTCCTTATTCCCAGTACCTCCCCCAAAAGAATGCATGTTATGGAAATGTATATTTTATATATCATTTGGCTAACTGTCATCTGGAATTTCTCTCTCTCACTCATACAACAGTGTGTCAATTACCTGGTGGTAATTTGCAAACTTCTTTTCATAGGCTTTGCACTAGCCTGTAACATTTAGCCCACAAGTTATACTAGTGAAACCATGACACAGAAACTGGGATCCTGCTATCTTCATTACAGATTTCCATTTTTGAGAAAACATGCATCTGATCTCCAAGGCTTGCCTTCCTGATTGATACTATAGAAAGTGCCTTATCAATTAGAAGAGTAAAGGTTTTCTAACACCTTCCATCCGCAGCCTAAACATCTGAGCCTCCCTGACAAAAAAAGAATTTGTGGCTCTGTTAAATAGTGACTAGCTTTAATATATGCAAATTTTGTCTTTTATTCCTCCCTCCCCGCCTTTTTGTAACCTATTATTTCTGCATTGTACCTAGTGATGAGTGCAGGACTCCTCCTCAGAGAATTTTCTGTTTTTCTGAATCCTTACCATTATGCTGGAAAGTGTGTTAACTCTTTCTATCCTCTTCTATCATCAGGAATCAGATTTAATTGGGCCTGGGACACAAATGTAAATGAATGGCAGCTTCCCCATTTTGGTTTTCCAACAACTCCTCAGTCTTTATCTTCTGCTCAGATATTTTAATCATTTTGAATTTTTTAAAAAATAGTAACCACATGCGCGCGCGCACGCACACACACACACACACACACACACACACACACACACACACACACACACACACACACACACACAGAGAAATGGCCTACGTTTTAGAAAATGACTAGTGATTTTGGATGCCCAATTCCAGACACCTTAAAGGGGCCTGATTTTCAGAGGATGCACGCTCAGAAGTTTTGGAAAAAAAAATCAGCCTATACACTTACAGATGTACACACACTGAGATATGTGCATATGTACTGCAGATCCACACAGACACACATCTGGGGTGGAAATTTCAACAGCACTCAACATTTTGAAAACCTCACCCATATTTGCTAATTTTTCTTTTGCATTCATATTTGTTTTATCAGATGATCTTAGCTGAACTGACTGAATTTAAGGACAGCACTGTAGGCAGAGGGCATATTTGGATGAGACAGCAAACTGCAGCTCTTCCCCCTTGTGCTTATTCATGCTCCCATGACCAACCTGGGAAGTTATATTCTGCCTGTCTCAATTCTCCATGTAGTTTCAATTATTGGTGATATTTTTCACTTCCTAGCCTAAACACTGGGTAGGTTGCTATGCACTGTTAAAGGGGTGCTCCATTTTACCTTAGTGGCAGGTAAATTGATCCTTATATTCCATACAGTACCTAAGGGTGTTAAGAGCCTTAACTAAAGCACTTTGTGGCACTAGAGGAATTTGCCTGGGAAAAAGAGTGCGTAGAAACTAAGGACTTCAGGATATGGCCCATAGCTATTACATTTACTGCTATTATTACTGAAGCCACCTGATGAAATCAATAGGAACTCTGTGCTATACGGGAGGTTAGAACATTCCCTTAAACATGCAGTAAAACACACTGACTCAAGAAAGTTAAGGCAAAGGATGAACTGTTATGCCTTTCTGCTTCTGGAAAACAGAAAAAAAAATCAGCAAATCCTTATGTTTGCAAGAAGAACTACAAAACAGAACAGACTCTTGTTCTACAGCCTTGGTATTAGTCATATTATTGTCCATTAACTGATCCAATCTGATTACCTATGACACAAATGTGCTGACCTGCTCAGAATCAGTTAGGATACATGGCAAACTGTGGTATATGACAATGGCACGGAGAGCCCAGTGTTTTCACTAGGAAAGTTTATGATGGCCATAACGTCGAGTAAGTAATTTTTAGCCCATCTGTACTGTCTGTTTTTTTCCAACCCTTTAGCTAACGGATGGCATGGAGGGCAGTGGTTTCTGAGAAGGTTCAGGAACCATGCATCAAGTTTTACAAACATGCAGGTTAACTGAAGGTTACTTTCAATTGTTTCAGAGTTAGAATAGACACAGAAGCATGGGTGATAGGGTCTCCCTGCCCATCTGAAGGGGCTCTTCCTCTACACTAATGCTGCTAGGATTTATCATCCTTGCCCCACTGTCTTCTGATGGTAAGCCAGTATTATATTAGTATCATATTCCACCATGTTTTGTCTTTTGAGCCAATATATATGAATTTATTTTCAATCACTTCATGTTATATCCTTATAGTCTATTAATTTTAGTTACTATTACAATAATAAGGTTTAAAAAGAACCTTAAGCAAAACTACTAAAGGTTTTGGAAAGGACATAAAACCAAGTACTTCTTCAAGGCAGAACGCAACTAATTAATGGGTATTAAAAAGAAACTTTCCATGGAGGCAGGTTATCCTGTAACTGCCACCTACAGGGTTTCTTGCACCTTCTTCTGGAGCACCTGGTACCGGTCACCTTTGGGAACAGGATACGGACTAGATGCAGTCTGATCCAGCATGTGTGTTTGCAGGTCAATACTTTCAGTCAAGTTTATACCATCTCAAGAGATTTGATACTATTTTATAATGAGGGTTTCAGTATTCCAATCATTGTCTAACAAGAATGAAGTGCCATTAATAGCCACTTTTGTCTTATAATTGATCTGTCTAAATAATGTAGATGTGATCTCTCTCTCTCACACACACACACACACCCATCTATACATTACACTGAGAATCCAAACAGTTCTCAAATTGGACTGAAAAAAAATCTGCCATATCTATTTGCCAGTGGTGGAATCTCTATACTCTCTTTTGGTCATTTGTGTGTCAGTAATGGCAGATAACATATTACATAAAAATGATTAAATATTAGAAACAAATGGCTCTAGACTTTTGTCTTCCACGATTTTCTGTGGACAGACAAAACTATTATTTCAGCAGGGATTTAGAAGTAGTCAATGGAGACGGTTATATAGGAGCTTAATTTTTCCAAGTAAATCACCAGGTCACCTTTTACAGGACTTGGGCAGTAATGCTGATGGTTGGAAAATGTCTACAGGTGTTCTATAGTAGCTATGTTCTTCTAATTGCTACGTAATCCCAGGGATATTTTAGGTAGAGCTGTCAGGAACACTGAAATGAAGTTTTCATTGGAACATACTGTTTCGCCAGAGTCCAAGCATATTAGTTTGGATAACATTTTCATGGGGAAGGCGTGTGCTCTATCCATCAGGCCACCCCCATAGAAATACACCTTCATTCCAGATTGAAAAGCTTAGGTGTCAATCTGAAAATGGACGTTTGGATAGAATTCTGTTTTCACAAAAACATTGGAAAGGTTTTGCTCCACAACAAATGTTGTGACCTTGAATGTTGCTGCAACCTCAAATTGTTGGCCTGCCGTCAGTTCTAATTTTAAAAGGCATGGATTTCGTTTCCGATAAGTAGCAGCGATGTTGGTGAGCTCAACAGGGCTGTCTCTGAGCAAAGATCACCAACTACTAGCCTGAAGTGGTTGATGGGTAATTTAGACTGGGAAAAAGCTGAAAAGAGTAGACTTACAGGGTAGGTCTCCACTGCAGTTAAAAACCCACAGATGGCCCGTGCTGGCTCCCTGAGGCAAAGGGGCTGTTTAATTGTGGTGTAGATGTTCAGGCTCAGAGAATTGGGAGGGTCCCAGAGCTCAGGCTGCAGTCTGAGCCTGAATGTCTACATAACAGTTAAACAGCCCATTAGTCCAAGCCTGAGCCAGCTGGTATGGGCCAACTGCAGGTGTCTAATTGCAGTGTAGACATACCCCAAAAGTTTCATCATCAGAAAGAGTCTGCCTTTTCAAGAGATATACCATAGAAGGCCTAATCCACCTGCTTTCCACCAGTTCTACATTAATGTAACTCCACAGATTCCAATGCAATTACACTGATTTAAAATGAGAGTAATACAGTGGTGAATCAGGCCATGAAATCTTATACTAGAATTCTATTATCAATTTTCATTGTGACAGAGGAAAAAAGTTGGTTTCTTCCCAGTTCAGACTTAATGGAACTCTCCTATACAGGGCTAGTCTGTTAGAACATGTTTTAACACTACTGGGGATTGTCTATAACCCTAAAAGGTCAAAGAAAAAGGTAAAAACCCACATAATTTCTGGCAAGCATTTGCACAGTGCCCCCTCCCCCCCGCAGTAGACATCTTTTGGTGTGAATGTAGGATATGTCATAATGAAGATGGTGAAATATGGCATTTCCAGGCATTAGCAGCTATAAAAGTAGGCAAATGTATCTTGGCTGGGGTCCAATAAAGTCTGCCTAGGACTTTGACTTGAAATATATATACTGAAAAAGAGGATTACAGAGTTTTCACATCATGACATATATTCTTCCTGCCTACTCCCTCTCTGCCCCCTCCCAGTATCCTCCTCTAGTGTAACAGGCCTTGTCTGTGAGAACAGAATGTCTTGTCCTTTGGACCTATTGGGTCACATTCAGTCCCGTGGAGTGACACTGGTTTCAGTGGGGTTACACCAAGATGAACTGGGCCAAACTAACTTTATCACTCAGTGATACTTTTCCGAAATGAGCTGTTAAAGTTATCACAAGATCCTCGTTGCTGACAGAAAAAAAGACAGGGCTTATAACATACATTTTGTCAGTCCATTCACTATACAGGCATGTGTTAGAGAAGCCAGGATGGGTGTCAGGCAGGTAGAAGCTGTATCAGCACTTCAGATAGTTCGGTGACTGGCCTCAGTGTTTTAACTTTGGAGAGAAAAGATTGATGGTGAAGGCAGGTGCAGCCAATGCTGTTTACCAGTTGGGAGTGCCATGTCAGATACCTGGTAGTGATAGCCATCCCAGCACCTGGTATCAGAGGAAATGTCAAGAGTAGGGAGACATACAATGACTGATATGTCTACTCCCATTTGCAATCAGGCTGTCATTCATAATCATCTCTTCCCTGCCACTGACATGTTTGAGTTGGGGGAGGGGGGGTGTTTTTTAAACTCTCCTCTCCCCAAATCCCACTGTGCTGCCTAGATCTTAGCTAGCACATTCTAATTTTTCACACAGCATCTAATTGATAATCTACGGTTTCCCACAGCTATTTATCTGCATTACTACTTTCTAAATAGCGGTTCCCCATTTTGTATCTCCAGTAATTATTTCTCCCCAGACCTTATCTCTATCTATATTAAAATCACATATTTATATGATCTGCCCATTTCATTGAGCTTGCTAGCTCTTCCTGCAATTTTAATGTATGTTCTTTCCTTCTGGTGTAATTTAGAAGTGTAACAACCCCACAGCTGACATTTGCCACTGCATCATTAATAAATATTGTCAGGATTTGAGGAAGGTAAAGCTCTTGAAGGAATATTTCCAGCTTTGATGAGAGAAACACAAGTTTATATTTGATATGAGTCTACACTCAGAGGTTGGCCTTCTCAGAGCAACTTTGAAAGGAAAGTTTGTTCAGTCCCAAGCTTGCCAGCAAAGTACATAATTGGTCTCTATGTAAGTAGCAATAAGTGTTTATGATATTGGTAGGATGTTGATAGGGTTGTTCTTCGCCAGGGTCTTGTAACACTGTTTGTCTACTTGCTTTTTCTTCTGTAATATTAGTGTAGACTTTATGGTGTAGCTGTATGCTGTGCCTCCTGGCTCATTACAAACTGCTGGTGAACAACCCATAGCTCAGAGAGGTTTCTAAAAATCAGTTGTTAAATATCTGAATAATGAACAAAATTCAGCTTGATCTCTTTGTGGAGAATTTGCAAATCGAATGCAGGGATGCATTCCTGGAATAAACTGAAATGAACAGTTTGACTGGATTTAGCAGCAAAGCACTT
Organism: Gopherus evgoodei; assembly: GCF_007399415.2. NCBI lineage: Eukaryota > Metazoa > Chordata > Testudines > Testudinidae > Gopherus > Gopherus evgoodei. Next base: position 72,715,058 of record NC_044323.1, read on the forward strand.
GGCTTGACTGACACTTTTTGCATGCTGCTAATACCAGTGAAACAGAAGAGATTCTAAAACCTGTCTGAAATATACTTTTTCCTCCTATAAAACATGGGGTTAAAAAATAGAGGCCCTTGTGGGCCCTGATACTTGTTTGGGCTGGCCCACCCAGCTTGTTGAGGTCTTTACCTTTTGTGACTAATGCAGCCATTCCAAATTCACATCCTTACAAACAAAACACACGTCATGGCATCCTGTAGTTTCTGGTTGCGCAACAATTTCCATGAGAGACCTCTCACCACCCTCTTCGAATCCCTCCACTGCCTCCCCCTTCTCCATCACAAACATAAGCTGCTCATCTTCACTTTCAAGGCCTTTTATGGCTTAGTCCCACCCTACCTATTATCTCTCACTATCAAGATGTTGAGTCCGGTGGCACCTTTGAGACTAACAGATTTATTTGGGCATGAAAGCTTATGCTCGAATAAATCTGTTAGTCTTAAAGGTGCCACCAGACTCCTTGTTGTTTTTGTTGATATAGACTAACATGGCTACCCTCTGATACTTGGTATTAGAATGTTGACTCCCTGCTCCAATCTGACCATGGTGCCAGAATCCAATCACCCACTTGTGTGTTTTCAAAACAAACATGTTTGTGTTTTTTCTTATTCTGACCATCATGTCTCAGAGGTGCTCCCCATAAACATCTGCAAAATTACCTTCTTATCCAACTTAAAGCTCTCCTTTGCCAAGATGCCTACAAAAAAAACATAATAGGCTACTTGCAGGCTGAGACCACTGACTGTCATGCTGACCTGTATGGTCTACTCCCCAATCTTTCCATCTGTATCCCACTGCAAATGCTTTGGGGCAGGGACCATATTTTAGTTCTGCTCATATAGCAGGGTTCTGGTCCATGACCAGGCCTCCTAAGCACTACAGCAATGTCAGTAAGAACTTGTCCAGTTTTCTTGTAAGGTTACTGTTAATAACAAATAGCCAAAGCTGCAAGAGGCCAAGTGTCTCCTGAGAGAACCTAAAACTAGCTGTTTATTTATGAAAGCCATATAGTGCACCCAATTTTAAGTCATTTCAGAGAGAGACTGCTTGTGGTAGTGCATCTGAGCTACTGTTCAGAACATCTCTTAAGCATATGTTTAAATTGAATTGATTTCACTGAGATTTATGCACATTCTTAAAGGTTAATCTCATGTTTAAATCCTGAATTGGGGCCTCAGAGGGGAGATGTCTCCCAAAGTAAATGACGTTTTCGTACCAGTTTAGAGGGGTGATCCTAAAACAAAAGTGCTCGTTGCAGGTGTACACAGTGGGTCCTTGTCCAGCTGGCTGGAAGTAAAGTAGTTGTTGCCCCTTTCAAGGTTTCCTCTGCAACTGGTAGTAGAGGGGGATGTTTGCACAGACAGAGCAGGAAGCAGCTGAACCAGCAGTGTGGGGGCACTGCCCTTTCAGCTGACCAGAAGGGGGGGTATTTATACCCCATGCAGTCCCAGAGACGCCCTCTTTCACCTGGATCAGGCAGTCAGCACCCACCCTCCCACATAAGAAATCTGAAAGATGACTAGGCTTCCTCCAACCCACCAGGGACATCACACTAGTCACCTTTATTTCCCTGGAGGCTGGGAAGGAATTTTCCCCCTCAACACCAGATTGACTGAGCCCAGATGAAGGTTTTTCCACCTTCTCCACCCACCACAGGTTTGTTACCCGGTGGGGCAGGGGGATTAGGTTATAATGTCTCAACTTAGTATGTAAAAGTCATGGCAGCTCTCCAGCGCAGGAAAAGGGGATGGAAAGGAAATGGTTACTGGATAAAATGGATTGGAAAAGGATTTGAAGAAAAACATCCCCCAGGGGAAGTGAACAAAGAGGATTCAGGGCACCTACATCTCATACAACAGCAAGGGAATTCTCCCATCCCCCCAATCCTTATAGAAGGGGAGGGCAACAGGTCCCAGTGATGGAACAGCTGGGATCACATGGAAATTGTGACCTGTACCGTACACGTTACTCCTAGGTACTTTCCAATTTTAAGCAAATAAAGTTGTGACCTAATTAAAACACTTCCACTGTCTTCGGTCTTTCTTCCAGCATGGCCAGTCAACGGCTGGGGCTTCCTCATGAATAGTCCTTAGTGCTGAGACTGAACATTTGTCCATGGTGAATTATCTGCTTCAGTTAAGGTAGCAAGTCCATGCCAAATTTACTAAAAAGCACAGTTTCCAGAGCGATCCATACAATCCTCACCTTTAGCCTCACCCAACACCCAGTCTTGCCCCCCTCCTGCACATCAGAAAAAGCAACACCTTCCCTGAGTAAGTCTGATCACAGTATTTCCAGATAGACATGTTCAACCAAGCTTTGCAAACAGGCCTCTGAATTTTTTTAAAGACATTTTCCCATTACTAATCTCGATCTAATACTTTCTGATGGGCTTAAGTGATGCGCATCGTAAATAATGATGAAGTGTCAGAATGCTGCTCAGAGCAGGAAACCGGGGAACTATGTAAGAGACAACTAGACATCAAAGCGGAAGTGCAAAAAGCCAAAAGATCAAACAAGGATCTTATTTAAACTACTTTTGGAATGGAGGTCAGGCATGCAATTGCTCTGAAGAGAAAATCATCAAGATCACTGGGGTTGATCACCACTAGACAATTCTGTAGAATACTGGTACAAATGAACATTTAGATGGGGCTACTATAAGGTGGGTGCATAACTGGCTGGATAACCGTACTCAGAGAGTAGTTATTAATGGCTCCCAATCCTGCTGGAAAGGTATAACAAGTGGGGTTCCACAGGGGTCTGTTTTGGGACCGGCTCTGTTCAATATTTTCATCAACGACTTAGATGTTGGCATAGAAAGTACACTTATTACATTTGCAGATGATACCAAACTGGGAGGGATTGCAACTGCTTTGGAGGACAGGGTCAAAATTCAAAATGATCTGGACAAATTGGAGAAATGGTCTGAGGTAAACCAGATGAAGTTCAATAAAGACAAATGCAAAGTGCTCCACTTAGGAAGGAACAATCAGTTTCACACATACAGAATGGGAAGAGACTGTCTAGGAAGGAGTATGGCAGAAAGAGATCTAGGGGTCATAGTGGACCACAAGCTAAATATGAGTCAACAGTGTGATACTGTTGCAAAAAAAGCAAACGTGATTCTGGGATGCATTAACAGGTGTGTTGTAAACAAGAAACGAGAAGTCATTCTTCCGCTCTACTCTGCGCTGGTTAGGCCTCAACTGGAGTATCGTGTCCAGTTCTGGGCACCACATTTCAAGAAAGATGTGACGAAATTGGAGAGGGTCCAGAGAAGAGCAACAAGAATGATTAAAGGTCTTGAGAACATGACCTATGAAGGAAGGCTGAAAGAATTGGGTTTATTTAGTTTGGAAAAGAGAAGACGGAGAGGGGACATGATAGCAGTTTTCAGGTATCTAAAAGGGTATCATCAGGAGGGAGAAAACTTGTTCACCTTAGCCTCCAATGATAGAACAAGAAGCAATGGGCATAAACTGCAGCAAGGGAGATTTAGGTTGGACATTAGGAAAAAGTTCCTAACTGTCAGGGTAGCTGAACACTGGAATAAATTGCCTAGGGAGGTTGTGGAATCTCCATCTATGGAGATACTTAAGAGTAGGTTAGATAAATGTCTATCAGGGATGGTCTAGACAGTATTTGGTCCTGCCATGAGGGCAGGGGACTGGACTCGATGACCTCTCGAGATCCCTTCCAGTCCTAGAGTCTATAAACATCAGTGTGGCAGTATTCCCCAGTGCTTTAACACGATAGCAATATCAAGCTCTAGTCTATGCCACAGCACTTCAAATAGAATCTTGCCATTGTCACTGCTAAACTGGATTTTTGCAATGCACTTGACTTGGCATAGCTTTAAAGCTACGCAGAAGCAAAAACCGGAGAGAGACTTACAGTTACCAGCTTATTTAGAAATACTCGTCACAGGTAGCAGATTACAACTGGTCTCTAAGTCTGCGCTAAGGCTCCAATTTGCCTGCAGCTGTGAGTCAGTGCGTACCATTTTTTAAATCTATAATGCCATAGAATGCAGCAGAACCCCATTTATCCAACTCTCCATTATCTGGCTCTCTCAAACAATCAGCACACACAAGTCCAGAAGCTACAGCCTTGCGCTTTCGTATTCTCCAGATTTTTTCAATTATCCAGTCTGGCCCTGGTCCCAATTAGATTGGATCAAGGGATAATCCTGCTGTGTATGGTTTGGCATGTGGCTACCTAGCAGACTACCTCTCTTCCTGCGTAGTCCTGGCAGTTGAAATCAGCTGGGGAACTTTCCTCAGTTTGACGGTCCGGATACTGATGATTAGATGCAGGGCCCTCAACTCTACAAATGAGTCCTTTTGTTGACAGACCCTCAGTCTACTTATCTTTGGCACACAGATAATAAAACTTCTCAGGGAAAAACTTGAGTATTTATATTACTATAGAACTTAGAGGCCTCAGTTGAGTTTGGGACCTCGCTGTGCTAAATGATGACTATATAGATAGTAAGAGAGCATACTTGAACCAAAGGGCATACAAGCTAAATACACAGAACAGGGAGCAGGTGGGAGAAAGTGGAGTTTGTTTATTTCCATTGACAGAGAGGTTAAGTGACTTGCCCAAGGTCACACAGGATAGCTCTGGCAGAGTTAGGAACTGAACAGAGATCCCTTGAGCCTCAGCCCAGGGCCTTAAGAAAGAGGCATCTTCTCTTTCACTCAAGGAAGTCATACAAAAGTAACTCCTAGCACTTCCATAACATTTTGCATTTCCAAAGTAATTTGCAAAAACTAGCTTCAACAATCTGCATAACACTCTGTGAGCTGGTTAACAGTTAGTGATATTTCCATTTTAGAGTGGGAGAAAGGGTGACAAAGACATCCTTTCCTGTAAAGTTGTGTGAGGTGTGTACACATTTGGGTGTGCACACACCTGCTAGGCACATACAATCACACTAACTGTATGCTCAAATGGAACTATGCAGTGGATCTGGGGTAACCCACTTAACCATTCTTGGCCAAAGTGGGGTTAGTGGTTTATTAAAGGCCCAGAACAGGTCAGAGGTAAAACTGGACTTAGCGGATGGCTCCTACTGTCCTGCTGAATCCAGTAGATGAAGTAAGATCCTGTCTGATATCCACTGAAGTCATTTGAGTCCATCAATTTAATCCAGAGTTTTCCTAGTTCACAGCCTATAAACATCACATACTCAACTCTGATGTATACCAAAAATGCAATACAGAGACACTGTCACATTTTCTGAAACATTGTCTCACTCTTTCCTATTCTCTATTATTTTGAGTAAGTTTAGTCTGTAAAAGCTGGGTTTCTGATCAGATAAAGACATCCATAATTGAAGACAGGCAACATATGCTATTTTAGTGAGCGTATTATTTAAAGTAGGCCCTTCCCCATCTGTTTCAGACTTAATTATTACATCATCATTATGCAGCAAGGTTTACAATAAGTGAATTAAATGAGTATGCAAGTTCTTTGAACAATGCAGCTGTGACATTTTTGGAAATGAAATAGAGGGAAATGTCACTTTTTTGTGTTTGCAGAGAACATTCCTTGGTAAGCAAACAAATAGTTCCCCCACATTCCTTAGTCACACATAGTTATGTACTGAAGAACAACAAAGAACCTCCTTGGATTTGAAGAAAATGCTACACTCTTATCAATGACAACATTGCAAGTTTAGTGATCAAAACAGCAGTCTCTATTAAAAACATGCAGCTTGCTCTCCCTAACTTAGTTGTCTTCAGACCAAAACAGATTAAGATTAATTGCAGTAATTAAACAAGGGGACAGGATACAGCATTAGTAGTATCAATGTATCACATTTACTATTCCCCTGGTCCTTTATCCGACAAGAAATCAGTAAGTCAATATGGGCACTACTTTAGCCCATGTGCATTTTGTTCTAGAATAATTAACCCTTTGTCTGCTCATTTACAAAGCATAGGTATGATTCTACAACCGCACACAGTCTTCTTCACAACTATCTTCAGAGAGAACAGAATAGCCAGATTTTTATCGTTTGTGCCCAATGTGTGGTATCCATTGGAAGCAGTCCCTAGATATAACTTTTTTTTAAATTAATGTGCAGAGGTAGAATGTAAAAGGTTTGGCAAGGTTCAGGTTACAAAATCATCATGGGGAACCCTACTTCCAATTCGCTCCTCTCCTTTTATGTATTTAGGATATTGCATTTTTGTAAGTGGAGCTACGTTTCCCCTCAGTTCAAACCCAACTGTCTGTAGCTACCTGAAGCTAGCTTTAGCCCCAATATAAGGTCATATTACAAGGCCACTGGATTGGTGATAGGCCACTGAAATTCCATTAAGTTGCATTTAAAGGACTACTGGACAACCCTCATTTCCGAGCCACGATCTACACCTCGGGGCAGGTGGCAAAGGATCACTTTCCCTCCCCCAAGCCAAGATGCAGAGTGAGAGTCAGGGCCTGAGCCAAAGCACTGAAGGAAAATAAAAAAAAGAAAAGGAAGAGTCCCTCTGGGTTTTGGATCAGCCCTACCATCTTTTGTACAGGTTGAACCTCTCTAGTCCAGCACCCCCGGGACCTGACCGGGTGCCAAACCAGAGAATTTGCCGAACCACAGGAGGTCAATGCAGAGTGCCAGGGTCTCCACAGGCATGAGAAGTTGGGTGCGGGAGTGCTGCAGCACTCCTAGGCTTTGCACCCAACATGGCCCCTCGCCTGGGGTCCCTGCTGCCAGCCCCAGGTCCTTCCGCTCCCACCCAGAGCTTGCACGCTGCAAATCAGCTGTTAATAGCACTCTGGAAGCGCTGGGAGGGAGGAGGAATAGTTGGTAAGCACGGGGACACCAGCATGTGAGAGGTACGGCAGGAGCTTGGCTCAGGTGGGTGCTCTGCACCCACTAATTTTTCCCCGTGGGTGCTGCAGCCCTGGAGCACCCATGGAGTCCGTGCCTGTGCCAGACCATGGATGTTGCTGGACCAGGAAGTGCCGGATTAGAGAGGTTCACCCTGTACGTATAAGTAAACCCGGCTTCAGGTCACACAAGTTCTCTTGCCAGGGTACTTGGCTCTTCTCCTTCCAATCAGTAGCAAAGTCACTCTGACCAAACCCTGCTTCTTTTAGGTCTTCCTCTTACTTACCCTGCTCATGATCCTGTTCTGCTAGGAGACCCCCTCCCTCTATGCCTGACTACACAAGCAACCTCTACATGACCAGATAGAGCTTCTTCTGTTACACCAGTGAAAGACTAATACCTTTAATGTCTGGCCCCGGGCAGGATGGGGACACCCTGTCTCGAGTGCTTTATCACTTCTTATGGCAGACGGCCATCAGATGAAAAACAAACAGGTTCAGAAGAGACCAGTGACTCTGTAGGCAGAAAGGCAACAGAAAATAAGGACAGCTGGACAGTAGGAGACAAATATGTATTCTCCCTATTTAAGCTTTGAACTGGAGATCAAACCCAAGCCTGGAGAAAACAAAACTGAACCACCACATGATTGAAAGGAGAGGATTTGCCCTTGCAAATAAGGTCTATGACCATATCTCCCCTCCATTAGCGGATGGCTGCTTGACATTTTATCTCGAGCAATATAATTGTTGAGCAATTTCCAGTGCTAACTCTGTGCTGGTAAATACAGATACTCATCTTGTTTGAGAAATTTAAATATTTCAGCTTGGCATGGCACTAATACTGAACCAGTAAGTACCCGGAATGAGGCCATGCAAGAAACCTTGCTGAGATAGCTACAACAGAGCTGGGTGAAGAGTGTGAAAAAGAACTCCTAAAACCTTTGTGAATGTCAACTCTGACTTGAATCCAGTCAAACTTGTATACCCCATTGTGTTGGCTTCTCACAAAGCATTCACATGAACAAGATTTAGTTCAGAAGAAGAAAATATCAACACCATGACTGAGATTTTCATTAAAAATTGCTTAGTGACAGAAGGAAATTTAATATGAGTGGAAGCAGAAGTGTTTTTTAAGAGTTAGATCATCCAATCAGAGCACACAAGTGATGCCATGTGATGTTTTCACAAAGTTCCAATGAGGAATTCTATATAATTAAATGAATACTCACTACAAACTGTCTGCAAACAACCCATGCAGTGAAAGTTATTCACATAGCCCAAAAGTGATGAGTGATTTTGGATGCCCAATTGAGTCTTCCTAAAGGCCCTGATTTCCACAAAGAAAAGCACCTGTCCTCTAAAAAGTCTCACCCTTGACTATCTCAACTTGAGATACCTTAAAAGAAAGCCCAAAAATCCAGGCACCCAAAATCTGTAGTCCTTTGGCCATAACCTGTATTTTAGGATGTGAACAAATTAATGGAAACTACTACCTGTTCAGGGGACAATTATTATTTGTATTGCAGAAGCACCTCGACATAGGTGCTGGAACTAGGGGTGCAGTTGCATCCCCTGGCTTGAAGTGGTTTCAATCATATACATACAGAGTTTATAGTTTGGTTCAATGGCTCTCTGCACCCCCACCTATGAACCCAAGCATGGACCAAGGTCTCGTTATGCTATCTATGCTATGCTATCTACACAAACTGGGCTGTACAAAATGGCAGTCCCTGCCCCAAAGAGCTTACAGTCAAGTACAGAGTCATATGATATTTCCCACATCCAACATGTCGTCAAAGAAATGTCACTATTTACTTGAAACTCAAGTTTTTCTTCCTTTTCACATCAGGTGAAGAAAATTAACAGCTACAAGTGTCAGAAGAAAGATGTTGATGAAAGACTGATTCTCTCCCCTGTTGAAGAAGGAGGCTACAGTTGCCAAACAAATTGCTTCTGACTCAACTTGGTGTTGTAGCCATGTCGGGCCTGGGGTACAAGATAGACAAAGTGGATGAGGTAATCGAAACCCTAGGTCCGTTGCTGAGAGACAAGCTTTTGAGCTATGCTGAGCTCTTCTTCAGGTCTGGGAAAGGTACTGAGAAAGTCACAATAAGGAGAAGAAAGGGTTTTTCTCATATGCTAGGCAAAGATGTCTCCCGCATTGTATGCCTTTCAGTACCTTTCTCAGACCTGAAGAACTACTCAGTGTAGCTCAAAAGCTTGTCTCTCTCACCAACAGAGGTTGGTCCAATACAAGATATTACCTCATCCAACTTGTCTGTCTGATTGAACTTGTCACTACAAGAATGTCAGGAGAAGGGCTACATGTGTGTCAAATAGTGTCCTAATAGCAGTGAAAAAGACTATGCTGTATGGAAGTGTGCCATACACTGTTGGAGACATCTTTACCTAGCATCTGAGAAAAAACAATTCTTGTTCTCAAAGTGGAATATACAGGCAACATAGTTAAGAAGAGCTTGAATATTTGTGTGCCTCAGCGGGGCTTTTGGGTTACAGATGTTTAGTAGTTTGTGTGAAAAAGTCACGCAGACTGGGTGGCAAATATTAACCAAAAATGATGCCATAAAACATGGAGTGACATGGTTAAATCCAACAATAGAAGCTGGCCAGGAAAATTCTCATCTTATTTTACCATAGCATCATTAGTTCTTCCAAGATCTTACAACCAAGAGGATGTTTTTTGGTTTTTTTTATAACTTGACCCTAAAAATACAAATAGCTGTTATTAAAATGATTCAGTTTGCATCACATGAAAGTAAATGTTACAAGACTGCTATTTAAAAGGGATGTAAGGTATACATATATAGTTAACAGAAAGATTGCCATCTAGTAGCATTGTTCACAAGTTAGTAGATTCAATGAAGTAGTTATGCACTGCAATGACTTCTGAATCCAGCTCTTAACACTAAAGTGCAGTACATGTCCACCTAAATTGAACCCCTCAGCAGTTAGAGAGCCGAGGTTATAATTCATAGAAAATTCAGTTAGCCTCATTTTCAGTGGGGGATTTTTCCACAAGACATTCACAATTATCTCAATTGTACTCGCGCAAATATTTATCAAATAATTTCTTGACATAATTCTTGCTCTGTAGATTGCAATGAACTTGCCTGCTGACAAGTATCAAGCATTCAAAATTCAAACTCTGATGTTTGTTTTGACAGAACACTGAAGTCACATGGAATTTTTTCTGTTCTCTGACTATTATAGTCATCTAGGCTGACCTGTACAACACAGGGCACGGCACTACCCTAAAATATTTCCTAGAGTCGATATTTTAGAAAAAAAATGTTGTGTCTTGGTTTTAAAAGAGTCAGTGATGGAGAAGCCACCATGTCCCTTGATAAGTTGTTCCAATGGTTAATTACTTTCACTGTTAAATATTTATGCCTTATTTTCAGTCCATTACACAGCTCCATTCTCTTGCAAACTACCTGTCCCAGAGCTGTCCAGGTACACCCTCTGCTGGCCAAAACAAGCACCCACAGCCTCACTTGCTGGGATAGCTTTCTGTTGGTTGGTTGGTTTTCTAGTACTCACCTCCTTAGAGCAGGGTTCTCAAACTTCACTGCACCGCAAACCCCTTCTGACAACAAAAATTATTAAACGATCCCAGGAGGGGAGACCAAAGCCTGAAATCACCCACCGAAGCTCCTCTGCCCCAGCAGGGGAGGGGCAGACCACATTGGGGTCCTGACCACAGTTTGAGAACGACTGTCCTAGAGGCATTCCAGCATTTCAAGCAAATTTCTGTTTTTTATTTATTCATTCCACTCTCTTTCCCTGCCCAATGATCTCTTTAATCGCTTATCCTGGGTGTAGTCCGCAGTTTGCCCCAAATAATCAATCCAAAAACACCATCCTCCCATCCTAGGATTACCATAGTCTTTAGCACCCATATATTCATCCATCAGGTGGCTGCCTGGCCCCCTCTCAGGGCTCACCACTGGTTAGGGCTTGTATTTCTGACCTCCCTTCCCCTACCTTCTCTCTGAAGGGTTGCATGGTACTTTTCTGCCCTCCCCATGCCTACTCTCTAGCTGAAGGGATACATGCCACTTCACAAAGCTACAGCTTAATGCAGTGACTTTCTCCAGCCTTTTCTCTCACCTACCTTTTTTCCTCTCCAGCCTTTGCCAGGCCCTTCCCAGAGAGCAGGGAACTTCCTATTCTCCCTTCATAGTCACCACCTAACTGAATGCACCCCTCTATTTGAGTAGTCAGCTCGGATCCTCTCACTCCTGGGGTCAGTCATTATAATTAAGTCTCAATATTACATTCAGCTAAGGATTAGCTGCTTGGTCACAGGCCAGACTAAACCCAGCTTGCTTTACAGGGCCAGCCAGTCAGCCTCATAGCACCTCCATGCACATCTTCACCTGTAGCCATTACTCTGCAATGTCCCACCAAAAGAGTGTAATTGTGACATGTTTCTGGCTGTCTGGCAACAGACACCTGTGGTCTCCACTGCTAGGTAACCTTCGGACTAAGTGGAGTCTCCCCCAGTCTATCCTTTTATTTAATGGGAAGCTATTTGGACTAACGGTGAGAAGCTCATTATTGCATCATCATGTCCCATGCCTGCACAGCTGAGAAGATTATTTTTATTGAGCACTCTGTTGCCATCAAACTGAGGACAAGTCAAGCATTGTATTCTATGCAGCTTACATCTAAAAAAAAATTTGAATTCATTTATCCCTAAACAAAAGCTGAATTCAAGCCAGCAGATCCTTTTTTTCTTAAAGAGTATATATCCTAGTCTATACAAAATCAAGACCTTACTTGATTTTTACCTAATCTTCAATCTGGCAAAACTCCCATTAGATACCAAGTGACTTTGCCTGACTCAAGTAAAAACTCACAAAGGACCTTAGGATTTGGCCCTGACTGTATTAGCACTGTATGCTGGGACAATCACAGTGCAAACAAGATACAACATAAAATCACTATGATGAACTAATGGCATACAATGACATTTCTGCTCTCATACTTCCCAGACCTTAGGGGGATACAGAGCCAACAGACATGTAACTTCACACACCTCATCAGAAGTCTGGAGGAGACAGAGTTAGTGGCAAGGGTGGACTATGTGCCCACGCTTGTGTCATGGAGTGCTACTCGTGGATGTTCCCTGTTGGTGAAACCAGGCATGGCTAACTTCATGGAAGGCAGGACCACAAACACAGCCAAGCAGCCGTGCTGTGATGACAGAGTTACCTTAGTCTTTCCCCTTTTATAGAGGCTCTTGACCTTACAAATGCCCATAAGAAACCTCCTCCCTGATCTCTTGTCTACACAGGCATTATTAAACATGACTTCTCCTCGCTGATGTCATCTAAGCTGGAAATACAGCAATTAATCATCAGGGTCTTAAGAAAAGGCCTGGAAGAAGTAAAATCATCAACAATTTACACAAAAGGACAAAGCACTGAGAAAAAAGCTAACAGAACAACACTTGTTTAGGAGGTCAACACAGCTATTAAAAAAACAGTGGAAACATCATAGTTGTAAGACCTGTAGGTCACATCTTCAGTGTGTGTAAATCAGCATACTACTCACCATCAGCTGAGGATCTGACCTTGGGAGCAATAAGGAGAAGTGTATAGCACCCCTAACATACATAGATTTTGCTGTTTCTGGAGAATATCATAACAATCTCTCCCACAGGTTTTCAACAACTGCTCCCTGGTGAGAGCAGGAAAAGGTTATCCGGTCTATTAACCGTAACAAATGTAAATATGAACCCAAAATGCAGGGAATGCTGTGATCTGAAATGAATTTCATTCTAACAGACTGCTGAGGTAAAGAACCACTTATGCAGCAGTCACAGCAATAGCTGACAGTGAGAAAATAAAAGTAGTTCTTCATCTCTCCCTCCCTCGTCCTGTTTCAAAGTTCTCCCTTCTGCATGTATGTTTCTCAGGTTAAATGGTAAATCATACAAACAACGGCATTAAAGTAGAATCCTCCTTGGTAGAGATTCTCAGATTAGTTATTACAAATAATGTATGCAGTGAATTTAGCCCTTTCTTCTAGTCATCGATTATCCACAAACAAATTGCGATTGTTATTTGCAATTGTTCACAGAAGTTTACACACTCAAATTTTACCTGGTGGTTTATTCATGAACATTCATTATTCAATGTCTGCTTTTTGTGCCAAACGATTGATCATGTAAATCACACGGTATCCTTTCTGTTCCCTGATTGGATGAGCTAGATACTCTAAACAGAGGAGTCCCTTCTCCTTCTTGCAGATTATCTGTGAACCCAAAGAATTGTTCATTTTGAATGAGTGAAGTAGTTGTGAGACTAATAAGAAGGGCTGTGAGAGCACACCTCCTGTGAATGCCCTCCTAAACCTTTATCTGTCACTGTTTGTAATGCTTTTGCTTTCCGCAAACATTCTTACAAATTAAAACAGGTAGTAAAAAGAGGGCCTATTTATCCCCCTTTTCTAAGGCTAGGGAAGGTCCCATGCCAGCAGAACCAGTGCAGCCCTACTGCTGCAGAGATGACAGGGGCATGCTGGGAGATCTTTGAACAGATATGCTCCCCTGTGAAGTATGGAGCCCCATTTCAAATGAGCTCCCTGCATGGCACTACACAGGGGATGGAAAGGAATGGGATGGAGGAAGGATGGGATCCTTCACTGTGCAGGTCCTCCCGTTTTCCCTCTCCCCCACCATTGCAGGAAGAGGCTGTATAAGTCCCTGGAGAGACTCCTCCAGACCTTGGCCTGCAGCATCATTTGTAGAACTACTCTGCAGCCTCATGAACCCTCTCATCTACCTAGTGCCCCAGACGATAGGATCAAGTACAGGCACCGGTCTATGAACTAGTGCCTAAGCAAATAAAACGGGTAACTAGTAGCAATCAGACAGCTGATTTTACTGGCAATAATATTTGTAAATTGTTTCCTTGCTCTTTTCACCCAGCTTTTCTCCAGTAGGGGGCCAGAGGAAAGAGAGAGGGAGAGGAAGATTCAAATAGGAATTTAAAATATTGAAAGCCTGCGAGCGCACACACACACAAAATCCATCTAGAAATACCTGCAAATGAATATAAAGGCTTTTTTTGTTTTTATTTTACTGTCCCCTTCTCCAGGATAGGTAGTAATTCAAACTTTTGTGGAGGTTTCTTTCATATTCGGAGTTTCTTTTCTTTAATGGCTTCTGAATCAGATGTGAAATGGATAACCCTTCATTTTAATTATAATTGAATGATTACAAAACAATGAGACCTCATGGCACAAAAAAGATTTGTGGGCTATATATGCATGTAAGTGGGAAATGCATTGCCTAGCAGAGTGCCTGTTCAGTGTTGCTACTGGTTCATAACAAGAAGCTATGCTCTGAACAAGTGACCCAGGCACTGTGTTTTCAGCGGTTATATTAACACACAAAGCAGGCAGTATAAAGATAAGTAGGAACACCACTGATTTTGCCTATTGCAGCAAAACATGTGCAGAACTTGGATATACATGAAAACCGTGACTAGAAACTCGGGTTATATGCTTGATAAATACAAAGATGATCAGACTGACTGATTGCCAGTGGAAAAAGAATAAAGCTGCTCTGTGTCTTTGCCAAACTGTAAAAGAAAAACAATGCAAAGAGTACTCTATTGAAGAATCTCATTTAGAATATAACCTGCTGTTACTTGTGTCAGTGACTGGGATGTGGCCAGTGGTAGGCAGAGGCCCTAGGGATTTGTGGGGCCCTGGGCCAGAGCAGGTGGGAGGGCGCCTCCCCACCTGCAATCCCCTCCCCTCCCGGCACGCCTGGCAGGGAGTGGGATCAGGGTGTGGGGGCTTCCAGTAGGAGTGCTGGACAGGTGGAATATAGGGGCACCCATTTTTCTGGGGGCCCCCAGTTGGCCAGGGCCCCTGGGTAAGGGCCCCATTGGCCCAGTGGCTAATCCACCACTGGTAGCAGGAGCGAGTCAGCAGCCAAAAATCAGAGCCCACTTCAGACGCCAAATACCAGAGCCAAGAGTCAGACCCAGGTTACCTGGAATGATGTAAGGCTGGAGCCAAGGCAGGAGCAGGGCTGGGAACAAGCAGGCAGGCACTTTCACAATAAGGAGTGAGTGCTTTGAACAGCCACTAAACTACTGCTGGGCTTAGGAGCTGGTCTGCTCTCCAATCAGGCAATGTAGTGAATCAGGCAGCCAACTATGGTCCGGCTGTGCTCACTAGGTTCCCAGGAGCCTGGCTCTGCTGCACCCTGGTTGCTAACAACTGGTGTTTGAATGAAATATAGAGTATTCCAGGGTATCAGACTAAATGGATTCTAGTACCAGAAGGATAATTTACATGCTCTCTCTCTTGCACGCACACACACAGAGTATGCCAATAGTTGATAGAAGGGGGAAATAAAGCCTGAGTCATTCAGAAAATTTTGACATTCCGTTCATAATATACATCTGTAACCATGCTCCTCTTCTTGCCTGGGAAAAGGGAAGGGTATGTATATCCGCAGGGAAGAAAGTGCTCATGAGTCTGCTGCTTTGAGACACACACATTCAAAGATCAACCCACTAAGAACGTGACAAATTCAAAGCACAACAGAGCATAAAGTACCAATGAGAGAGACCCTTTACAATGTACAGATAAAATAAAGGAATATACTCAATACATTCGTCACTGAAAATAGTGTAGATATACAGCACAAGGCAGAGATCTGGAGTTTACATTTTGTTTTGTTTTAAGAGAAGACAGATATTCAATAAGCTAGGTTTTATAAGCGTTGCACATGAAACAAAACTTGTTATGTGATAAGAGTGCCTTGAAATCATAGGGAAGGATGCATGGGGGGAGGGGTCCAGGGAATTTGATATGGCAGTTTATTGTATTAATTTAGACCTCAATTTAGCAAAGTACTTTAGCATGGGCTTAAGTCCATCTTTGCTAAGCGAAGCATTGAAGTCAAGTGATTTAAGTCAATGGGATTTAAATAAGTGCTTTGCTGAATAGTGATTGATATAAGCATGTGCTTAAAATGTTTTGACAAATCAGGGTGTTGTTTCTAGTACCTGTGAAATCATGCAACTTGCTTATCTAAACGTATTCCACTTCTCAGAGCTGATTTGGTTTTGGTTCCGGGTTTGAACAAATCCAAAGCAAAATCCAGCTGAACTGCAATGTTTGGTCTCTGGTTGAGACCACGAGAAGATGGCATTTCACCTCCTTATTACCTGAAAGCATACACTCATCCAGGTTTTCTCAAAACTTGGCAATAGCTATTTCAAAACTCAGTCAAAACTCATTCAAACTCAGCCCAGTCTGTCTCAAAACTTAAGCTAGGCTTTCCAAAAGGTTCATAAACCTCAGTGATCAGGTCACCAGAAAGTAATTCAAAGTTTTGAGTTTGTAAAGGAACTCCAAATCCGGTAAAACTCACAAGGTTTGAGGTTTGGTTATGGAAGTTTCACATAATTAGAATTCCACTTTTCCTTTGGAACAACAGATTGGGCTGCCATACTACATTACTATGTGGACCTCAAACTAGATTCATTGTCACAACTCTGATCTTCCAGTAGTAGAAAACAGCAGTCACTTTTTGGACAGATTGTGGGCTTGTCTTCACTATGCGTTAAATTGGCACTGTTGCAATCAATGCAGCAACATTGATTTACCAGATCCAGTGAAGACGCGATAAGTCAATGTGAGAACGCAGAAGCTATGTAGACAGAAGAGTGTCTCCACTGACATAGAGCACTGTAGACACTGCATTAAGTCAATGTAAACTATGTTGACTTAAGATAAACAACTTAACTTACATCTACTTAACCCTCTAGTGTAGACAAGGCCTGGGGAAAACAAGAGATCACTGTCACTTGCACTTCCATCTGAAATACATTTTATTTTGTCACAAAATGACTTTTGACTGTGGCCCCAAAATTTGTTGTCTTACAAACATTATTGGGGATAAAACTTTGCTTGAAATATAAAAGCGGATTAAACATGGTCAATCTAAATCCAAGAAATATTTAGGAATAATATTTCCCACTGCTCACTCAGCTCTAATGTAAACATTACCAAAGATAATCCATGGTACTTTCATACTAAACAATTATACTCCAGTCTTTATCATTCTGCTCTCCCTTAGGAGAAAGGAGCAAGAGAATCAATAGGATTTTATGCTAATGATCCATCCCTAACAGCTCAAAGCAGTCTGTGCTCTCCCAGTGATAACATCAGTATAATACTAGCACCAAGAAAACAATAGATTTGAACTTTTGTAAGGTAATGATCACTCTGACTTCCGTTTAGCAAAAAGAGACTAAATCCATGTTTTCAGCACCCTATGCAGCAAGTAAAATTACTTGAAATAGCTACAAACAACAAAGGCTGAATGCCAAAAAAGAAAGCAAACCGAAACTAAATACAACTCTCAGACTCCTATAACCATCCTGTGCTGCTGGAGAGAATAGGTGTGTGAATCAATCAGTGCAGTCTAGCCCCTTCCCTCCCTTTGCATCATCCAGCAGTGTCCCTTTGACCTAAAGAGGCTACTGCTACATTGTTCAGATTTTCCATTTCCAGCACTCATCCATCCACTGCTGCCATCTACCTTTTCACCTCTACTACCTGCCTTGGAAGGTAGACCCCACCATCTCTGCCACAGGTTTTCCTAATATCAGCCCATGAACTGGGTAATAGAGAATAGGTTGAAGTCTCATATACTCACAGACTTTAAGGTTAGAAGGGATCATTATGATCATCTAGTCTGACCTCCTGCACAATGCAGGCCACAGAAACTCACCCACCAATTCCTGTATCAAACCCCTAACCGATGTCTGAGTTATTGAAATCCTCAAATCGTGGTTTAAAGACCTCAAGCTGCAGAGAATCCTCCAGCAAGTGACCTGTGCCCCATGCTGCAGAGGAAGGCAAAAAATCCCCAGGGCCTCTGCCAATCTGCCCTGGAGGAAAATTCCTTCCCGACCCCAAATATGGTGATCAGTTAAACCCTGAGCATGTGGGCAAGACTCACCAGCCAGACACCCAGGAAAGAATTCTCTGCAGTAACTCAGATCCCACCCCATCTAACATCCCATCACAGACCATTGGGCATATTTACCTGCTAATAATCAAAGATCAATTAATTGCCAAAATTAGGCTATCCCATCATACCATCCCCTCCATAAATTTATTAAGCTTAGTCTTGAAGCCAGTTATGTCTTCTGCCCCCACTGCTCCCCTTGGAAGGCTGTTCCAGAACTTCACTCCTCTGATGGAGAGAAACCTTCATCTAATTTCAAGTCTAAACTTCCTAGTGGCCAGTTTATACCCATTTATACTTGTGTCCACATTGAGCAGAGCCGTGCAGACATTGATATTCCCCACAATGCAAGTTGCCAACTCTGCAAGGCACCATTTCTACATTGTCTTGCCTAGCTGAGTCCTCAAGGTCATTCCCTTGTTTCCCTCTATTATAACAGCACATTGCCTTCCAGGGACCAAAAGAGCAGGCAGTCTGCCTGACAGCAGAGTTTATGATGTGAAAATGAAGGATATAGAGATAGGCAACCTCCACTTCCATTTTATTCACCAGATCCTGGGCTTAGTCACACACATGCCATAGCAGGATTTGCTGCAGCCAGCATCTTTTAGTTCTCCGTTAAGCCTATATGCCTCATGTGGAAAGAACATGTGGGTTTCATGTACATAGATAGTATTTCAAATATATGCATTTAGACCATAATGTATGAAAAGGATCATTTTAGCTAGCTCATATATGAACTAGCAGATGATCACATATGGAAAGCATATGCTACTTGTATAGTACCCACATACATGTTAGATCTATTTGTCCAGTGTGAAATATTTATATCCAACACCACCTAATACTTTAAAGCCTGATTATTTCACTATTATTTGTGGCATGCTACTGGTGTGTAACCTCCATCCTCTTTCCTTCCTGGGTTACTCAGGAGCAGGCAACGCTCACCTGTGTTTGTGGCAGACGATGTTGTTGGCAGTAAAGGAGATCCAAGTGGTGATGTTGGATAGGTTAGAAGCCTCTATCAACCCTCTGTTGCAGTCATTTTATTTACAAAGGAAATTAATTTTGGCTGTGCCTCCAGCTGGCTGAGCCCTGTACACACTCGATGGAATCTCTTGGGTGCCTCCAGGAATAAAAACCAAAACCAGAATTAATCTGCACAATGGGTCTAACCCCAAAGTAAACAATATCCTCTTAGACTAGATTTATGCAACTTACATTTACGCTGGCACCATTTCCCCCATCCCTGAGTGTGCACTCCTCTGAATTTCAGAGCTCTAGACGCTAGCATAGGCGCACTTGAAGATCTTAAAGCTGGAGACAGCTCACTCTGTTGGTTCAGTGAAACAGTTCAGCCAAGGCAACAAGTGGCAGAGCAATTCTAACTTGGGATCATTCCAAGCTGCAGAACCCCTTTGATGATGGGAGTTCATCTAACCAGAAGTCAGTAACCCTAGATCCTGGTTAGACGATAAGACCACTTCTTCTCTTCTCAGGGACGTCCCTTAAAGTCTCTTCACTACCCCTCTTCCCCTGACAGCACGTTCCCAACAAGAAATGTGGCGGTTACTCACACTGCCTTCATTGCATGCCATCCTCAGTCAGTCCTGGTCACAATCAGAGTTCCTACCATGGCTCCAGTGAAACCCAGGAATAGCCTCCTTGGCTCCTTCCTTAGTCAAAGCCCCAGCAGCTTCTCAACAGTAGCTTCTGGGTTTCTAACAGCAGTTTAGCAGCAGCAACTCCTGGCTTGGCCAGAGCTCCGCCAAGTAATCTTCAGTCCTCTGACCAGGTTCTCAAAAATGGAGCCCAGTGCATGCTGCCCCTGCACCCAAAACAAGGATCCAGGGATTGTGGAGCCTTCCTAAAAATGCTGGGGCTGGGGACCCCCACCCCTGCCCAACAGCCTCCTCTTCCACCCAAGACCCCGCCCCCAGCCCACTTCTTCCACCCAAGTTTCTGACCCTTCCACCAGAGGCCCCACCTCTGCCCCGTTCTTCCATTTGAGGCCCTGCCCCTCCCATCCTCTTCCAGCTGAGGCTCTGCCCCCTAGTCAAGCCAGAAGCTGGAACCTGCTAGGAGCCATGGACCCTCCACTTGCCTGGGGTAGGTGGGCCGAGAACAGCCCCCAGCCCATGTCCCTGCCCCAGGTCACTGCCCCGGGTACCCCCTACCCTGGGCGGTAGGGTCCATGGTTCCTCATAGCTGCCTACATGACACTTACCCTGATCTAGCTCTGGCTAGGGGGCCAGAGCAGCTGCTGCTTTGACAGGCCCAGGTGGCTTGTGCCACTGGCCACGCCCACCCAGCAGCAGCTCTTGGGTACCACCTCCCCCCAGAAATGCCCCCCTAGAAGCGGCCCCACAGGCACACCCCCAGCTGTGCCTCTCCAGGTGCATCCCCAGCAGCAGCCCTCCATGATTTAGTCAGGGGTATTTATAGTATAAGTCATGGACAGGTCATGGGCCATGAATTTTTGGTTTTTACCATGACCTGTCCATGACTCATACTATAAATACCCCTGACTAAGTCATAGCCTTATTTATGGGTCCACGAAAAGCAAAAACACTTTAAATTATTTCAAAATTATTAGCGTCATATCACCTCCAATCTCAAACCCATCTCTTAGCTGTTGTCTTTTGGTTTTTTCTGTGCACTGAGTTGGACACAACTGTTGGAATGGGACTCCTCAGTCTGCACTTTTGGCTAAGGCCTGAGCTACACTAGCAGGGGGTTCGAACTAAGATAAGCAACTTCAGCTACGCTATTCACGTAGCTGAAGTCAAAGTATCTTAGCTCGACTTACCTGGCTGTCCTCATGGAGGCGAGTTGACCGCCGCGGCTCCTCTGTCGACTCTGCTTACTTCTCCTGCCGAGGTGGACTACAGGCATCAATTTGTGGATCAATTTATCGTGTCTAGACCCGATATATCAAACACTACCCACCGATCCATACCCTAAGTGACTAGCCAGAAGCATTGTTTTCCTCTCCCAGCAAATAAACTATCGTAAAGGCCATCCAAAGCAATCTTGGATCACAAGGATCTTAATTAAAATAGTTTATAAAAAAAGTCAGAGAAAATCATACAAAAAATTGTAAATGGTATAGCTACATCTCCTCCTTGAGCCTGGTGTTCATAGTACAGTGATTCCAGCAGCTATTTACATTTTAGGACTCAGAGGTTCATGACATGTTTCAACAGGCTCTTCTCTCTTCCTCTTCTGCCATCTCAATGTCTCTCACAGCTTTCCCCTCTATGCTTCTCTCCTCCCTTTTATACTCCTGAGTCTGAGTAAAAGTGTGACCTTATTCAGTACCAGACCAGGCATGTTTTGCATTTAGCATCTTGACAGTAATATCTGCACAGGTGCACCGCTGAGCATTGGGGACTCCCTTCTCTAATGTCTGATGTCTACTGCATATTAAAGTTTGATTCAACATTCTGTGGAACATGGTTTCCCAGAGTAAACAGGTTATATGGTCCCTCAGCTTCTTTGCATATAAAATTAATTATGTTTACCACGCACAAAGGTTAATACATTAATACGTAGATAGTTCCCTACTGAAATCCTTTTGAATGCTAATTATGCTAACCTGACTCAAAGTGTTAGCTGAAGCAATCTGTCAGCATTATCTCTCTCTAGGACTTAATTTTAAAAGGACCAAAGTCTAATAATGCCAATTTATTCCTAATTCCAATCAGCATCAAAGATGATCCCTGGACAGCAGTTGCTCAATCTGTCCCACATCACCCACTTCAAAAAAATAAACTAAACTAGAACATTATGTCCTCCAGCATATTTTCAAAGTTTTTGTACTGTGTGATATGTATTTTCAGCAGAGTTACTTCTTCCCTCACTGTAGTGGATTGGTCTAAAAACTTTACCTCTGTTATTTTTCAGTGAGTAACACTGCACCACTTTATTAATATTGGGTGGAAAGAATTTTGGATTTATTAGATGTAAAAAAAAACTATTTATGCAGGAAACTTGAAATTCTGTAGAATCCTTAGTGTAAATGGCTCTTTCTGTAATGACTGAACAGGTGTTAATGGGGCACTTCCTCTCAAATGGTCCCTCGAAATATGAGTTAACTATTTATGCTAAACAATCTGTTCCACCTTGTGTTTAGCATGACACTCTGAGTTAGTTTCCCAGACCTGAAGAAGAGCTCTATGCAAGCTTTTGAATTTACAACGGGTAAGCAGTGAGGTGGCAAATTTGCAGATGATAAAATACTACTCAATATAGTGGAGTCCAAAGCAGACTGTGAAGAGTTACAAAGGGACCTCACAAAACTGGGTGACTGGCAACAGAGTGACAGATGAAATTCAATGTCGATAAATGCAAAGTAATGTACACTGGAAAACATAATCCCAACTATACATATAAAAAAATGGAGTCTAAATTAACTGTTACTGCTCAAGAAATAGATCTTGGAGTCATTGTGGATAGTTCTCTGAAAACATCCACTCAATGTGCAGCAGCAGTCAAAAAGGCTATGAGAATGTTGGGAATCATTAGGAAAGGGATCTATAATAAGACAGAAAATATCATATTGCCTTTTTGTAAATCTATGGCACATCCACATCTTGAATACTAAGTGCAGAGCTAGTCACCTCATCTCAAAAAAAGATATATTGGTACAGAAAAGGTACAGAAAAAGGAAACAAAAATGTTTAGAGGTATGGAACGGCTAATAAGACTGGGACTTTTCAGCTTAGAAAAGAGACGACTAAGGGGGGGTGGATATGATAGTCTATAAAATCATGACAGGTGTGGGGATAGCAAATAAGGAAGTGTTATTTACTCCTTTTCATAATACAAGAATTAGGGTTCAGCAAATGAAATTAATAGGCAGTAACAAGCAAAAGGAAGTATTTCTTCACAGAATGCACAGTCAACCAGTGGAACTCTTTGCCAGAGGATGTTGTGAAGGCCAAGACTATAATGGAGTTCAAAAAAGAACTAGGTAAGTTTATGGAGGATAGATGCATCAATGGTTATTAGCCAGGATAGGCAGGTATAGTGTCCCTACCCTCTGTTTGCCAGAAGTTGGGAATGGGTGACAGGAGATGGATCACTTGATGATTTTACCTGTTCGGTTCATCCCCTCTGAAGCACCTGGCATTGGCCACTGTTTGAAGATAGGCTACTAGGCTAGATGGACCTTTGGTCTGACCCAGTATATCTGTTCTTATGTTCTCTTTCACCAACAGAAGATGGTCCAATAAAAGATATTACCTCATTCACTTTGTCTCTAATATCCTGGGACCAACATGGCTATAACAACTCTGCATACATCTTTCTGTAACCTCAGTTTCATTATTCTTTATTTCTGATGTAAATAATTCTTAAAAATAAAGGTGAGGTGATGCCAAATTTGTGTTGAAAGGAAGTAACTAAAAAGAGTGATGTCCTTTGAAATGAGGGACACTTGAGAGGCATATAAGCAAAGTGAGTGCCTATAGAGCTTTTCAATGCTGTAAGAGTATGCATACACAGATGAACATGTGACAGTTATTAGTCACATTGATTAGTCAAAAATCGTAGAAATGTAAGGCTGAGAAGGCATCTCAAGAGGTCATCTAATTCAGTCCCCTGTGCTGACATAGAACCAAGCAGACCTAGACCATCCCTGACAGGTGTTTGTCTAATCTGTTCTTAAAACCCTCCAATGTTGGTGTCAAAGTTATTTTCCCACTCTGAACTTTAGGGTACAGATGTGGGGACCTGCATGGACACTTCTAAGCTTAATTACTAGCTTAGATCTGGTATCACTGTTACCATCCAGAATTTTCAGTGTCTGGATCACTCCCTTTCCCCCCAAAATCTTCCCCTCCCTGGGTAGACTTGAGAGACTCCTTCACCAATTCCCTGGTGAGTCCAGATCCAATCCCTTGGATCTTAAAACAAGGAGAAATTAACCATCCCCCTTTTTTTCCCCCACCAATCCCTGGTGAGTCCAGATCCAATCCTCTTGGATCTAAAAACCAGAAAAAAATCAATCAGGTATTAAGAAAAAGGCTTTTAATTTAAGAAAAGAAAGGTAAAAGAAAACCCTCTGGGAGAGATTAGCATACCAGCTACTCTCAAAGACAACAGATTCAAAACACAGAGGATGTTCCCCTGGGCACAATTTAGTTACACAAAAAAAAATACCCAATTTGATTCTACCTCTAATTGCATAAGACAGGTTACAAGGAAATAAACATAAACCTATTTATTCCTTTCTAAAACTTACTACTCTGATAAGAGGCTGGTTCCTTGATCTTTTTCACTCCGGCTGAAACTGAAACTCTAAACAAAGGAAAAACTTCCCTCCTTCCTTTTGAAACATCTTGTTCCCCCATTGGTTCCTCTGGTCAGGTGTTAGCTAGGCTAGGTGAACTTCTTAACCCTTTACAGGTAAAAGAGGCATTAACCCTTAACCATCTGTTTATAACAGGTGGGGATTACACAACCTCCCTTGGAAGCCTATTCTAATAGTTAACTATCCTTGTAGCTGGAAAATTTTTCCTAATATCTAACCTAGATCTCCCTTGCTGCAGTTTAAGCCCATTAATTCTTGTCCTACCCTCAGTGGACATGGACGTTAAATGATCATTGTCCTCTTTATAACACACCTCTTAATGTATTTGAAGATTGTTCATCCTCCTCCTCACCTGTCACCCTGCTTTCCTCAAGACTAAATATGCCCAGTTTTTAAATCTTTCCTCAGAGGTCAGGTTTTCTAAACAATTTATCATTTTTGTTGCTCTCTTCTGGATTCTCTCCAATTTGTCCACATCAGAGGTGTCACTAGTGTGGAATTTAGTGGGACAAATGCCTCCTGTGTTTTACCTACAACACTCTTGTTAATACACACCAGAATATTAGCCCCTTGTACAGCTGCGTCATATTGTTTGCTCATATTTAATTTGTGACCCACTATAGCCCCCAGATCCTTTTCTACAGCACCACTGCCTAACCATGCATCCGACGAAGTGGGTATTCACACACGAAAGCTCATGCTCCAATATGTCTGTTAGTCTATAAGGTGCTACAGGACTCTTTGCTGCTTTTACAGATCCAGACTAACACGGCTACCCCTCTGATACTGCTTAACCAGTTATTCCAATTTTGTATGTATGCATTCAATTTTTTCCTTCCTAAGTATGGTACTTTGGACTTGTCTTTATTGAATTTCATCTTGTTGATATCAAACCAAGTCTCCAATTTGTCATGGTCATTTTGAATCCTAATCCTGCCCTCCAAAGTACCTTGGAACCCCATCCAGGTTGGTGGCATCTGCAAATTTTATAAGCATGTACTCTATTCCATTATCTGAGTAATTAATGAAAATATTGGATAGATGCACTTCTGGAATGTGATCTAATACTACAGTGATGAGGTTGGCTTAAGAACCAGAACAGAACAGAATAGACAAATACCTAGGATAAGGTTTCCATTACAAGTCTAATTATTGCCCACTTCTAACTTCTTCATATAACTCTCTTTCACCTAAAATTGACATGCATGGCCTCTTGGCAGAGGAGAATAATTTGGGAAAGCGAAGGTAATTTTAGAACAGGGATAAAAACCTTCTTTTGTGAAATATTTCAGTTCTGTGGATGAAAAGTGCCATATGGGCCTGATCCAAAGTCCACTGAAATCAATGGAAAGACTCCCATTGATTTCAATGGTGTTGGGACAGTCCTTATGAGGAGCTAAGTATTATTACATTATTTTCAAGACCTTTAAGAGATGAGGGTTAGAAAAAGGAAACATTTTTCATTTGTGAAGCATCTTTGGGACCGAACAGTTATCAAAAATGACTGGGTTCATAAATTCCAGATGTCATTTATTCTTTTGTTGTCAGTAAGTTCTAGAATGTGTGCCTATATTTTAGAATGTAGGATGGATAATTTGGAGGGTTATTATGAATATTGATGCTTTGAGAGCTCTGAGAGGACACGGTTTGCAAACTTCTCAATAGGTCTTTAAGAATTTATAGCCAACATAACTCGAATAGCTTGGATTCCAAGAACATAACTTTTGAAGCAGTTCCCACTGTAGCATCTGCTTTTCCTCTGGTTCACAACTCAAGTTGTCATTTACCCCCGTGCATTGTGAGTGCAAAGGAGAGCCATCCTGATCTGCTAGAATTTTACACCCACTTTACACATATGTAAATGACTGCAGAAGATGTAAGGGAGTGAAGAATCAAGCTTTGTAGTTTATAAACTCCATAGCTGGTAAATGGAAGGTGTTTATACTGCGGTATCATTTTTCTCTAAACCAGAGGCCTGACAACAAAGTACATATACTTGAATCCACACGGTGTAATTATCTAGGCAGTTGTCACTAACATGTAATTACTCCAAATAAAACCAGTTGCCCTCTAAGTACTTATGGCACAAGAGTTTATGCTCTGTATAAAGTAAAGCATTATGATTAATCATATGCACAGTATACCCTGTGCATTTTACTACTGAAAACAAATATTGATTTGACACAGTGCTGATATGGTACAATGTAAACTGATGGTACAATTTGGTATAATATTGGATTAGGATAAAGGAGCCAAGTTTTCAATCTAATTATGTCAGCACAGCTGATGGAGAGAGTTGTTCACAGTGTCATTGCCTTGACAAACACTTTACAGTAATCCATTTAAATTGAAAGTATCCTAGTAAAACAAGAATATGCTGTATTTGTCCTGGCCCTTTTCCAACTTTTTCAGTGAGTTTAAAGGAGCAACAGGCTGCTTCTGTATTGACAAATAAACACCTGAGTGGGGGGTTCTATATAGCCACCTGTGAAAATGGGGAAAGGGGATAAAATGGTCAATACTTAGATAGCTTTTGAAATACAGCTTTTGGGCCACATTATCTCTTTCCCCAATCCATGGATCAGAAGCCATATGAGACAGGTATGTGGGTCTGGCTAGATTAATGAGCAGAGATACTGACCTGCAGGAAACCCACCCCCAATTTCATAGGTGGCCAAACAGACAAAAAAGGGGGAAGCTGAACTGCTTACACAACTGAATGGGAGGTATAAGCTATTTGTTGGTCTTTGAAAATTGGATGCTGTTGACTAAAAGAAGTGAGAACTATTGAAATAATGCAGAGAATGAATGACTTTTTGGTATTTTCCTAATTATTTGTTGCTGCAAGGTTCAATTAATCTGTGATGGTTGCCCCCCACTCCTGTCCACTGAGCCCACCTGTTCCACCAGCCTGGGCTCCCTCACCCTGTCCTGCTGTGCCAGGCCCTCAAGCCTCCCCTAGCACACACACAGGTAGGGAGACACCCAGCTGCAGAAAGACACACACACCGAAATCAGCTCTGCCTGGGAAGACTCAGCTAGGGGATTGCCCAGGACTCAAGTGCACACCCACTCTGGGGTGAAAACCCAAAATTGTATCGTCTTATGCTGTACAGTTCTCAGTGCAGCGTAAGCTCATGAAATTCCCTCCCTCCCTCAATGTGGAGGATGATATGCACAGCTTTTTGCCCCCAGTTATGAATTTCACAAACTGGTTTAGAGAAACAAAAATATGTGTATTAACTACAAAGATAGATTTTAAGTGATTATAAGGGATAGCAAACAGATCAAAGTAGATTACCTTAGTAAATAAGCAAAAACCACAAACTGAGCTTAACGCACTCGATAGATAGGATTTAAATGAGCAAATTCTCACCCTGAGTGATAAACAGGCTGGCAGATTCTTGAGACTAGTTGTCTTGGCTTTCACACAGAGGCTAAAGATCCTTCTAGCCTGGGACTATCACTTCCCACAGTTCAGTCCTTGCCCCTCAGCTATTTCCAGGTGTGTTGTTGAAGGGAAAGTGAGGTCTCCCTGTGTCATTGTCCCCCTTTTATATCTTCTTCCCTTTCCTTGGAAAGCTCTTTTGCTGTGACCTGGGTCAAACAGAACCAAACAAAGGGAACTATCTCTGAGAAGTTTCTACTGTATACAGTTCCTGGGGTAATCCTTGTGCTTGTGTGCATTTTCTCAATAATCCATGAACATTGTTTGGCCTTTTTACTGTTGTACCTGAAAGGCTGCTTGTGGGTGTTTTCATTCTCACAACATGTTTCAGTAACACATATATAGACAAACTTTATAGACTTCCCATACAATGATAACACATACAATCCAACGAGATATTAATGTCTAGCAGATCGAGACTTTTAGAATAATCTCTCGCAAGGCATACTTTGTTCAAAACATATCCTAATTACATGATATTTCTCCCCTCTTAACTCTTCATATTCCTTCTTTTGTTCAGTGGGCATCTAGTTAGTGAGAAAATGACGTAGGGTCAGGACAATCAGATTGCATAAAACAGATGTCCTGTCCTGTTTTACTATGTTTACAGACAGCAGGTTGGCCAGGACCTCAAAAAAAGTTAAATCAAAACAGAAACAAATCAGGTAACAAAAATTAAATAATGCTGCAGCTAAAACCTTTACATTAATTGTTTTACTTCCTTTAATGCATCTGATGTTTTATATGGGGACAGAGGTTCTGTATATACATATTGCTCTCATAGACACACAGGCAGCTCAGTGACAAAAAGGAATGTGCAGCAATGTAGAAAGCTGTAGGCTTTTTGCCAGTGAATCACTCTGATGTAATGTTCCCGGTGCTTTTAAAAAAAGTTCAGGGGCCTGGGAAATTGTTATGCCTCAAGGCCCCGCTGTGTGTTGTAAGCCAGGAGAATATCTGCAATTAACCTGTCCAGGTGCTGAGTTTGTCAATATATACAATTCTACATTGCAACAGGAAATGCCCTAAAGACTTTGGGAGAGATTCTCAGTTGCTGTAATTCTGGTGGTGGAAGTCAATGATGATATATCCATTTACACGAAAGACCTGACCCAATGTCCCTATAGATTTCCATTGGATGTCTTTGGGGATCATTTTGTGAGGATAATTGAGGTATATCAACCTGTGGAATCATATAAAAGTTAACATGCCCTTAAATCCTATCCTTGGGGGAAAGGCAGGCATGACCCAGTGGTTTGGGTGCTGGCTGAGGCCTTAGGAGATCCAGGTTCCACCTAGGTTCTAATCATCCCTGTTCTACCAGAGACTACCTGTGTGCCTTTGGGTGAGTCTCTATGCCTCAGTTGCCCATCTGTAAAATGGGGGTGATAGTATGCCCTATCTCCCAGGGGTGTTGTGAGGATACCTCTGAAAGCGTAAAGGTATATTCTGAAAAACCAAATCAATCTCTGGCCTAAGTTCAGACTGGACATAGATGAGTGCAGTTCCATTGACATCAGTGGAACTGTACACATTTACAATCTGAATCTGGCCTTTGGTCTGTTTCTGATTGTTCGAATGACTGGGAAGTCCCATTAGGTGAAGTGATCCACATAACAATGCCATTCTGTACTGATTTTCAATATCAAAGGAGGCATAAGACAGAGGATGAAATAGAAACAAAAGTTCCCAAAGGTAATTATAATATTCCAGGGAAGGGAAATCTTTGTGTTGTTTCTGCCACATACAATGTTTCAAAAGTCAGAGTCAGGCATTCTTCAAAATTAGACCAAGACCATGGCTAAAAATAATGCTTTTGCTGGTATGTTAAAGAAAAAGCCTTCTTGCTGTTACCTATGGGAAGAGCTAGACTCTGAAAACCTGTATAAAAATATCACCTCTAGTGTTTCATTAGTATAATCTAACATTTACAGTAGGTGATGCTGAGCCACAGTAATGTTGAATCAGTCTTCTTGGGTGAAGACTTTTGGAATATCTGAAATGTATCAGCCTCATATGTGTCTGCGAGTATGAGCGGAAATTATTTCTGCTGTTCAACACTAGTTTCCTTTTCCTGGAAGGGAGACATAACTGTGCTTTGATGCGTGGCCTGCCAGAAAGAAATGAAAAAACAAATAGATAGAAAATGTAAATAAAAGAAACAAAAAATGAAAATTCTGCAGTTTTGACTTATCATTTGCAAAAAGAAAAACCCTTGAACACATTTTTACTATCTTCCTGTTTCTGTTTAGTTAGCTGGATTAGATATCATACAAATGAGCTCCATCATGTGTCACAATTTATTGCTGCATATTCCAAAGCAGATTTTCCCTTGTGGCTAAATATGCCTCTGGCCTGATATCCCTGTGCAAGGAGAGGAGGTATCTCCACATTCAGTGGAACTGATACGACGTGAGACAGAGAAACCTGTTTTAAAATGCCAGGCTCCTCCTACACCTACTGCTTTGGAGGAGCTGGGCCGAGGGAAGAGCAAGATTGAATGGCAGCTGGTGGAGCATATGAAGGCAAAGAGACTGAGATGGGGAGTGATGGGTTTCTAGATAGTGGTGATAGCTGCAGAGCTGAGAGGGGGAGTCAAGCATCAGAGGGAGCAAAAGTGGGAGGAATAATAAAGGTGTGCAGATGTGGGAGAAGGATGATGAAACAATCGGGATTCTGGGGCTTGGGCACTGGAAGGAATGGATCCTGACAAGTGATGTTGATGGAGAGGT
Source organism: Gopherus evgoodei (assembly GCF_007399415.2). Taxonomy (NCBI): domain Eukaryota; kingdom Metazoa; phylum Chordata; order Testudines; family Testudinidae; genus Gopherus; species Gopherus evgoodei. The sequence goes on from NC_044323.1 coordinate 72,745,468, forward strand.
GGGTGAAGGATCAGGGCTTTTGTCCTTGTCATTCTGCAAGGGGAAATCTAGCTAATTACATTGTCAGCTTCCCTCAGAGCTCTATGGGCCAAAGCCTTTTCCTGCTAGCCACCCTTCACAGCTTCAGCAGCTCGAGCAAAGGGGCTTGTTCCCTTGAAATGTTTCATTGAAAACCAAACAAAATGTTCTTCAAAAGACTTTTGGGTTTTCATTTAAAAGAAAATGAAAAACAAAAAAAGTTTCCATTTGTGGCTACCAAAATATGTTCTGCTTCTGGTTTTGGAGACCCTCCCCTCCAAAAAAATTATTTTGTTGAAAATGGACATGTCTGAGGGAAATATCCATTAAAATAAAAGGGCCATTTTTTATATATATATAAAAAAGATTGAATGAAAAATCCCCTTTGGTCCTAGTCAAGTAGAGCAAGTATGATGATTACAGCCAAGTCCTATTGTAGGGCTAGCTTTCCTTTATTAATTATATTCAGCCGTAATGCAAGGAACCTACAGGCCTATATCCTGGAAGACATTAGCTTCAGCAAGTAAGCGTGAGGCTTGGGCCATATATCTGTTCAAAGTTCATAGGCTCAACAGATAACTGCAAGTATTGGGGAACAGAAAATGGAGTAAAGAGTGTAATGGTAACAAATTGAGCTACATAACAGGTACGTGAGCTACATTCCCAGATACCTAAACACAAGAGGCCCATGGCAACTAACTGACAGTTTGATAAGAAGTTGAGATCATCGATATACTAACCTATAGAAGAAAGACACTCCAACATTAGAAGGTGAGGATATACAAATAAGGAAAAGGGGAAAGCCCAGCTGAATATGGATCAAACATAATGGCGTCAGCGTATCATATTATAAAAGTTGCATCCCAGCCTAAGGGCAGTAGGAGAAGGTGATGTAGTCCTTGGGAGGCGCCAGAAAGATGGCTACTGGTGATGAGGGGGAAGGTGATGAGGAAGATGATGGCTAATATTTCAGGTTGTTCTACAAGGGATGGTGTGAGTAGATGGATGAGCAGATGTATATTCTGTAGTATCTCTATCTATCTTATTGAGCTGGGGTGTTTGTGAATGTGCTAAATGTATTAATAAACTATTTGTAAATATAGAAGAGTTCATACAGCGTGAGTGTTGCAACTGTGCACATCAGGTTGCCAACTATATAATAATTTGAATAATACTGGGCCTGATCTTGGGAAAAGAACCTGTCAATCCTCAAAGTGGTAATCTCAGCCACATTTCACTCTTAACTAGATGTATCATTTACTCAGGACATCACCCAAATGCTATATTGACAGTACCAATGGCACACTGATAATTACAGGCTAAGTAGAATTTTTCCCCACTTCAGCACCATCTGATACTGTCAAAGCTATGAAATATGATTCTATTTATATGTTTAAGGACCCAACTGCAGCCCCTGTATCAATGTGGGATGCATTAACAGGTGTGTTTTAAGCAAGACACGAGAAGTCATTCTTCCACTCTACTCTGTGCTGGTTAGGCCTCAACTGGAGTATTGTATCCAGTTCTGGGCACCGCATTTCAAGAAAGATGTGGAGAAATTGGAGAGGGTCCAGAGAAGAGCAACAAGAATGATTAAAGGTCTTGAGAACATAACCTACGAAGGAAGGCTGAAAGAATTGGGTTTGTTTAGTTTGGAAAAGAGAAGACTGAGAGGGGACATGATAGCAGTTTTCAGGTATCTGAAAGGGTGTCGTCAGGAGGAGGGAGAAAGCTTGTTCACTTTAGCCTCTAATGATAGAACAAGAAGCAATGGTATAGACAGTATTTGGTCCTGCCATGAGGGCAGGGGACTGGACTCGATGGCCTCTTGAGGTCCCTTCCACTCCTAGAGTCTATGAATCTATGAAATAACCACTCTGCCGATGCAAGGAGATTGTTGATAATAGATGTTCCTGAGCTGAACTGTTGTGAATGGAATTGGCCAAGACTCAAGCTAAGCCATGTTATACCATCCAGTACAGGTACAAATTTAGAACATTTTTGTTTACAAGTTAAAGTTGTCCTTTACTATAGAAATCTATGCTTTTAGCACCTGTTTATGTGGTGTCACTAGAGAGTTGTCTGACTGCAAGTGCTTCAGTGATCACAACTCAGGGAAGCCATTACAAATGGATGTCAGTCTCAGAGTCAAGGCCAGCTCACAATGAATCTGAACTGATAATGTAACAATTCTGATGCTGCATCATGATCACTTTTCAATTTACACTCTTTCCCCTCCCCCCACCTATTTCTCCTTCAAAGAGAATGAAATGTGACAAACAGTTTGCCTATATAGATGTGTCACTGCCATTTGAGTAAGCCATGCTGTACTCTGCCAAACCATAACCAGACACTCAGTTTCCTACCATCAATCCCATCATCACTGTACAATGGAACAGAAAGCAACATGTTAGTAAGTTATGATAAGCACACTACATTCCTTCTACCCATTTCTGGATAATAGCTTAGTAAGACAGGATTTTTCTTTGTATGTTTGCTGTAACATGAGGAATTAGCAAAGGAACATCAATTCTTGAGGCAACATCACACAATTCTTTGCCTGGGGAGGTGTTAGTGCTAAAGATAGAACATTGCAATTGTAACACCCATTATGTATTACATTTCTTATGGGCCTGCTGCTGGGATTGGACAGTGTTTTGTGTCACTGGTTCTTTGGGAAAGGAAAGATTTTGAAATTGTAAAACTAGGAGATGAGTTATGCTGTTATACAGCATGGAGCAGCATGCCTGGTGGCACCCCACCCAATTCTTTGGCTGAGTGGCTCCAATGGAACTGTACTGCCAGCTGTGTTGCCTAAGTCCAAGGAATCTCCACAGGAATGGTGTGGGAATGATGCATGTCATCGCCTCAGAAAGGAACCCATAAGTCCTCCAAGCCCACTCCCCTCAAATCCCATGAATCAGCATTCGTGTCTTCAACCAGACATGAACCCTGCCCTGAAAGTGACTGCTTCAGCCTGTGTAGGAATGCTAAGATCACTGTATGGTTTCCAGAGGCATGCTTGGGTCCAATATGAATAGATGCTTTTATAAAGGCATCTATCATCATAGCACTTGGCTACATTAATGACTGAAATGTTGTTATTAATACTCCAGCTAAGAGGAGCAAAATCACTGCACTTCCCACAGCTTTAAGACTGGAAGAAGGGGAGGGATCTGGCTAGTTAGCTCTAGGTCCCAGGATTTCATAGCTCAGTCTGTTAAAAGAGCCAGACAAACAGTTGTGGAATTCTTCGTAAATACAGCATAGCATTGTACAAGTATTGTCGTAGAGGACTGAGACTATAATACAGGCCAATATTTTCAAATAGTGGCACATAAATTAGGCACCTAGAATGAAAAAAGAAGCCTGATTTACAAAGATGATGAGTATACACAAGTCCCATATAGTTTAAGATCCCCAACTTTAACTATGCATATTTGAAAATATCAGTCTGAAGTCACCAAAAAGCAAAAGTTTCAGTAATAAGATAGATTTAAACAGAGAAAGATTTAAGAGTCAAGCAGCAATTTGATTCAGTCAAGCAATGTGATTAGTTTGTTGAAATTTCAGAAAAACTAAACTTACATTTTCAATATTTGCTGCAGTGCATTACTGAAACATTTAACTCACTTAACCCCTCTAAATAAAAGACTGATCTGTAGATATCAAAAGCTCTGCATTTTTATTTGGCAATAGCAGTTAGGGCTCTTGGACATAAGAGACTAGTCCAGTTAGAAAACCAGTGAAAGAAAATATCCTGGATGTCAAAGGAACAACATAGCATGTGATGAGGAACGAATGAAGAACATCTGCAGAAAAATCTTTAGGTGCCTCTCTGTACTTTTAGCAATTCTGCAATAATGAAAGTCTAAAGACACTGAAATGCAGGAAGCAGACATGGAGCCCACAAAAGACAGACACTTGGGGAAAAAAATTTGAGGAACTGTTAGCTTCAAATAGGCTGCTCAAAAATGAAGGCCATGGAATTGCATAAAAGAAGAAAAGGTAAAGTCAGATGTCGACCTTTCATTCCTCTTCAGGTCTGACCAGAATAAGAGACCTGCCCAAAGCCAGTCTTGTAGACTGCATGCTCTGTCTTTCAGCTAGAAGATAGCATCTAACCAGACAAAGTGGAGGAAGAGAGGAGTGAAGAGTATTGAGTCAGGACTGGGAAGACTTCACAGTTCTGCTGCAAATTTCCTTTGTGACCTTGGGCAAGTTATTTCATCTCTCTGTGTCTCAGTATCCCAACTGTAAAATGGGTATGAAAATACTTGTCCTCCTCACATGAATGTTGTGAGAATAAATTCACAAATGTCTGTGAGGCGTTCAGATACTACAGTGATGGGGAGCCACAGAAATACCTAGAGACTGGCCAGTTTCTTGCTTTAACTTTTGCTCTAACTTTTTTCAGCATGCTAGGGGCCTGGAGTGCATTCCTTCCCTCTCTCCCCCTGTCTCCCCATAAATTATTTTTCTCCCTTCAAAATATTCTAGAAGTTGCTTGAAACAACCAGGGCTACCCAGAGGATTCAGGGGGCCTGGGGCAAAGTGGGGGAGCTGTGGCACTTGTACTTACCTGACAGCAGTCCAGGTCTTCAGCAGCATTTCTGCGGCAGGGGGCCCTTCAGTCACTCTGCGTCTTTGGCAGCACTGAAGGCCCCCCGCTGCCAAAAATGCTGGCCGAAGACCCAGACCGCTGCTGGGCCAAGGCTCATGAGGCCCCTGCAGGGCCCAGGGCAAATTGCCCCACTCCCCCCCCCCCCCCCCGGGGTTGCCCTGGAAACAACTAAGGAATAGAGGCTAAGAGCTGAGAGTTGTTTTGAGCTGAACAAGCAAACTGGGTTATGAAGGCTCACAAGGAAATTTAGAATCCCTGCCAACTCAGCAGAGAAAATCATGTTGTAGACTTCAGGTGAGCCAGGACCAGGTAAGTTAGGAAAGTAAAGCTTTAGTAATTTCATTCTACAGTGAGCAAGACAAGCAAAATAATAGTACTTCATATCAGGGTGAGAAAAATGTTACAGCAAATATTGCCTGACTGCATCTCTAAGGGGAGCATGTAAAATGAAGCACGTATCAGTTGAATAATCTCTGAGAGGAGATACCAGGCAAGAGAAGCGATGTCTCAATAAATAAGAAATTCATGGGAGTTAATCTGTGGATAATCCAAATTACATTTTTCACAGATCTGTGATCTGATATTTGATACTTATTTACTAATTTTTTTCCACGAGTGTGCGCTTTTGGCAGGACATTTTTTATTATGTCACATAAGCTCCTAAACTCTTTGTAGCTTTCGGATAAACAGTTTAAACTCAAGCGTTGGATAACTTGAAAAACGGGAAAGATAATATAGTGATGATTTTCCAACCTCCAGGTCCCTGTGTAAACCTTGTTTTGGTACAAACATGTACTATCATCTTCGCTGGCCCTTCTGGGCTTGCCATGTCAGTTATGGAAGTAAAAAAATTGCTTGAGCCCAGGCAGCACATTCATTACAAATTAAGCACTGAATGGGACTAGTCTTAATGAACATGAGAAAGGGGAGCAGAGCATAGCCCTACAGTCTGTAATCAATGAGCAATTGACTGTGCTCTTTGGAACCTCTGTATGAAGTGCTCTACAAAAAAGTTAATCATTGTTATTACACAGGGAGCTTCAGCTTGCAAGAAAGTGTTTCAGTCAAGTGCCATGCCCTTGAAATCATGGTCTTAAAAGGGAAATGTCATTTGACACTTAAATTCAGTATCATGGAGTTATCCATCACTTAGGGCCAGATCCTGCCACCCTCACTCACACGGAGTAGTATTTTCCTCCATAAATAACTCCTTGCATTTAGCCCTTTTGATTCCAGTGGAACTACTTGAGGAAGAAGATGCTGATCCGCATGCATAACTGTGGCGGAATCCAGCCCTTAGCACAAAGTACCACTTAGCATCAGTATAGGTGTCACAATGTGGCCTCTAGGATGAAATTGACCCATATGCACAAGGCCAGCACAACTGTGCACAGGGCTTATATAAGACATAAGTGGCACACAGACCTTGCACTGGTCCTCGTGCACTGCACGCTTAGTGACATTTTATTAGATTGACCCATTAGTGTACAGACAATTTTAGAATGAAAGTGATCTCTGATTATTTAATGCTTTCTTGCCTACAGATGTACAAGAAATCGTTTCAGAGCAGTTTCACCAGAATAAATGTGCACCAGTGACTTCTGTTCAGTTTTGTTTATACAGAGGTCTGAAATGTATTTTTAAAATATACCTATATTTTATTATTCTCTCTCTCTCCAGGATAATTAAATATCTAAAAGAGCAACATGATATATTTAACTTTCATATAAATTTCCCTGTTTGGCAGTAATACTTCCAATTAACTACTATTCTCATTAATCAATTTACCCATTTATAATCAAGGGCAATTGCTTCAACAGTAGAAGCCCATTTTTAATAATACAGCTTGTTAATAGTATCTTAATGAGAATTATCCACAGATTGCTTTCAGAAGATTCTCCCTCTCCTAAAATAAGAAAAGACGTATTATACAAAATAACTTTCCACCCACAGGATTAGCGTTTTGTAGAAGTGATAAAGAAATGTGGAAAAGTACTGCAGGTTTTTAACCTCAGTAGGCTAGTGTTTAGAAATTCCCTGGCTTACAGTAGATAGAGTACATGATGCGCTCGCTCATGAACTTAGCTGCTCCATAAATCAGTTCTGGCTTCAGCTCCCAATCCGTTGCTATAATTAGAAATTCAGAAGTTCTTTCTTTATGCCCTCAGCAGAATTGAAGTGCCGGCGTGCCTATGGGTTGCTCTGTATATAACAAAAAGAATATTGTTAACTTGGAAGAAGAAATAAAAGCAAAAAAAAGGTATCTGAAGAGGACTCTGTCAAATTAAACTATGCAAAGTTGCTAGCAAAGGTATCCAAGAAATTACACTAAAACTGCAATCACTGAACATATGTTCTGCTAGTTGTAACACTGAAAATTTAATAGCTACATTAGGTGACTAATCAGAAATGTTTACTAATGATCAACAAAGAGTTTAAGGCACTGTCATGTTAGAAGGCTGTAGTGCACTCACGCAGACAAAAGAGAGGTGCTGGAAAAGAAAGCTCACATTTAAAAGAGAGAGAGAGGAGTGAGACGCTGATAGCCAGAGCTGCTAAAAATATTTGTATGCATGGCTGGGCAACCCTGGGGAGTTCACAGCTTGGGTGCAATGGCACTTTTTGGAAGACAACTCCTTAATGCATTTTAAACTGGTAGTAAACTGAATGCACCTGTAACTTTGCACACTAGCCAAAAGTACAGAATATTGTGTGTTGGTCCAATTGTCTTTAGGGAATAGAAGATTATTTGCCAGCTTCTGTGCAATGTGGTCATATACTATACCACATTCCTTTTATTGCACACACACACGCACACACACACACACCACAATTTTTGGTGATTATCAACCCATATTGGAATGATACCAATGAAATAAAGGTGAAATCACAAATCCTCTGAGATCTCCAGTTCCACTGCATGTTATCCAATAACTAGCTGGAGAAAAAGGAGAGAAAGATCCCAAGGGGCATCTGTTGTATTAACCCTCACCGTTGACAGTTTTAAGATCTTTTCCAAGTCCTAGCTTCTTGCCTTCAGTGATCAATTAGTATTTTTCAGGATAGTGTAGGTAGAAAAATAGTTGCAGAGACATGACACTTGATATGATATGAGCTATGATTAGGTAGAATGGGATGTTTTCAATCTCGGGGGAGAAATTCTTTTTAGGAAATGGTGAGGTCAACATTTTCTACTAGCAACTGGAGGAGTCAGCTGGCATGAACTGACTGTGAGCTCAGTTCTTCTTTTGAATGTATTGAAACAAGGAAGATGAAACAAAAATTCCCCATATCCCCACTCTTCTCTGTTTCAGTGGAGCCACAGACTGCTGCAATTACAGTGCATCCTGAAATATTTAGCATACTGTAGATGAGGCCACTGTTGCATTGTGTTTCTGCACTGTGGAAAGATGTTAAACCGAGGTTCATTCTGTTCATTTAAAAGTTCTTCTACAGATGCAGCCTCACCCTAATCTATCTTCCTGATTGACCTTATGAGTCAGAAACAGCCTTACCCCATCTAGTGTAAGAGAGACTTGTGTGATTTTATCCTAACACCCAGGGAAAGGCAGACTGTGATTTGCATCATTCCCCTAGGAGTACTTCCGAACAATTATAATGGGTGAAATCTTGGCCTCATTGACATCAGTGGACTTCAACTGAGACAGGATTTCACCAATCATCTTCTTGGGTACAAGTTTTATCCTCCCCAAACTTAATTTTATGAACAAATTTTCACCCAGATGTCTTCAAAGTGGGGAAGGAGAACTCTGAAAGTGTACATGTAAATGCTATGGCAGTTGGTTATAAGAATTAACTTACAAAATGTTGATGGGATTTGACGGGTGCCTGTCACAGGCCTGGTCCCCGAGGGCATCCCAAGGGAACGCTCTAGAGGCATGATGGGGCTCTGAACTCACCCACTCTTTAATCTTTGGGTAGTCAATAGCATGGGTCTGGTTGTGGTAGACTCAGCCCTGACACTGAGGCTAGGGGAGGCCATGGGCTAGCAAAGACAAAAAGGAAAAACACACACAAATGAACTAACACAGCATGGTGATGGGGCTCTCTCCCTGCACTGTCTCTGGGAGGTCAAAGCTTGATTCAGTGCCAATAGGCAAGGCTCTAATAATAGTCCCAAAGAAATGATTACATCTCAAGCCTCATTTTCCCTCAAAGTGGGGCCTGACAGGCAGCACTCACCTAAGCAGCTCCTGCCTTCAGCCAGGCTTTCTCCAGGAGCTAAGGATCAAAGGTCTACTCTCCTTCCAGGTCTGCCACCAACTGAGCTGCTCCTTTTGTATGTCCTCCCTCCAGGTCTGACATGCCTTCCAAGTGTTTTGGGGTAGAGCTGCTTAAGCCCAGAACACTTCATTAACCCTCACCTGACCAATCTGGGCTTTGTGCACCCTGTCACAGTGTTGTACAAGAAATGAGAGAGAGGCTGAATAGAATAGAGTTCTCCTCTAATTGTGAGGCAGAGCTTTGCCCAGTAGGCACTGAAACAATCTAAAGACCACATTGGTGCCCTGTTTAACAACAAGGGCCATGTCCCTGACTGGGTACAAGCTAATTCTAAATCACTGGAATGCCAATTCAGTTTTCTGGGGGTTTTTTGGCTGGAAGAATTTAAACCCTAACTTAATCAAGCTTACTGACGCTGTGAGAGGGCATGCAGGATATTTCTTTAAAATATGGGCCCTGTATGTCTTGGCGCTTTGTCTGTCTCCATCCTGTTTTGAACTCTTAAGCTATCATCATTTAAAAAGCAGTCTTAGAGTCTCTGCTCCCTCTTGTATCTTATGATTGTAAAACTTTGTATGGATCTATGCTTTTCTTTACATTCAATGTGGAAAAATGAGAGTCTGCCAACGCCAGATGACATTTTTTCCTCCCTCTTTGAAAGCACACTCTATTTATGCCCGTGATAGCTTAAGCTTTATTCTTTCTTTCAGTTCTGAGGACTGCTTAAATCAGTAGGGATGGACCTTGATTTGATCAATTTGATATGTGCGTGATTTGCTTTACCATCTCACATATAGAGACATAACTGCAATAAAAAGGCAGCTCTATTAATGGTCTATTAATAGACTGGTTTTAACATATCAGTATCATGACACATTATTAAATATATACGCAGATCACGAGACTGCCAGAGAGGGATATGTGGCAAGTGGAAACTGGTGTGATCTAACATTTATTTCACATGGGCCACCAAGTTGCAGTGACTTTTCAGTCAGTACTAGGCTTAGCCAGTTTTGAAAAAGTAGCTAAAAACTACTAGCAGCTTCTTTTTCTTTTTGTAAATCTCTAATGAAATCTTGGCCCCATTGACCTTAATCGGAGTTCTGCTGTTGACTTCAGAGGGATCACCTCTAATGAGTTTTTCCATTCCCCGTCTTTTACTGTCTTCAAAGGCCTGTGATCCAACCAAAGTTGGGTTTATTTATTAATGGGATAATGATGTGCCACTGACTTTTGCTGGGCAAATTTATTCTATAACTTTCCCTTCTCTGAATTAATCAGAATTAATGGAACTGACAGGTTAGGCCACAAGTTTCAAAACTGGCTACCCTATAACAAGGATCCTAAATCCCTGTTTAGGATCCTAAGTGGAAATGGGCCTGATTTTGGCCACAGGAGATAAATGGAGGTATTCTATTGAAAAGAAAACTGCCTATATAATCCAGACTCCCTTCATCTGGAGAAATAGATGACCAGTTGGCCAATTTATGAGAAGAATCAGGTTGCTTCTTTATAGGGTGACCAGATAGCAAGTGTAAAAAAACCAGGAACGGGGATAGGGGGGGGGGGCAATAGGTGCCTATATAAGAAAAAGCCCCCAAAATCAGGACTGTCCCTATAAAAATCAGGACATCTGGTCACCCTACTTCTTTAGCCAGGTTTGGAAAGAATGGTTAGAGATTTTTCCATTCAATTTGAAATAATCCCTTCATAGATCTACTTATTCAGGTTAGTGAGATCATTTCTTAGAAACAATTATTTTAATCTGATTCCTATGGTTGGAGAAGTAGTTTCCAGGTGGATTCATCAGCTGTTTGAAAGGAGTAAACTACCAGGGATATTAATCTGTTCCCTATGATCATTAACAATTAAACTGATTTTGAAAGGGATTTACAGTAAATTCTAGTCTCATAATTCTTGCAGACTGATTGTCAATAAGGAAAAAAATCTTCCTCGAGATATTGTACATCTAAACAGATGTGTGTGGAAAGCAACCTGTTAGCTAACTTCCCTTGCAGGAAGAGCCAGATCTAGACAGGGAGCCTATGTGGACTCCCCACATTGATATTTTCCCTTTAAGAGATTACCCAACCTCTTTCACCTGAGACATTTCCACACTGACCTACCTGCAAGTGCTGCTTACTTATTGTCCTAACTAGGACATGGAGCCCACCACTCAGTAACAAACTGATGGATCAACTCTATTGCTAAATTACTTTAACATAATATAGGTCTGTTCATCAGTAGATCTCAAAGCACTTTACAAAGGTCTGTATCATTATCCCAATTTTACAAATGGTGAAATTGAGGCATGGAGAGCTGAAGGGACTTATCCAAAAATCCCGTAGCAAAGTCAGGAAGAGAACCCAGCTCCCCTGTTTACCAGACCACACTAACTGTACTTCCTGAGAAAAGTAAATGCTTAGTTGTTTGTTAGAATCAAAAGTGCAGAGCTGGAAGGGACCTCAAGAGATCAGCTAGTCTAGCCCCCATGCTGAGGCAAGACCCAGTAAACCTAGACCATCCATGGTACGTCCGTCTAACCTCCACAGAGCTAACAGTGGCCCCATGGTCTTGTGATAACACCTGCAATGTCATATAGTAGATAGAGCCTCTTACACCTCTCTAAGGCTGATTATTTTCATTGCTTCCCATTTGTAACAAAACAGGCCACTGGAGAAAGGTTAGCAACCACAGTGCAGAACCTTTTGGAAGTGAATGAAAAAACTAGGGACGAGAGCTAGGAGACACTATATACAGGGACAATAAACAACAGCTGAACACATACAGCTCCTATTGAATGCACAACAGGACTCTGTAACTCTCGGGATTTGTCACTGCATCTTCAGCTTGTGAATGTATTTGATACCTGTGCGTGCCTGACGCCTTCCCTCTCTGGTTAGCGATAATGTGATGGTAACTGAATAAACTGTGAGCACAAGTTTGATATGTTCCTGCATTTCACTGATCCAATGAACAGATGTAATCAAGATTCCCTCTGCTATCAGGCAATGCCTTATTTGATCAACTAATAAAAGATGGAGCAGGCTGTTAGCCTACTTAGTGTCTTTCCAGTATGGTATTACATGGTAGGCTGAGTCTGCTTTTGTCTGAAAGCAAGAGTAAGAACTTCCTGTGTTCTTTTCTCATTCATCTATTTTGATCTTTTTATATTAACTACCCAGCTATCTCTTAGCAGTTGTTTTTATGATTTATATAGACTAGCATTCCTCCTATTATACATTGCCACCTGGGATCAGGAAAAAATCTCTCTCCTTCCATGGGATAATCTTATACAATTTTGTCTGTGTGCACTTCCCCCTTTTTCTCAGCATTTGGTAGAGGCTACTGCTGTCATGGGTACATAGGCTTGGTGCTCACAAAAATAGCTCTGAATCAACCCCAGGCAGGACTCTCTTCAGTGTGACAACCCCTCATGGCACACACTCACTAAGATAAACCTTCTTGGGACCAACCTCGGAGCCTTCGGCACCTCTGTTCCATGCTGTGAGCTCCCTGCAGCAAGTCCACCTGAAGAGGACAGATGGGGAAGCCTTACACACATACACCCCCAAGGGGAGTCATGCACCCCTAACATCTGCAGTGATTCTCAGCCAGCATTGTGAAACAGAAGAGTTTATTAGAAAAAGGCTAATGTAATGCCCATCTTTAAAAAGGGGAAGGAGGAGGATCCGGGGAACTACAGGCCAGTGAGCCTCATCTCAGTCCCTGGAAAAATCATGGAGCAGGTCCTCAAGGAATCAATTCTGAAGCACTTAGAGGAGAGGAAAGTGATCAGGAACAGTCAGCATGGATTCACCAAGGGCAAGTCATGCCCAACTAACCTAATTGCTTTCTATGAGGAGATAACTGGCTCTGTGGATGAGGGGAAGCAGTGGATGTGTTATTCCTTGACTTTAGCAAAGCTTTTGATACGATCTCCCACAGTATTCTTGCCAGCAAGTTAAATAAGTATGGGCTGGATGAATGGACTATAAGGTGGATAGAAAGCTGGCTAGATCGTCAGGCTCAATGGGTAGCCTCCATGTCTAGTTGGCAGCCGGTATCAAGCAGAAAATTAAAACTACCTTTCCTGTCACCTAAATAAACATGCAGCACATGGGGAAGCTGAGGCACACAGCATTCACACACTATATTAAGAAAATTCCCACTTCATCACACCAGAGTAACTTGAATGTAGCACTTTAAGAAGCAATGCCTTAATGTTAGGAATCTAAATTCAGTACCAATGAGCTATGGATGGAGCTATGGACACCTCACAATGAGGTGTCATCTGACCGATGGAACTGAATGAGATGGGCTGTGGGATACATTTAAAGAAAGTTAAAAGCTGGATTTACACTATACTTGATATTTTGATTATATTTCATACTGTGTCATGAATATAGAATGACATGCTTCTTTCTGTTCACCATAAGATAATGTCATGATCCAGCATAGTTCAGAATGCTTCCAATAAACAAGCATGCATAGCTAAGAATAATCGATTAGTTTACAGGGAAAACTGCAGTGGTATAGGTAGTCTAAAAGATAGTATAATGGTGTAATGAATAGAGCTGTGTGAATACCTGATTTTTTGGTTGACTGAACTGACAAATTTAAAAAAAAATTGTTTAGAGTCTGCCTGAAATGATTTTGCTTTGAATTTTTCAGCAAAAATTGAAAGAATTTTTTGTTAACCTTTTCTAAATAAAACTGAAATAAATTTGGAAATGAAAAGTCTTTCAAAACATTTCAAGAATTTTGAAATAAAAAAATTTCTATTTCTTTTATTTTTTTTAACTGAAACAATTTGGCAAATTCACAAAATGTTTTGGTGAACCCAAATCTGCATTTCAATCTATTTTTTTTATGAAGATATTTTGCCCCAAAAAATTCACATTGCTCAAGTAATGAAGATTACAGTCATTATACCTGTTGACTGTATTGTCCTTGTCCGTTACTTATGCCTTTTATCCATTTCATCCTTTGTTGACGGGCTGCTCCATAGCAAACAAGTTCCCTATGGAGCAGCCCATCAATTTTGATACCTACCAGAAGCCATCAATCAATTTAGAGGCCTATTATCAAGAAGATTTCCTTCTTCCTCAGTAAAAAAATTATATTTGGATCCATAAATCCATGGCTGTCAGATACTAATATTTTGGCTATACTCATCAGGCATTAGGTCATTCGTTCTCAATGGTATATGGGCCCCAACATTTCAAGTCAATGTTTCAATTAATTCTGTAGCCTGCACACCAGAAAATAGCTTGACCACTGCTGACTCAGGCAATACCAGGACTGCCATTCTCTACCATAGCTCTGGGGGGCATGTTGCTGCCTCGGGCTGCATGCTGATTAGAGCTGGGGACAGTTTTCTATGCAAAATCTTTAAAAACAAAACAATAAATGCAGATTTGGGTCAATTGCAACAATTCATGAATTTGGGTTGAATTAACCAAAAATTGTTTGTGTCAAAAAATGGGGGGGAAAAATCAAATGTTTCATTTTGACATTTAAATGTCATCTTTTGATTTTTTTAATTCAAAATGCCTTTTCCTTCTGAGTTTTACTGTAATTTAAAAAAAAAAAAAGGCTAAAAAAACCGCAGTGGAACAAAATGTTTCATTTTGGGTTGAATGACATTGACACTAAATGAAAATTTTTCTACTTATTTGGTTTACAAAAAAATTGTTTGGGGGTGATCCAAAACTACTTTTGTTTTCTGATTTTTTGGTTCAATCAAATATACCAGTTATTTGCACAGCTCTGATGCAGAGTCCTCGCTGCTGCAGTAGGCGCAGATTTGTTTTGCGCTGTTTATCTCCTGCCTCTTCCCTTGTTACATTGCAGTATCAACAGACACTTAGTTAAGAACAGGCTCAGGCTCAGGCCCAAACCCTCCTTCCATCTACCAGCGGTTCTCAAACTATAGGTCAGTCAGGACTCCATTTTAATGGGGTTGTCAGGGCTGATGTTTGACTGACTGGGGCCTGGGGCCAAAGTCCAAGCCTGAGCACCACCACCTGGGTCCAAAGCCAGAGCCCCACAGCCCAGGGCTAATGTTCTGGATTCAGCCTGGGGCAGTGAGGTTCAGGTTACAGGCCCCACACCTGGGGATGAAGCCCTTGGGCTTCAGTCACCCCCGCACACGCACGCCTGGAGTGGCGGGACTCGGGCAGGCTCATGTTTCAGTCCCCCCTCCTAGGGTCATGTAATAATTTTTGTCATCAGAAGGGGGTCACAGTGCAATGAAGTTCGAGAACCCCTGGTCTACACATAATTCTGTCTGCCTTGGGCCTGGAGCCTGCCAGGGTGGAGGGTTCAAGCCTAGTCCCGGCAGGAACTGGAGTCCAAACTCCATTGTTTTGATCGTGAACGTAGCTCAGGCCCATCCCCCCCACCTCCAATGCTGTCTGAGTACAGATGCTCGGTGTTTAACCCTTCCGTTTCATTGTGCCCTCTGAGCTGCAAGCAGAATGAACCCTCTCCTGTGTTTGTAATGGCCACTGACACAAAGAAGTCCTTTGCCAAGCCTTAGCTGATCCTGGGGCACAGGCAGATTTTGGTTAACCTCTCATGCAAGGAAAGCAAACAGTTGGACTGTAGCAAGAGCTCCAGGAAACAGCAAAGAAGCTGGCAGTGTTGGGGATTCACTGGACTGATGACCAGCACAGGGAGTGGATTAAAAGGCTCAAGAGCAACTACTGGATAAGGCTGCTAAAGTGACTTGTGCTCAAACTTGTCCCCAAGGAGGCTTTGCTGCTAGACAAGCTGCAGCATGTTCTGTGTCCCAAATTGGAGGAGCTTTTTGATGCCTCCTCAGAAGAGCAGCCTGTCACAGAACCAGCAGCAGAAACACAAGAGGCAGAAGTAGCCTCGCCCTCAGCCTAGCAAGTTCCTGTCTCCCTGTTTGGTATTAATATAAAAATGGGAACAATTTTCTGGTTTATGACCCAATGCAAAAGATATTACAACCTGCAGGCAGTACTGAATGAATCTGCTAGTAGCCAGTTGCACATGAGCAACTTGGTGTCACCGCACCACAACATGAAATTCAAAATTTTTAGTAGAAACTCACATGTTTAACCAATCCCAATCACCACAGACTTTTCCTATAGTAGGAACTCCAGATAGATAGCCAAATTCCAGGGAAGAGCAAACTTCCCAGCCTCTCCTCTGTAGGTCACCAGCCCACTCCACTTGTAGTAGATGTGCTGTTCTGTCATCATACGTTTAAAAACCTCTGAGACATATACGGCTGGCTTGGCATTGGCAGCTTGGAATAAAAATCTCCCTTTGCCATTCTGAAACCTCTAGTATTGTTATGTGCTTGAGAATGTGGAATGCCTGAAAGTAGAGAGAAGACTTGTAGTTGTAAGCTGAGGCTCCTTTCCACTCCTCACGCCCCCACCCCCACCAAGAGCCAAGCTGTTTTACAATTTACAATTGTTTTTGTTTAAAAATTGCAGTTTATCATTATCCATTCAGTTTTTTCCCTGTGATTCACTGAGTTGTGTCCACAGATTTTCTGGGGACTGAGGCATTACTCTCAAAACATATTGAAACTCATTTTTACAGCACTGAGATTCTACAAGGCACTTTTACCTGGGGATGCACTGAACCTGTTGTGAAGCACTGAATCAATAATGCACTATTTGAGGTCTGCTTTTAGGCCCTTCAACCTCCAATAGACCTTTGGCCTCTGCTGGTCCTTCCACCTCAGCAGCATGGACTTACTGCAGCGTGTCCCTGAGATGCAGAACTGTCATGGACTGGTTCAAGCAGAAGCATTTCCATTATGAATTTATGGTGGACATTTTGGATAGAACCAACAAGCAGATGCAGTACAGAGGGATGAGGAGTCATGGCAAGTGGAAAGGCATAGACAAGCTACAGAGCGAGAGGACAGCATTTCAATATGCTAGGAGAGGCTTGTGGCATAGTTTCTAGAGCAGGAAGGTTGGTTGACAGAAGAAGAAAGAACCCAGCAGAAAGGTCTATTCAAGAGGCTGTTTATGCTTATGGACACCAGAGTACAGCCCCCTACTGCACCCAAACCATGTCCTGACTCCTCTGCATGGTACTATGTGCTGCAGACCAGACACACTTTGGACCATTACATGGTTGGGTGGTCCAGGTAATCAAGACTTGACTTAGCAGCTGAACAGGGCAAACCTACAACATGCAGTTCTCCACCCCTAGGCTGATCCCCTCCCTTCTGCATACCTCTGCTCCTGTACAGATGCCCACCCCTCCTGTACAGATGCCTCCACCTTCTGCAGCAACTCCATATGTGTGCTGAACATGGAACAAAAGGACAGGCAAAAAGCATTTCAGGAGACATGCAACAGTCACAGGGGAGGGGGTCATTTGTGGCCACGGGTTTTTCACTGTTCAATGTTTGGTTTATAGAGTTTGTTTTATTACCGGTGTCTTCATTTGCCAATGACAGCTGGCCTGCCTGGCAATGGTTTAATTTCTTTTTTCTAATTCAAGTTTAAAAATAGAGGCTTTTATTTTATTAAGAAATGTTATTACCATGACTGCCTCACGTCATCTAACATGTGTTTCAAATAATAAAGGCAAACACATGATAAAGGACAATTGGTAAGTTGTATGCAAAAAACTATCTCAATACATTTATCTACATCAAGCCATACTGCAAATCCACAGTTCTTGCCACATGCCCCACACACCCCCTTGCATAAGCAGTCATGTCATTCACAGGTACAATCCATAACAATCAATCCCCCACTCCCATTTCATTGCATAAAATGGCAGTACCTCCTGTACTGTAAACACTGTACATTTATAAATGCCCTATTATCACTCTTCCATTGGGTCATACAAGTCTATCATGTAGGAACATAGAGCATCCCTGATTTCTGTTGACTGCGTGCATCTTGCCCCAGATTTCCAGTTGCGTGTACTAGCAATCCATGACTGGAATAGCTACATTCAGGGGCAAACGGCTCATCTTTAGCTTCTCAAAGGTTATGAAAAGCACTGGAAGTCACACCCAAACAGGTCTGCAGACAGCCCTAGCAGGATTTCAATCTGCCAAATGCACATTCAACCACCAATCTATACCTGATGTGAGTGCAACTGAACCTTTTTTTTGCCAGGCCCTCTGAGATGGGTTCATAAGCCAAGGCAAAGGGGAGGGTGTATGTGGGGTCACCCAGAACAATAGTGGGGACAGTAACTCCCTTTATAACATGTCTTTTGGTGGCAAAAGTTTCCCAGCCTGTCCATAAATGTAGACTTCCAATCATTAGAAAACTCTGGCAACATGAACTTTTCTAGTGTAGCCCACATTGGACCACAGAAGCTGATTTATGGACACCACAGTCTTTCCAGAGCTACTGGCTGGCTGGCACCTCCAATGCTCATACCACCCCCCAGTGGTTGCCAGGAGAACCCAGGCCCACCCTCTACGCTGGGTTCCAGCCCAGGGACTCTATAACAAGCAGCAACAGTCATATGAACCACCCATTTGGGGAGGCTAGTCCCCAGCCCTGCCCCTTCTACTTAAGGTTCCCCCCACCAGAGCAGCCGGTGAGCAACAAACACCCTCCCCAGCCCCCTCTGCCCCAGGCAGGCAGTACAAGCACAGCCCCAGCCAGCCCCCATCTCAGAGACCCGGCTTGCCCTAGCCTCAGCCCAGGCTGGGGGAAAGAGCAGAAAGCTGAAGAGGCCTGGGGGTGGAGCATGGGCAGTGCTACACCTGGCTGTTATGGGGGGCTTACCCTCCCTGGGTCTGTTATACCTGCCACCCATGGCCACAATCCCTGTGCAGTCCTACCTCTTGCTACTGTTTCCATGGGCTTCTTCCTACATCGTTCACTTCCCCACATCTCTGGGTTTTCTATTGTCCAACTCACTCCATTCAGGGAGTGATTGCAACTTACTTCTCTGCAGGCTTTCCCAGCAGCAGCCAGGGCTGACAAGAGGGGGTGGGGTGGGGGAAAGCCAGTACAAATTACTGGGGCCCAGTGGTCCAGAAGGGGACCTGAAGCCCAGCTTCATCAGCTCTGTTTAGCCGGTCTACCCTTGCTGGGGGGGGCCCAAATTTTTTTCAGTGGGACACAGACCTGCTCTCGGCAGCCCTAGCAGCAGCAGGAGCTTACCCTCTGCAGCCAACCTGTAAACCACCCCTGCTTGCTGCCTAATTAGCCAATTGGGTCTACCTGGCCTAATTCAGCTCTTGCAGGGCTGGTGTGGGGAATTCACCCCACCACAGTAGGTATGATTGGAGGTGGTGGAGGTACATATGTGTGCATGCAGCTGAGATATACCTTCTATATGCATGTATGAGGCTGTATGTATGTTGAGTAAAATTATAGTATGTGGACTCTACAGGAATCTAAGAGTCAAATCCTTTCTCTGATTCAAAGCATGAATAAATGGGGGCTGGGGTGGATGGGGGAGAGATGGAGGCTTCATTGTATGATATGACACACTGAAATTATAAGCCAAAGATTTACTTTTTCCTCCCTTTAATTAGCCCCCTTCTCTCCTCTTTCTGCCTTTTCTTTCCCAGTTGGTTCTGAGTCTTCTTGTCCTTCTTCAACGTCTCCCTCTTTTCCTTCCCTCCCTTGCATCCCTCCTTTCCTTGCAGCTCCAATTCACTTCTCTTTCTATTCCCCTTAAAGCATCCATGTCAATGTAAAATTGCAACTGCACAGTGAACATGTGTCACACTTTGAACAACCGCTCATAATGAAGAGGAAAAGCAAACCTTGTGAAAACATATATGTCCAGTGAGAAGCGAGCACCTAAAGTGAGGAGTTGCAATGCTGAACCTAAGTTCCCTACATAGAGCTAGCCCTAACTGTACAATAGGGAGAACGGGCATAAGTACACAGAATGGAAGGCTGAATAAAATAATGGCTATGTGTTAGGCCCAATGAATTCTTATAAGAAAAGTTGCTATTTCTGTGGCAGAAATACATGTACTGCTAAATCCTGCACTGTGTCTGGAGATAGAATCTAAAGGAATAAGAGTTCCCCCTGGGGTGTCATAGATAACATAGCACTCCCCTTAAGGGAGCAAAGACATGTAAATGATATTCATGCCTCTTAATTGGTGCCATTCCATTGTTATCCCGCAGAAGACCTGGTAACACCCCACAGGGAGTACAACATTGCAGAGCTCCAATCCTTCCAACTTCTGATCTGAAATGAAAACAGCACATGCTAATCTGAGTCTCTGAATGCAGTTCCTTATGCAAGAAGGGTTCTTGCAGCTGACTTTCAACGCCTTAGGTCAGCCACGCTCATTAGCCAGTCCATGCATCTGTGGGTTTTTCTGCACCTTTACGGCCCACTTTGTACTATCAAGTGAGGTGGCACCAAAAACATTTAGTATACTTCAGTTCACCTGGTAAAGGAAAAGGTGTCCACTTGTGTATAGTTCATCGCGGAGCTCAACTGAAAGGGGGATTTTGCAAGGGTAGAGCTTGGACATGTCACACGGTTTTTATCTTCTGGTCCTGGAACAATATTAAGAACTTCTGCCTCACTTGGCATCTTTCAGCAATATAAGATTGTATCAAGAGGAAGAAAAAGCAACAAAAATACAACTATATGCATGCACATATATACAGGATCACCAAGAGCGGGTTCGGGCCCCTGTGAAAAAAATTTTTTGGTTCCCCCCAGCAAGGGCAGACCGGCTAAACAAGGCCGACGAAGCCGGGGAAGCCAGGCCCCAGGCCCCCTTCCTGACCACCGGGGCCCAGTAATTTGTACCGGCTCCCTCCGCCCCCTCATCAGCCCTGCATATATAGATACACATACTATACTTATACACACACGTTAATACATATACATGTATGCACACAAATATGGGCCAGATCCTCAGCTGATGAAAACTGATGGAGGTCAATTATGCACAGTAATGTCTATCTAGTATACTTGCACATGAAGACAGAGATACAATACCTACATACATATGCTATTAAATAGTGTAAGTCATTTTGTGTGTGTGCATGTCGATGTGTGTAATTATTCCCACCCTCATCTCCAGTTGCAAAAACTCATCCTACAGGCCAGGTATGCTTAGTAAGACAAACAACTGAAGCAGTTGAAGGAGATGGGTACAGCACTCCCTTGGAGAGTTTTCTGATTTTTGTTGGAAAGATATGCAGCTGTTCTTATAATAACTTTAAGTTTTGACCACTAAACACATGCTGTATGTGTCAAACTTTATAATGGATCATAATATGCAACCTTGATTATCCTGTCCTTACTTATTCAAAATCCCTTGTTATCAAAACCTGGGCCCTCTTCTGAGGGTTCCACTTATGTCATAAACAGATAGCTAAGGGTTAATGTCTCTTTCACCTAAAGCATCTGACCAGAGGACCAATCAGGAAACCGGATTTTTTCAACTCTGGGTGGAGGGAAGTTTGTGTCTGAGTCTTTGTTTTTGGTCTGCCTGCTTTCTCTGAGCTTTGGAGAAGTAGTTCTGTTTTCTAATCTTCTGTTTCTAAGTGTAAGGACAAAGAGATCAGATAGTAAGTTATATGGTTTCTTTTCTTTGGTATTTGCATGAATATAAGTGCTGGAGTGCTTTGATTTGTATTCTTTTTGAATAAGGCTGTTTATTCAATATTCTTTTAAGCAATTGACCCTGTATTTCGTCACCTTAATACAGAGAGACCATTTGTATGTATTTTTCTTTCTTTTTATATAAAGCTTTCTTTTAAGACCTGTTGAAGTTTTCTTTACTGGGAAATTTCAGGGAAATTGAGTCTGTACTCACCAGGGAATTGGTGGGAGGAAGAAATCGGGGGGGAGATCTGTGTGTGCTGGATTTGCTAGCCTGATTTTGCATTCCCTCTGGGTGAAGAGGAAAGTACTTTTGTTTCCAGGACTGGGAACAGAGAGGGGGAGTCACTCTGTGTAGTTTCACAGAGCTTGTGTCTGTGTATCTCTCCAGGAGCACCTGGAGGGGGGAAGGGAAAAAGGATTATTTCCCTTTGTTGTGAGACTCAAGGGATTGGGTCTTGGGGTCCCCAGGGAAGGTTTTTCAGGGGGACCAGAGTGCCCCAAAACACTCTAATTTTTTGGGTGGTGGCAGCAAGTACCAAGTCCAAGCTGGTAGCTAAGCTTGGAGGTTTTCATGCTAACCCCCATATTTTGGACGCTAAGGTCCAAATCTGGGACTAAGGTTATGACATGAGTAGCAGCGGTTGGGATATAGACAGAATCCAGAAGCCAGTAGAAATATTATATTTTTTTTTCTCTGCTAAGGGCTTTTTAGCAGAGAGAAACAGTTGGTTTTAAAAGGGAACCAGAGAGAATTTTTTTTTCTGCTCTCTCTGGCAGTTTGTAGCTTGCATCTTAAGCAAGAAACCATTAAGGTGCTATTAAGAGTCTTTTGTCACACAATAGCACTCCCATTGAGAGTCATACCAGCACTATATACATGCAAATAAAGTGGTTTTTCAGGTTTACTTAACATTGAAGATTAGCTAAAGGCACTGTTGCTAGGCAGACTTCAGGAGGCAACAGAGAACCTGCAGTTCATAAGATAAACACCGGAGGGCACCCCAACACAAGAAAACAGGAATCATGACTTCTAAGGCAAAAATTGAGGCCGAAGAGCAATTCAAAGAAGCTGAACACAGGCGACAAATGGAGATGAAAGAAAGAGAAGAACAAATCAAAGAGGCAGCACACAAAAGAAAACTAGAAGAAGAAGAGGTGGCCTACCGAAGGAAACAAGCAGAAGAAGAGTTGGCCCACCGCCGAGACATGGAAAAACACCAAAAAGAAATGGAAAAACAACAAAAAGAGAATGAAGAGAAGGAAAAACAGAGAAAACATGAACTGGACTTGGCAAAAGCTGGGCTGCATGTGCCAGCCAACCCTCACAACCCGGCGCCAATTATTGCTCCACAGCACAGGAAATTTCCCACCTACAAGGCAGGGGATGACACCGAGGCCTTCTTGGAAAATTTTGAAAGAGCCTGTCTTGGGTACAGCATCCCTGAAGACCAGTACATGGTAGAATTAAGGTCACAGCTCAGTGGACCTTTAGCAGAGGTGGCAGCTGAAATGCCTAAGCAGCAAATGAATGACTATAAACTTTTTCAAACCAAGGCCAGATACAGGATGGGGATAACCCCAGATCATGCCCGTCGGCGCTTCAGAACCCAAAAGTGGAAACCAGAGGTGTCATTTCCCAAACACGCCTACTACATTGCAAAAAACTATGAGGCCTGGATAACAGGAAACAACGTTCAAACCTTGGAAGAACTGCACCTCCTCATACAAATGGAGCAGTTCTTGGATGGTGTTCCTGAAGACATCACACGGTACATACAAGATGGAAAACCCAAAGATATCGCTGAGGCGGGGGAGATTGGAGCCAAATGGATGGAACTGGCAGAAAGCAAGAAAGCTACTGTCAAGGGGAACGATTACCCCAGGGGGCACACAGACCATAAACCCTACAACCGAGGACAGCCAAAGACCCCACATACCACCCAAGTAAAGCCACAGACACCCTACCCTTCCACCTCACCAGTCTCCAGTAACTCACCTCGGCCCAGTGACCCATCAGATGGAAGATGCTTTAAGTGTAATGAACTGGGACATATCAAGGCCAACTGTCCAAAGAACACCATGCGAGTGCAATTCATTACCCCACCATCACACCAAAGATCCCCAGGCCCGGATGCCTCTCAAATACCCTTGGAGCGAAGGGAAAATTTGAGAGTGGGCGGAAAGAAGGTTACTGCGTGGAGAGACACGGGGGCACAAGTGTCAGCTATCCACCAATCCTTCGTTGACCCCAAATTCATCAACCCAAAGGCCAAAGTTACAATTTACCCCTTCATGTCACAAGCTGTAGACTTGCCTACAGCTCAACTGCCTGTCCAGTACAAGGGCTGGTCAGGAATGTGGACTTTTGCAGTCTATGACAATTATCCTATCCCCATGCTACTGGGGGAAGACTTGGCCAACCAGGTGAGGCGGGCCAAGAGAGTCGGAATGGTTACACGTAGCCAAACCAGGCAAGCTTCCAGACCCATTCCTGTTCCTGAGCCGTCCACAGAGGCCCCGTCTGTGTTACCAGAGACCCAGACAGAGGTAGTGGACCCGGATTCCATGCCTACCACTGAAACAGCCACAGCATCTCCAGTCCCAGGTCCGGAACTGGAACAGCACCCAGCACCAGCGATTGCAACCCCATCTTCAAACTCAACGCCAGTGGGCGCCAGCAAGCCCCAACTGGCAGAAGCAACAGACAGCCATACCCAAAAGGCTCAGCCAGAACCTGAAATACCCTCAGGTGCACCAGCGGAGAGCGGTTCACCAGCAACGGAAACAACCCCATCACCTACATCGCTTCCAGAAGGATCAAGCCCAAGTCCACAGTCTGAGGAAGAACTGGTGACCCCAGCCTCAAAGGAACAGTTCCAGACTGAGCAGGAAGCAGAAGACAGCCTTCAAAAAGCGTGGGCGGCGGCACAGAGCACCCCACCGCCTCTCAGCTCTTCTAATCGATCCCGGTTTGTTATAGACCAAGGACTTTTATACAAGGAAATTCTTTCTGGTGGACACCGGGAAGAATGGCAGCCGCAAAAACAGTTGGTGGTTCCAACTAAGTACCGGGGGAAGCTCTTAAGCTTAGCCCATGATCATCCCAGTGGCCATGCTGGGGTGAACAGAACCAAGGACCGGTTGGGGAAATCCTTCCACTGGGAGGGGATGGGCAAGGATGTTGCCAAGTATGTCCGGTCTTGTGAGGTATGCCAAGGAGTGGGAAAGCCTCAAGACCAGGTCAAGGCCCCTCTCCAGCCACTCCCCATAATTGAGGTCCCATTTCAGTGAGTAGCTGTGGATATTCTGGGCCCTTTCCCAAAAAAGACGCCCAGAGGAAAGCAGTACGTACTGACTTTAGTGGACTTTGCTACCCGATGGCCGGAAGCAGTCGCTCTAGGCAACACCAGGGCTAACACTGTGTGCCTGGCCCTAACAGACATCTTTGCCAGGGTAGGTTGGCCCTCTGACATCCTTACAGATTCGGGTCTAATTTCCTGGCAGGGACCATGGAAAAACTGTGGGAAACTCATGGGGTGAATCACTTGGTTGCCACCCCGTACCACCATCAAACCAATGGCCTGGTGGAAAAGTTCAATGGAACTTTGGGGGCCATGATACGAAAATTCATCAACGAATTCTCTAATAATTGGGACCTAGTGTTGCAGCAGTTGCTGTTTGCTTACAGGGCTGTACCACATCCCAGTTTAGGGTTTTCACCATTTGAACTTGTGTATGGTCACGAGGTTAAGGGGCCATTACAGTTGGTGAAGCAGCAATGGGAGGGGTTTACGCCTTCTCCAGGAACTAACATTCTGGACTTTGTAAGCAACCTACAAAGCACCCTCCAACACTCTTTAGCCCTTGCTAGAGAGAACCTAAAGGATGCTCAAGAAGAGCAAAAGGCCTGGTATGACAGACATGCCAGAGAACGTTCCTTCAAGGTAGGAGACCAGGTTATGGTCTTGAAGGCGCAACAGGCCCATAAGATGGAAGCATCATGGGAAGGGCCATTCACGGTCCAAGAGTGCCTGGGAACTGTAAACTACCTCATAGCATTTCCCAATTCCTCACTAAAGCCTAAAGTGTACCATGTTAATTCTCTCAAGCCTTTCTATTCCAGAGACTTACAGGTTTGTCAGTTTACAGTCCAGGGAGATGAGGCTGAGTGGCCTGAAGGTGTCTACTATGACGGGAAAAAAGACGGTGGCGTGGAAGAGGTGAACCTCTCAACCACCCTGGAACGTCTGCAGCGGCAACAAACCAAGGAGCTGTGCACTAGCTTCGCCCCATTGTTCTCAGCCACCCCAGGACGGACTGAACGGGCATACCACTCCATTGATACAGGTAATGCTCACCCAATCAGAACCCCACCCTACCGGGTGTCTCCTCATGCCCAAGCTGCTATAGAACGGGAGATCCAGAACATGCTACAGATGGGTATAATCCGCTCATCTACCAGTGCATGGGCATCTCCAGTGGTTCTGGTACACAAACCAGATGGAGAAATACGCTTTTGCGTGGACTACCGTAAGCTAAATGCAGTAACTCGTCCGGACAACTATCCAATGCCACGCACCGATGAGCTATTGGAGAAGTTGGGACGTGCCCAGTTCATCTCTACAATAGACTTAACCAAGGGGTACTGGCAAGTACCGCTAGATGAACCTGCCAAGGAGAGGTCAGCATTCGTCACCCATGCGGGGGTGTATGAATTCAATGGCCTTCCTTTCGGCCTTCGAAATGCACCCGCCACCTTCCAGAGGCTGGTAGATGGTCTACTAGCTGGACTGGGAGAATTTGCAGTTGCCTACCTCGATGATGTGGCCATTTTTTCAGACTCCTGGCCCGAACACCTACTACACCTGGAAAAGGTCTTTGAGCGCATCAGGCAGGCCGGACTAACTGTTAAGGCCAAAAAGTGTCAAATAGGCCAAAACAGAGTGACTTACCTAGGGCACCAGGTGTGTCGAGGAACCATAAACCCCCTACAGGCCAAGGTGGATGCTATCCAAAAGTGGCCTGTCCCACGGTCCAAGAAGCAGGTCCAATCCTTCTTAGGCTTGGCCGGATACTACAGGCGATTTGTACCACACTACAGCCAAATCGCTGCCCCATTGACCGACCTGACCAAAAAGACCCAGCCAAATGCCGTTAAGCGGACTGATGAGTGTCAAAAGGCCTTTACCCAACTTAAGGCAACGTTCATGTCTGACCCTGTACTCAGGGCCCCGGACTTTGACAAGCCATTCCTAGTAACCACGGATGCATCTGAGCGTGGTATAGGAGCAGTGCTCATGCAGGAAGCAACAGATCACAACTTCCATCCTGTCGTGTTTCTCAGCAAGAAACTGTCTGAGAGGGAAAGTCACTGGTCAGTCAGTGAAAAGGAATGCTATGCCATTGTGTACGCCCTGGAAAAGCTACGCCCATATGTTTGGGGACGGCGGTTCCAACTACAAACTGACCATGCTGCACTAAAGTGGCTTCATACTGCCAAGGGGAACAACAAGAAACTTCTTCGTTGGAGTTTAGCTCTCCAAGATTTTGATTTTGAAATTCAGCACATCACAGGAGCCTCTAACAAAGTAGCTGATGCACTCTCCCGTGAGAGTTTCCCAGAATTCAGTAGTTAAAAAGTGTTCTTAAAATGTAGAAGTCTGTTAGTTATATACTTAGGGGTATATCTAAAGGTGCATGTGTTGTATTAATCTGTTTATTTTAAAGTTCTAGAAGGAAATCGCCGCCAGTGAGCTTCCCCACTGTCTGCAATTTGGGGGGCGTGTCATAAACAGATAGCTAAGGGTTAATGTCTCTTTCACCTAAAGCACCTGACCAGAGGACCAATCAGGAAACCGGATTTTTTCAACTCTGGGTGGAGGGAAGTTTGTGTCTGAGTCTTTGTTTTCGGTCTGCCTGCTTTCTCTGAGCTTTGGAGAAGTAGTTCTGTTTTCTAATCTTCTGTTTCTAAGTGTAAGGACAAAGAGATCAGATAGTAAGTTATATGGTTTCTTTTCTTTGGTATTTGCATGAATATAAGTGCTGGAGTGCTTTGATTTGTATTCTTTTTGAATAAGGCTGTTTATTCAATATTCTTTTAAGCAATTGACCCTGTATTTCGTCACCTTAATACAGAGAGACCATTTGTATGTATTTTTCTTTCTTTTTATATAAAGCTTTCTTTTAAGACCTGTTGAAGTTTTCTTTACTGGGAAATTTCAGGGAAATTGAGTCTGTACTCACCAGGGAATTGGTGGGAGGAAGAAATCGGGGGGGAGATCTGTGTGTGTTGGATTTGCTAGCCTGATTTTGCATTCCCTCTGGGTGAAGAGGAAAGTACTTTTGTTTCCAGGACTGGGAACAGAGAGGGGGAGTCACTCTGTGTAGTTTCACAGAGCTTGTGTCTGTGTATCTCTCCAGGAGCACCTGGAGGGGGGAAGGGAAAAAGGATTATTTCCCTTTGTTGTGAGACTCAAGGGATTTGGGTCTTGGGGTCCCCAGGGAAGGTTTTTCAGGGGGACCAGAGTGCCCCAAAACACTCTAATTTTTTGGGTGGTGGCAGCAAGTACCAAGTCCAAGCTGGTAGCTAAGCTTGGAGGTTTTCATGCTAACCCCCATATTTTGGACGCTAAGGTCCAAATCTGGGACTAAGGTTATGACAACTTAGCAGCAAGAAACCGTGTTATATCGAACTTGCTTTGATCCACCAGAATGCGCAGCCCAGCCCCCCCGAAGCACTGCTTTACTGCGTTATATCCGAATTTGTGTAATATTGGGTTGCGTTATATGAAGGTAGAGGTGTACTATATAACTCACTTCAAAGTACCACCAACATTCCCCATAGCAAGGTGAGCGGCAAGATACATTTATTCTGATAGTTGTTACAACAAAACCTAGAGAAATTTTATAATCTGATGTATATACTCTCTTCTACACACAGCAAGCAGGGAAAGGTTGTTGGGGGGCAGAGGGCTTGTTGTTTGTTTGTTTGGTGGTAGTGGTTGTTTTCTACTACTTCAGATATGTTTAATGTCAGGGGCGGCTTTATGTTTTTTGCCGCCCCAAGCATGGCAGTTAGGCAGCCTTTGGCAGCTTTTCTGCAGGAGGTCCGCCAGTCATGCGGATTTGGCGGTGGCTCTGGCGCTGATCTGCTGGTTCTGCGCCTTCGGCATACCCGCTATCAAATTGCCACTGAAGCCACGGGACCGGTGGATCTCCTGCAAAAACGCTGCCGAAGGCTCCCTGACTGCTGCCTTCACATTGACCAGCACACAGCATCCCTGCCTCCAGCTTGCGGCCCCAGGCATGCGCTTGCTGCGCTGGTGCCTGGAGCCACCCCTGTTAATGTGTAAGATGCTACAGTGAAGTGCCAGATGCATCTATCTCATTAGTTTACCCACAGTACCTGGACTATAATGAATATGTATCAACAGCCTCTGTGTGTGTGTGCATGTGTGAGAGTAGCCCTCCCATTTTCTTGGTGCCTTTCACTCCAGCTTTTGGTTAGGGTATGGCAAAGAGACTGCATTAGTCTAACTAACCAATGATCTCCTTCTAGAGATGGACATGTGTCCAGGTGGAATTTTTCAGATCTGTCAGCAGCCTTTAACACCACTAATCATGAGATTTTATTGTCTCATTTGCTCACCCCTACTCTTTCCAGAATGTTGGGCAATCTGCTGCCTCATTAGTGAAGTTCCACAGGGGTCTATTCTGTCACATGTCCCTTGGAATGAGTATGTGGGGAAGATAGTGAGGAAATTTTGGCTGCAAAGCCATCTGTCTACAAACAACACACAGCTGTGTGTTTCCTTCTTATTGGACCCTGGCAGTGTATGGTCTTTACTTTCCCAATGTGTTGCTAAGCTTAGGACTTGAAGAAGTTGGGTGACGCTCAGATGAGAGAAGACAGAGATGCTGCTAGCTGGGTGAAGCATTTTCCACTGATACATGATCCACTGTTGATGGGGTTTGCATACTCTTTGTCTAAAAAGTTTGCAATTTGAGGGTGCTTTTGGATCCCCAGTTGTAATGCATTTCCAAGTGGCCCAAACCACATTTTCACCCCCTACTTGCATTTGTTATACTGATTACAACCACCTCTCTTGGTTGTGAACCATGCCACAGTAATCCATGCCTTTATTACTATACACAACAACATGCTATACATGGGCCATCCACCAACACCACTCAGAAACCGCAGCTGCCTATTTGTTTGGCAGTATTAACCAGGACAAACAGGACATTGATTCAATAAAAATTGCACTGGTTTCCTATATACTTCCAGGAGCAAGACAAGGGTTTGACTTTGATGTAAAAAGATTCATGGGTTGAACCCTAGCTACCTAAGAGTATGTCTACACTGCAGTTAGACACCTGCAGCTGGCCAGTGGCAGCAAACTCGGATTCATGGGGCTCAGGCTAAGGGGCTGTTTAATTGAGGTATAGATATTTGTGCGTGGGCTGCAGGCTGAGCTCTGGGACCCACCCACCTCCCAGGTCCTACAGCCCAGGCTCCAACCCAAGCGCAAACATCTACACAGCAATTTAACAGCCCATTAGCTTAAGCCCAAGTCAGCTGGCACAGACCAGCCATGTGTTTTTAATTGCAGTGTAGACATACCCTAAGAGACCACCCCTTCTCCCTCTGTGCTGCACAGTTGCAGAGATCAGTCAGCTTGAGTACTGTTGCAAACAGACCCTATGTTGGCATATCTGGGGGCTGCTGATGGAGTGTGCCAACTGGAGAGCCCTGGGCTCTGGAATTCAGTTCCTCGAGTGGTCCAAGCGAACTGAAATCTATTGAGTTTCTGGACACAGTGGAGAGTCCCTCTTTTTCCTCAGGATTTGTTACTTGTGGGGCAAAACAGAATGTTATTGTTTGACAGGTATTTCATTTCTTTGGTGGGGTGAGAGTCTTAGCATTCATATGGGTCAATGAGCCAGGGGTTTTATTTTTAAATATTGTGTCAGAGGCATTTTCTATACATCAATCTATAAAAAATATAAATTAAATAAATGAACCATTACAGCAGTGTCTCTCTCACACATTCTCTCTCTCGTGTTTTTGGAAGGTGTAATCATTTTTACTGTGTAAAAAAGAACCACAATCTCATTACTGAGCCACACCTTTTTAAGAAATGTACTTTAAACCCATGACAGTTAAGACTTACCACCCAGATACGCTAAGTACCTCCTCCTATTCAAGAAGAAGTCAGCCTTGGGTATGCTGCCAGAGACAGCAATTTAGAGCCTTCCTGTTTGTGAGCTTTCCCTTGGGACAACTCTAATGGATGTGAATCTCTTCCAGGCCCAATGTTTCTATATTGCATATATCCAGGAGAGTTAGCTAGTAAGTGGACCAACCATAAACAAAGTGTTTCCCTGTATTTTTATGTGTTTGGACAGATAGGATTTTCTTAGCATCAGCTTTGTATAAATAAGTTATATCCTCCTTTGAGACACTTACTGTAGCTTAAAGTAACTTTTTTTTCCTGATATTTAGATTAAATAGCTGTTACAGGAGGATTGAACAGATGGATTGATAGGACAAGTGGGTAAAGAGCATGTTGGATAAATGGGCTAAGAAATTAATGTTACTTATTCTGTGAGTGGCAGCCAGTAATAAGTGCTGAAGGCTATGAAATAACTGGTTTTCACAACTCCTTTTGCAACATTGTGTCTGTTTTCCCTTTCACACCACAGTCTGCCTGTTTGCTTAAACACCAGATTCAACAAACTATTGCCTTAAAGAGTTCCTTTGTCTTAACATTTCCCATTCTTGGTGCCCATCCTCATATACATTCCATTAAGATTGTCTGAAATAAATGCTCCTCTTCCTCTCCCTTCCCCTGCCCCATCCCACCCTATGGCTTGACATTCAGGAATAAGCAGCTTTGGGAAAGTACATGTCCTAAGATGTCAGTTAATTATAGCAGTTCCCAAGCTGTGAATGCAGCTTTCCCCATCCACAAATATGGGTGTGATGATCAGAAATTCAATAGTTAGGGATTTGAAAAGGCCAACAGTTTTTCCCTTTGTTTTTTGAAAAGGAAAAATTAGGGCGGTAATTCCAATAACAAAAATGTCATCTGAATACATTTTTATCTTGAGCTCACTGCCCTGTATCCCTGCCAACAGAACACTGCCAACTTTATTAGTATCTTGTTCAAATACAGAAATCTGGAATATTTTATTTTTAATATCCTTTGTCTCCAAACACTGATGAGATGTGTAGATCACACTGCCAATGTAAAATAACCTGCCATTATATTGCACATTTCAGAGGACTCCCACAGATCTTCTCTGTACTATATCATGTGGAATGTGTCACAACCAGGATGAGGGCTGTCAGTCCCAGTGGTTGGAGCAGGAGTCACGCCAAGTCAGTTACCAGGAGGTCAGAGTCCAAGACAGGCCAGAGGGTGAACCAAGAGTCAGGCCCCAGCAGGCAGGCAGGGTCAGGTTACTAGGAGATCGGGGTCAGGCACCAGATTGCAAACAGCAATCAAAAAGTGAAGTAGAGGACAAACTAGGCTCGGAAGCCAGAGTCTAGGGTCCATCGCAAGCAGGAATTGGAGCAGAGATGGGCAAGTAATCTGTGTTGTTGCTCAGACAGCACCACTTCATGGCTTCTTGGTTTAAGTAATGGTATTGGCCAATCAGGGGGCTGTGAAGGCTTGCCACTCAGGTCATGCTGGACATTACTTCCTGCTGAGCCCAGGGTCACAGGGTCCTCCCATGAGAGCGCAGCCTAAGCTTCCCCTGGCAATGCAGAGGTGTCAGCAGCCCAGACCCCCCATAGCCCCAGGATCTAGCCATGTAGGTTCTAACAGAATGTCAGCTAGGGGAATGCTGCTTTCTTCTCAAAAGAAAAAGAAGCCCATATTTCTGATGCTATTCATTTTATTTTTATCCATAGCTCACTACTGATGAACTGGCCCTGATCCAGTACTGAGCAGCATATGGGCAGAACCTTGACTACAGCTCAGAGATCCAAGTGGAGCCCCAATGATTTCAATGAGGGCTCTGCCAGGGGCAGAGCTCCACGGTCCACCCCCATAGAACTCATTGCAGAACCAGGGCTCTAGAGTGTAAATTATGAGCAGTGCTTTGAAAAAAAAACTCTATTTGCTTCAATTTTGTAATGATCATATTATGAAATGTGTAAATGATGGGAGGAGAAGCATTTCAAACAAATTAAAAGGGAAAAATGTTAGTTGATGATTTCCTGCCTAATATGAGACTTTGGGGCACCTTTGAGGCTGCAAGCTTTGGTAGATATTTAGCCTTAGCTATGGGGCTTCAGTGCTTAGTGATGGCTTTTTCCCCTTCTGCTCATGCACCAGCTGAACATGTCCTAAACTGTGCTGAAACACTGAACTATTGTTAGTAGATAAATTAATGTGGTCTCTCAGCAGCATCTCCTTATTCAGCTATATTAACATGGACCTTGAAGAAGCACTTGTAGTGGTGAATTATCTCAAGTGGGCTGGACTGGGATGGGGTCAGTCACAGCAAGGACATCCTCAGATAGCACCTATTGACTGTTGTTATTTATGTTGCTCTAAGTTCAAAGAGCATTTGTGGGGACATCGAGGGGAGGAGAGTTAAGGTATTTTACTTTCTTTTGTATATTACAGAATGAATTGTACAAAATTAGGCATTTGCGGAGAAGATAAATTCAGTCTATTTCTACAAGGCCTGTTCCAGAGCTCATTAAAATCACTGTGAGTCTTTCCATTTATTTCAATGTGTTTTTGATGTGGCCCATTGAGCTTCTTCAGCCTAGGGCCTGATTTGCCTGTGCATTACTTCAGCTTTAAGATGGAGTAGCCTCCCTAATTTCAGTAGTTCTGGAGGCAAATTTTAGGCAGCTAGGAAAGAGATTAAAGTCCAGGACCTCCACTGTAGCATTCTCTGAAATGCTTCCAATTCCACACGTAGAACTGCAGGGTCTCAATGGGTAGATGAGATGATGGCGGGGCGGGGGAGGGGGGACTTTAGGTTTATTAGGAATTGGGGAACATTTTGGGAAAGGAGAGGCCCCACTTAAACCAAAACAAAACCAAATTGCTGGCATGTAAAATTAAAAAGATCATAGAGGAGTTTTTAAACTAAGAGCTGGGGAAAAGACAATAGGTGTGGAAAAGCACACAGTTCAGACACAGACATCCCATAGACGAGGATCTATTAATGGGGATTCTCTATATACAAGTAAAGAGGAAAGGATAGAAGTTGATAAAATACTGGTAGCAGTTAAAGAGAAATAATCAAATGAAAGTGAGTCCTATTCAATTACATCACATGAAAACAGACAACTAAATATTGACAAATTGTATAAGTGCTTGTATACAAATGTTAGAAGTCTAAATACTAAGATGGATAACACTGAATGTGTGGCATTAAATGAGGATATTATTATATTAGGCATCACAGAAATTTGGTGGAATAATGATAATTAAGGGTCTGTGCAGGGCCAGCGCTTCCATTTAGGCAACCTAGGCGGTCGTCTAGGGCACCAGGATTTGGGAGGGCGCCGCCCTCGGCAGCAATTCGGCTGCGGGGGTCCTTCCACGCTCTGGGTCATCGGCAGCAATTCTGCAGTGGGTCCTTCACTCACTTCGGGACCCTCCGCCAAGGTGCCCCGAAGACCAGGAGTGCGGAAGGCCTCCCCCCGCCGCAGAATTGCCGCCAATGACCGGGAGCATGGAAGGACCCCCGCCTAGGGCGCCAAAAACCCTGGCGCCGCTCCTGGCTCCATATTTGTCACAGAGGTCACAGATTCTGTGACTTCCCATGACTTCCGTGACTTCTGCAGCTGCTGGCGTGCCTGGCCCTGTAGCTACCTGGGCAGCTCGGGCAGTCCCTGAGCCAGTCACACCAGTTGCTTCTGGGACAGTCTCAGGACCCTCCCTGCTCCCCCAGCAGCAGCAGTGTGGATGTGGGGGGACTCAGGGCTGGAGATTGGGGTGTGGGGCGGTGCTTACCTGGAGGGGGCAGCTCCCTTCCCTCAGCTCCTAGCTCCATGTGCTGCCTCTGCTGGCAGGCACCGTCCCCACAGCTGCCATTGGCCGTGGTTCCCAGCCAATGGGAGCTGGAAAACCAGGGCTTGGGGTAGAGCGGAGGCAGCACATGGAGCTCAGGAGCCAGGTAGGGAGCCTGCCCCAACCCCACCAATCCTCCCCCTCCCAGCATCCGCACTGCCCCCCTGGGCTGCGCTCCCCCTGAGCACCCATGCTGTCCCTCCCTAGGCCATGCCCCCCAGCACCTGTGGTGTCCCTCCATGGAGTGCACCCCTCTCTGAGCACCCACGGCACCCCCCCAGCACCTGCGGCATCCCCTGGGCAGGGCCGGATCCAGGCACCAGCTTAGCAAGCAGGTGCTTGAGGTGGCCACCCTGGAGAGGGGCGGCAGATCCAGGTATTCAGCAGCAATTCAGTGGAAGGTCTCTCACTCCCGCTTGGAGCGAAGGACCTCCCGCTGAATTGCCACAGATCAGGATTGCAATCGTGGCTTTTTTTTCTTTTGGTTGCTTGGAGCGGCAAAACCCTTGGAGCCGGCCCTGCCCCTGGGCCATCCCCTGAAGCCCCCTCCCCCAAGTTTTAGTCAGGCGTATATAGCAAAAGTCGTGAACAGGTCACAGGTCATGAATTTTTGTTCACGGCCCATGACTTGTCTGTGACTTTTACTAATAATACCTGTGACTAAAACATAGCCTTATTGATAATCAATGGGACACAGTAATACCAGGCTATATAGGAATGACAGAGTAGATTATGCTAATGCAGTTAGTGGCATTATATGTGAAAGAAAGCATAGAGTCAGATTCAGTAAAAATTTTAAATGAATCACACTGCACCATAGAATTCCCATGGATAGAAATTATGTGCCTGAATAATAAGCGTATAACAGTGGAAATATACTACTGACCACCCGATCAGGATGGCAATGGTGATTGTGAAGTGCTCGGGGAGATTAGAGAGGCTACAAAAATAGAAAACTCAATAATAATGGGGGATTTTAACTATTCCCATATTGACTACATCACCTCAGGATGGGATGCAAAGATAAACTTTCTAGATACCATTAATGATTACTTCTCAGATCAGCTCTTCTGGACTCCACAAGGGAAAGGCAATTCTTGATTTAGTTGTAAGTGGCTCACCGAGTCTGGTCCAAGAGCTGAATATAGCTGAACCCCTCAGCTCTGTGGCTTTTCCATTTCTAATATCTTTTTTGAGATGGGGTGACCAGAACTGCATGCAAAGTATTGAAGGTGTGGGCATACCATAGATTTACATACAAGCAATATATTTTCTATCTTATTTTCTATCTCTTTCCTAATGGTTCCTAACATTTGGTTAGCTTTGAGTTTCACTGTGATTGAACAGATGTTTGCAGAGAACTATCCACAGTTACTCCAAAATCTCTTTCTTGAGTGGTAACAGCTAATTTAGACCTTTGTTTTGTATGTAAAGTTGGGATTATGCTCTCCAATGTGCATTACTTTGCACATATCACATTGAATTTCATCTGCCATATTCTTCTCCAGTCATCCAGTTTTGGGAGATCCCTCAGCTTTGGATTAACAAGATAGACTAATTATGTATTGTTTGCAAACTTTGCACTTCAAAGTTTAGTCCTTTTTCCAGATCTTATATGAATATGTTGAACAGCACTGGTCACAGTACAGATCCTTGGGAGCAGGGGCGCTATTTACCTCTCTCCATTCTGAAAACTGACTGTTTATTCCTACCATTTATTTCCTGTCTTTTAACCAATTACTGGTCCATGAGAGGACCTTCCCTCTTATCCCATGACAGCTTACTTTGCTTAAGAGCCTTTGGTGAGGGACCTTATCAAAGCATTTTTGAAAATACACCGCATCCACTGGATCACACTTGTCCACATGATTGTTGGCCACTTCATGGAATTCTAATAGATTGGTGAGGCATGATTTCCCTTAACAAAAGCCATGTTGATTCTTCACCAACAAATCATGTTAATCTATGTGGACTGGTATACACTGGGGTGGGGTGGGGGTCGATCTAAGTTACTCAACTTCAGCTACATGATTAACGTAGCTGAAGTCAATGTACTTAGATCTATTTACTGTGGTAAGTCGAAGGCTGACACTTTCCCATCGACTCCACCTGCGCCTCTCACTCTGGTGGAGTACTGGAGTTGATGGAAGGACGCTCAGCTGTAGCTTTATCGCATCTAAACTAGAAATGATAAATCTACCCGTGATAAATCTACTCCCGCTGGATCGATCGCTGCCCTTCAATCCAGCAGGTAATGTAAACAAGCCCTGTGTCTGATAATTCTGTTCTTTACTATAGTTCAACTGCTGTGCCGAGTACTGCAGTTAGGCTTACTGGTCTGTAATTGCCAGGATCAGCTCTGGAGCCTTTTTTAAAAATTGCTGTCACATTAGCTATCCTCCAGTCATCTGGAGTGTAGAGATAGGGAAGGGCTGTTCATCTTGGAAAAGAGATGACTAAGGAGGGGTAAGAGAAAAGTTTATAAAACCACACATAGTGTGGAAAAAGTGAATAAGGAAGTTTTATTTACTCCTTCACATAACACAAGCACCAGCAGTCAGCCAATGAATTATTAGGCAGCAGGTTTAAAACAAACATAGGGAAGTACTTTGTCACACAGCACCCTGTCAACCTGTGGAATTTGTTGCTAGGGGATGTTGTGAAGGCTATAACTATAACTTCCAAAAGAATTAGAGAAGTTCATGGAGGATAAGTCCATTAATGGTGATTAGCCTATACTGTCAGGAACACAACCCAATGGCTCTGGGCATCCCTAACCTCTGACTACCAGAAGCTGGGACTGGACAATACAGGACCATGGATCACTGAAAAATTATCCTGTTTTGTTCATTCCTTCAGAAGCATCTGGCCCCAGCCATGGTCAGAAGACAGGATACTGGGCTAGATGTGCCATTGGCCTGACCCGGTATGCCCGTTCTTATGGTCAATCAGGTCTCTGCCCTAAGATCCATGGTATAGGATTAAACTCACATATAAAGGGTTAAAATTAGTTCAGAAGGAAGAAAATACATGTTTTTGTAAAATGTGGGTGCTTACCAGTCATGG
Organism: Gopherus evgoodei; assembly: GCF_007399415.2. Taxonomy (NCBI): domain Eukaryota; kingdom Metazoa; phylum Chordata; order Testudines; family Testudinidae; genus Gopherus; species Gopherus evgoodei. Next base: position 72,783,031 of record NC_044323.1, read on the forward strand.
AAGGCCTGGGAGAATGGTTAGGACCAGTTGACCCTGGAAGGAAGATATGCTTTGTTGTAGATACAGAACATGGAATGTGTCTGATTAGACAGAGGGGTCAGGCCTTGAAGAGGCCCTAATTATTAAGGTTGGTTCCAACTCATTTAAACAAAGAAATTGAAACAGTCACATAGGATCTGATGAAAAGAGTATAAAAGGGTGAGTTCTTCGAAGGTTCTTTGCTAGTGCTCTGTCCATTTGGAGCCAGTCAATATGATTGTGAGAGTCCTGGGCCTAGTCTTGTAAGTATTTGATTACTTATGACTACATGTTACTATATAGGTGTGGTTATCATTTGGTATTTAAGGCACATATGGAGCAGCTGTATAAATATCATTCAGCCTTTAGATTTAATAAAGGCATTTATGGTTGAATTGGTGTTGTGGTGATCTCATGAATTAATAAATGTGTAATGATAATTCCAACACATGGCAAATATGCCAGCAGGAAAGTCCATGTTGTGGTTTTGTAAAAAGTAGAAATCATTGATCCTCCTTATGCTTAGTGTTTGTAGGGCCGGAAACAAGAGAAAGCTAATGATATGTTTTCTGCTGCTAGAGAGAGACCCTGACTCTGCTACACTGGGCATTCAGTGGTTGGATTTAAAATAAAAATCATTGCAGGTCACCTTTAAGATCATCTACTGCTGAACAAACTCCACAGTAGAACTAGGAACAAACTATGAACACAATGAGAGCTTGACCTTTGCATTTCCTGGCTTTTGGTAATTTTTCCTACATCCGTACAGTACATATAGCTCTGCGGGTGCAGAACTGGACATACTCATTGATTTAAAAAATCGGTCATTGAGATTAGAAAAGCTTATTTTCCTGGAGCACTTCAATCTCAGTGAAAGTGTCGGAGACAAAAAATAGTTCTTCTTTTGAGACTGTAGAGGTCATTTCTGGAGATTAGAAGAGCAGCAGACTGCTAGCTCTGAGATATGTCAAGCTTTGGTGCATTACAGACACATACGCAGAGTGCTGGGGCCTGGCCTGAACAGCTCTGCATTTGAAGGAAAAATAGTCATACAGGCTGAGGCACAGTGTGCTAATGTTCAGCTTCAATTCACATATCTGATGTTAATTGTAAACCTCAAAGCGCTTGGGAGAAGTAATAATAGACATTTTGATATGACATTAAGGACTGGCAATGCTATTGGATACCTTTAAATATTCAAGCAGTCTCCTTTCTGTTCTCATGCCACCCTGGGCTCCCTTCAACTTCAGTGCAGGGGAATTGAAGTGAACTGAAGGTCAGAACAGAATTAGTCTGTCAGGAATACTTCTTGATTTCCTGTTTGACTTGTAGTCCATTAAGGGGGACAGGTGGAGACCAATCATATTCACACAGCGGGCTCTGGAGATTTTGTCACCTTTAGGCAAACTCCAGTATGTGTGCAGCCCTGTACCATTTGTGGGTCCTCGCCTATTGTGTGATCTCTTTCTCTTTTTTTCCCCCTTCCCCTCTTCTTTCCTTTGGCCCCTATTACTTCTCCCTTCAGAGGGGCAACACTGAGGAAGCTCCTAAATTACCCAGTTCTCCTCCAGGCTGAAACCCCACATTTCTCTCTTCAACTTGATGGGTTCTCCTCTAAAATCTGTTTCATTCCTCACCCTTAGATACATATTAACCACTTCCTCCTTGTCAAGTTTGTCTCCATTTCAATCACCAGGTCAATTCTGATCCTCTGTCCTCCCCACTTTTGCTCTCCCTATGGTCCATTTGCCCCTCTTCAGCACCACATCCCTTAAGGTCTGATTCTGTCTCCATCCATCACCCTTCTTTCAGTTCTCACCTTCTGTCTCCAGGGGTATGTCTTTATGAGCAAACGGGTACAGTTTTCAGTCACATTTGCTCAGTTGAGCGAGGCTTCCCTCTCCACTATGACACAGATAGTAATACGGCTCCCCCCACCACCACATCTTTAGAGGGCTTTTCTATCGCACTATATTCACACAACTGAGCTAACACAATTAGAAAGTACATGCTTACTAATCATCAAGATAGGGCCCATCTGGCTGCTCCAGCAGCTCCACAGTTGAGATCAGACCCAGCTACCGACACAGATTGCCTCCCAACCAAATGGCTGCCTGATATCAGAGTGATCAGATCTACAGCCAATCTGCTAAAGAGCAAGGTGTTGCCTGCACATGTCTGAGGGAGTAGGCTTAAGCAGGAGGTGGCTGAGCTGCTATCAGGGAATTGCAGGTGCATGGTCTGCTCATAGAATAGACCAGTGTACACTTAGTATAGGGTGGGTCACATGACTGTTTGACCACATAGAGCCATGGTGCAGTTTCCTGAGCAGAAGTCCAACAGGTAGTAATAGACTAATGTACTTTATCTGTGCAACACTGAGATACAGCATTTATGCGTGCTTTAGCAAACTGCCATAGAATAGATGGATGGATAGAAAGATACATATATGCAGTTGCAGGCTACTCAATTTAGTTCTTATTTGGAGATTTCCAAGAATCCCTCCTTGGGCTTATCTAACCAAGAGCAATCACTGTGATCCTTTATACCTCTCCCTTGGGGGGTATTTTGACCAGTGGATCCATGCCATGTGTAGATGTGCATCCCTGCTGCATTCCTGCCCACCTACATTACATGTCTCGCAAAGCTCAAGTACAGCAGTGGTGCCATGCACTAGATAGCAGTATACAATGGGTCAGAGTGCCCCTGAACAGTATTCTAAACCCTAAGCCTGCAACTCCTATCACAGCAGAAATGTAGTGTGCCTCTGGGCTGGCCATAGAGTGGGGAAGGCAGGATTTGTGCCTAAAGATTTGTGCTGAAAGAAGAATCACTTCATCAGAATGGTATTGAAATGCAAACACCCAGGAGGAACATAGCAAATATGGTGCCCAGTTGCAACTGTAACTATTTTATTTGCACTTTTCTTCTAAAGGTTTCTGGTAAGAAAAAAAAAGATGCAGTGAGATATCAAAAATGGGCAGCTATGAACAGTGCCATGAACAAAGTGTGAAAAGTGCCCTGAACAAAGTAGAACAGCTGGAAGAAACCGCTGAGAATTTTAGTCCCAAGTCTGACACTCCACGATTCTTCACTGTGACCAAGTCCACATTTACCACACAACCCGAATATCGAAGCTGACCCACCATCCCTGCCTCAGTCTCCTCTGAAGACCAATCTCAGTTTCCTTCTCAGTGAGATGGCCACCAGTGCAACCCCAACCTCAGCTTAAGTCACTTCATCAATTCTCACTTGCTTAACAAAAAACAAATGTTATTGGCACAGAACAGAGTGCACCTAGCTGGATATTAGGCCAAATCATTCCTAGGTGGGCACGAAGCTTAAGTTACAAATTCTTGAAATATTTAACCACAGTGGAACAGCTTCAACAGGAGAGACAGAGGGCTATCAGAATATCTTATAGCCCAGTGGCTAGGGGATTCAGCTGAGAGGCAACAGACCCTAATTTAAATCCCTTCTCCCCCTCAGGTGGAAAGTGATCTTAAACTAGGTGTTTTCTATGTCCCAGATGAGTACCTTAATCGCTTGACTAAAAGTTATGAGGAAGCTCCTCCTTCTCCCTTTTGAGGAAGGTTTTCTGTAAGGGTCCATCCTATAGGGGCGGTCCGAGCCTGCTTACTGGATTGGGCCCACAAGCAAAGTAGGCAGAGTAACACCTAGCTTCTCCCAAGATTTAGGCATCTGAACACCTGGCATGGGGCTGCAGTACCCGTACATAGAGGCAGGAACATAGGGGCATGGGGAAATTTCATGGCAAAAATGTAGGCAAGCAATCAAGTTTAGGCACCTAAAGAATTCAGGGGCAGCTGCGTGGGGGATTTGTGAATCCCAGTGGGATGTAATTCTGGGATTTAGGCACCCAAAGTGCTAGTGCGGCACCTAAGTCCTTTTGTGAATCTAGCCTAATGTCAGCTTTCAGCATCTCCATGGATTATCTGTATGTTATCCCAGGTCCTCCTTTCTCCTCTGCTCCCCCCAGCATGGGTCAATCCTCATCTTATATATCTACATATTCCTTTGGAGGATTATGAAGAGACCAGCCAACCCCTCGCCAAACCACTCTTTCTCCCCTGCCCCTTAAAAACACACCCGCAATGCACCACCATTGGACTGGCAACTTTGTTTTTGAGTAACCAAAGAATAAAACAGGGCATTTCTTTTTCTTTCCATCCAGGTTAACTTTGAACTGAAATCAAGTGTCCCCGTACTTGTGTGGCATGTTAGATTGTTTCTTTTCCTTTTTCAATGGTTACAAGAATACTAATCTTCATTTAATAAATGCTTTTCTTATCCAATTCCATTGATTTAGTTACAGCATCAGCTGCATACATTAAAATTCATTAGCATGTTGCTTTCTTGCCCAAGATTTGCATAGCTAATACAATTCATATTAGACTGGCAAGGCAGCATCCATCACAATGAGCTTTAAATTATTGCTGTTCTGTGCTGCATTTTGGTTCCCTCACATTATATTCCACTAGCAGAAAAAGGGAAGGGCAACAGAAGAGACACTGAGGGCCAATTTTTCAACAGGCCTCCAAAAATGCACCCACACTATTTGCTAGAATATGCATTTGCACAGGAACAGATGTGTATTTGCATATGCAAATTGTGTAGTTGATCACCCAAAACCCAATTAACTTGGGAAACTACCAAGTTGTATGAGCACTCAAATATTTTGGGGACATTTTTTGGAGGAATGGTGAAAATTTGGCCCTGAGAAGGTAAATGGAATTGGCTGTTTCTCTCTGATAAGTCTAAATTAATTACATGTCTTCAAACGTGTTAACGTCACTTGTCTTTCTTGGGGTGATCCAAGAACCACTATTTTTGAGTCATCAAAGCTGCACATTTTGTATCAAAATAGATTTTGACATGTGGTATCTCAATAACACCAAATAGAATTCTACTAAACATTCAGAAACAAATTACCTTTGGGATGAGAACAAGGATAAGTAATTTCAGTCCAAAGGGTAATTTTGCTTGAAAGTTTTATCCAGTTGAATGGAGGATTTATAATGAAAGAGCATTCTCAACTACTACTATAGTGTCATGTGATGTGAATGGCAGAAGTCAATTAATCATTTCTTAGCAAACAACAGAAGCAAAATAGAAATACACTCGATAATTTGGATTTAACACACAGTGACAATACATTTCTGTCAATCCAATTTATTTTTTGGTCTTACTTTCAAGTCATCACATTCTGATAAGAAACTGGATGGTATCCACCTAGACACTCAATGGGACTATTTGGAAGTGCATTAGCAGATAATCCTAGCTGTTGCAATTAGGAGTATTAAATCACTGATCCTTTTATAAAAGTATCAGATGATGTCATACTTCCGGCATTCTGCCTAAGAAACAAAGATGGGGAAAAGATTGTTATGTTCTTAGGGAATATGTGAAGAACCACAAAGGTCTTTTCATAATTTATAACTACATAACTGAAGGTAGAAAAAGAAGAAAAATAAACTATTTGACTTAACAACGGGAAAGAGAGCCACTTTCCAGAAAGCCATTTTATGGATATCTATGTTAATGAGAAGCATTGTGCTCCTCTGGGGTTTGTCTCTTGTAGAGAAATCTGCAGCTTACTGCATTTGAAGGATGAATGACCCAATCTGCATATAAGGAGAACAGAGCCAAATATTTTTGAGGTTGATATAAAAACCTGATCCTGTTAAAGGATTAGCTCCTTCCAAGCGCATTCACTTCAGTGGGAATTTAAAGAGCTCAGCACCTCAGAAGAGGAAATCAGCTCTTTGCAGGAGTGTAGGTCAACGATTTGTTAATTTATTTATTCCATTGTATAAATACTCAACTGTATATTTATGTGATAATGTTGAATTGTCTTTTTGCTTCCTGTTTTAAGCCTAGAAGAAGGAAATCCCAAAGTCTATGAGAGAGGCTAGCCTTGTGGTATGGTATTTGAGATCCAGATAAGACTAGAAGATACTGGAGGATACCTTTTCTTTCAGATCTTCCAGCCTGAGGTCCAAAAAAGTCCATATAATCAACCAAACTACAGCATGTTCGCCTGAAATGAACATTCATCTGCTATTGGTGCATATCATTGCAACCATGTGACCTCACATGTTCATCATAATGAAAACAATAACACCAAACATCAAATAATCATCAGAATATGGCTTTGGACAATCAAGGCCACATGTTTTTAAAACAGCAGTTCAGGGTCCTTTTGCTATAATGTGCAAACAATTATAGGCTTATCTTTGTGCATGCAATTAGCGTAACTACTAAGCAACAAGTAGGTGCCTAATTAGGCCTTTGCATACAAAGTTGCCTGATCTGTGTATACAATTTTAAGTGCACAATTGCATGCACATATTTGCCTGTGTCCCTTTTGATTCTAATTATCCAAAATTATATTCTGAGCTATTGACTAATCCTTTTCAATAACCATTTGATAATGCCACTTTTTTATTATACCTTTCACCCTGAATCACTTCCCAAACTTAGTCTGATACACTGCACAAATTATATACTGGGATAACTCCTAGTGAAATACGTTGTGTAGTGCACAAAAGCACTATTCAACTATCCAGGACACTCTGTATGCAACTGAAACTGCAGATTTAAGTGGGCAGAAAGAATATCTGATCTGATCAGAACTGAAATATAGTAAGAACATCACTGCTAATGGTAGAATGGTACAAAATGTTTGTATAATAAACCCCCAAATCATTCTAGCACTTGTTTTCTATGAACATGGACCAGAAGAACTACAAAGGTCATTAAGATTCAAGCCCCTTTCAAGCAAACCTGGACTCAATTTCAAGTGAACTGTGTTCAACCTATAAATTTGCATTAGAATCAGGCAGAGCATGATTTCTCTCTGTTTTGAAGGGGTCAAACACCAAAGCTCAAAGTGCCCACGTCCACACTACAGAGTAAAATCGAAATTAATAAAATCGATTTTATAAAACAGATTTTATAAAATCGATTTTACACGTCCACACTAGGGCACATTACTTCGGTGGTGTGCGTCCATGGTCCCAGGCTACCATCGATTTCCGGAGCGGTGCACTCTGGGTAGCTCAGTAAAAGAATGGGACCAATAACTTCGATTTCCGTCCACACTAACCCTAAATCGATTTAGTAATATCGATTTTAGGCTTACTCCTTTCGTTTAGCTGGAGTACAGAAATCGATTTTAAGACCCCTTAAAATCGATTTTAAGTGCCTTGTAGTGTGGATGGGTACAGCGTTAAATCGATTTAACGCTGTTTAAATCGATTTAACGCTGTAGTGTGGACCTGGCCAGTGAAACTTAGTGAGAAGGGGTGTAAATCCACAAAGATCAAAGTATGAATTATGATTTAGGAGCTTGATGTTCCCATCCACACATTTCACAACAATATATTGAGAAGGTCATACATGAAGCAGTAAAGTTTGAGAAAGGCTGAATTCTAAACGAAACAAAATGCCTGTTGAAGCCACTGAGAAGTATGATCACAGAGACTGGTGTAGCTCACGTTAACACCCCTCTTCTTCTGGCGGGGCTGGCGGGGAAAGATCTGGGTTGACCATCAGTGGCCAAGACCTCACTTTTATGTCTCATCTGAAAGATGTCATAAACCTGGCAATAATATCACCAGAGCATCAAACTTAAGTAGTGGGTTATTTACAGACGATTGTTGACCTAGTGCTGCCACTAGCCCCTCCAGGTACCTAAATGTGACACCTCAGCACCTTGCTTTCACCTGCTCTTGACTTGAGGAAGTTTTGTCTATGCCTGCTGGTGGTCAGTTCCCTACCTCCACTGATCCCAGGAAACACAGGCACTCCCTTCTAGGCTTCACAGGCCCCACAGTCACACTGCAAGCTAGCGAGTGGCATACCCCAGCCCTTGAGACCTCTGAGCATCTCCCTGAAGCATCCAGTGGAATAGTGGCTGGACACTTCAGGGATATACTCAGATGGCTTGGGGGTTACTAAAAACCCTGGAGATTTTACTGCGCTGATGAGCCAGGACATGAAAACTCCAAGCAGAGGAATTCTGCATGCTCTGTGGTGATTGCTATGCAAGCCTGTGGAAGCATGGGGTTGGGTGAAGATAGGCTTGAACTCCTGTAAGGCCATGATACCCTGGAGGGGCTGCTGTTCAGATTCATTAGCCTATAGCTCAGCGTAGGAGATGCAACAGGGGCCGCAGCTTCTACCACAGCCCTTGGAGCACAGTAGCTGTTGTTGAATATATGCGATAGTGCAGTGGTTCTCAAACTGTGGGTCAGGACCCCAAAGTGGGTCGCAAACCTGTTTTAATGGGGTTGCAAGAGCTTGTGTTAGACTTACTGAGGTCAGGGCCAAAGCCCAAGCCCAACCCAAGCCCAAGCCCCACCACCTGGGGCCAAAGCCAAAGCTCGGGGGATTCGGCCTTGGGCAGCAGGGTTCAGGTTACAGGTAATCTGCCTGGGGCTGAAGCCATTGGGCTTTGGCTTTGCACCCCCACCCCCTTCCTGGGGTGGCTGGGTCCGGATGGGCTCATGCTTCGGTCCCGTCTCTGGGGTCCTGCAGTAATTTTTTCTGTCAGAAGGGGGTCATGGTGCAATGAAGTTTGAGAATCCCTGTGGTAGTGTCCCACATCCTGCAGTGAAAATGAGAGAGAGGCACCACCCTCCCACCACTCACTCCAATGTACATTAGGTCCCTTGCCAGGCCTACCTATTGGGAAACATCATCTAACCTTTTTGAGGGAATAAAAAATTCAGGTGAGTGAAAAAAATGAACTAAGGAAGAAAATCCTCCACCTGCTCATCTTTTTCAGTGATTTTTAGTAAAGTAAAGAAAATACTGCATTTGTGGCTTCTAGTTCCCCCACTCTTCTCTCTGCTCGGTTCCCTGCCAACAATCGCTCGCATCTTGACCCCTTTTAACTTTTACTTTCTTTTAGGAATGCTAATGCAGGTGATCTTTCAAGCTCCTGATTCAGCTTTTCTGAAAGATAGTGGAAAGGGTTAGTGCTGGCAGTGTGGGGAAGGAGAAAAAAAGGGGCAGATAGGAAACGGCTTTTAATTCTCCCCCCCCCCCCACCTCCACAACTGCCCAGCTGTGACTGCTCTATCAGAGAGCTGGCACACCCCCAAGAAGGTTTTTCTCCCACAGGGAAAAAAGACTTGAAAACCAGCGAGGAGCAGCTGGAAATAGGAAGAGTTGGAAAGTACTGTAGGTCACCGAGTCCATTTCCAGAGCGGGATACAGTCTCTGGCGAGAGGATGTAGCTCATACTAAACTGATTCTGCACTCACAGCTGGGCAAAAGGCTGGGCCACAGGGAAGAGCAGAGCAATGTGATCAAGGAGAGTCGGATAAAAGGGCTTCTGAAGGAGGGAGGGGAGAAAAATTTGGCAATTAATATGTATATATTTTAACTTAAAACAGTATAAAAAAGTGACCTGATGATTAGCACTTATATAGCACTTCATAAACATTAGCTAATTAATCCTTGCTACTTACCTGTTACATTTTGAGGTGTTACATTTTTTATCTGAGACACTGTGAAACTAAGGCTCCCTCTATACTAGAGAGCTTACAGCGGTGCAGCTGAACCAATGCAGCTGCACTGCTGTAAGATCTCCCATGTAGCCGCTCTATGCCAATGGGAGAGAGCTCTCCAGGCAACATAATTAATCCACCCCCGAAAAGCGGCATAAGCAGGTCAGAGAGAGAAGTTTTCCCGCCGACATGGTGCTGTGCACACTAGCATTTATGCCAATGTAACTTATATCGCTAGGGTGAGGGGAGCAGGAAATATTCAGGCCCCTGAGCAACATGAGTTTTGCCAACGTAAGTGTAGTGTAGCCATAGTCCACTATTAAGGATCAGATTTTCAAAAGTCAGGCAGGCAGTTACCATTGCTGTAAAACAAGCATTTGCTTGCACAAACTGTCAGTTCTTTGTGGAAAAGCCAAAAGCATCAGAGTTGCAATCTGGAACAGACCAAAGTTTAACAACAGAGATTTGCAACAATGTTCTCACAAGAATTGTTAAAACCATTTACAAATTGTAGTAGTAGCAGGATGGTACTTGCAAATGCAAATTAGTCATGTATTTTTATGCATGTAACTATGTGATGGACTTTTTTGAAAATCAGGCCCCTACATACTTTGCTCAAGACCACACTAGTCACTAGGCAAACCAGATCTCGTTTCTTATTCTAAGGGCTTGTCAAGACTTAAAATGCTGCAGCAGGGCCATTGTAGCACATCAGAGTAGACACTACATAAGCCGACAGGAGGGATTCTCCCATTGGAGTAGGTAATCAACCTCCCAAAGAGGCAGTAGTTAGGGTGACGGAAGAATTATTCCATCAACCTAGCACTGTCTACACAGCACTTAGACTGTCTTACCAACATAGATTTTCTAGTGTGGTTCATGCCTTAGTCATCCCCTGCACCATTCTGCCTCTCAGCCACATAGCCCAGAATAAAAAGTCTATATTACCTTTTCCTGCTAATTTCTTCCTCTCTTTCCTCTATGAACTATTTGCCACAGTGGGAAGATATGTGTTAAAGATAATTGCATAATAGATTTATATTTTAACTATGTAATGATAAATACACTAAGATATTCCAGAGCAGGGCCCACAAATAGCCACTTGGATCAAGGCACATAACTAACTGTGGTTTCACGCAATACATGGCTCAATAAAATATGACCAGTTTGCTCCACCGCCCTGTTACAGGCAAACTACTTATTTTAAAGTTTTCTCTCCATTTTTTTTAAGCCAGGAGCTTAGACTCATTAGCAATGGAAACAAAACTCCAGTCTGGCATTCACCAGGGACTGCCATTGTCACATGGGCCAAAAGTCTCAGCTCACATTATTCTGCACTTGAGACAGAGAACTAAGGTGCTCTCTCATGGCTCAGCTCCATAAATTATGGGACCAGTCTCATTTAAGCGCTTAAGAAATGTTTGTGTGTCTGTTTCAGAGATTTGTTTTGTCCTTCTTACTGCTTTCAACCTATGCTGCTTTTGTGGCCAGAAGCAGGGGAAGGTGATTGCTGTCAGGAAAAGACCTATAATGTGAGCAGAGACAAGTTAGTAAAATAAAGTCTGAAGGAACAGACTGAACTGTTCCGGTCGTCTCATTTATTAGAAAGAGAAAAGGAACAAAGTAGTTTGCAAGGCATGAAAATTGGCTCTGCTGATCGTGGGAGAAATCAGCTGGCATGCAGAAGCACTTTTAAAAAATTCTTTCACATGGTGCCAACCCATAGAGAGGTGACAAGCTGACAGAGAGGTTGATAGCTTGTGCATCTGAGCTCTCCCCGAGAGGCCCACAGCACACCATTCTGCAGCCTAGCCTGGTCCATCCCTGCCATGAACTTCCTCTGGCTAGACTCCTTTCACTGGATTCCTCTTAGGTGAGTCAAAGGAAGCAGTTTCTGGGAAAACCAATGGAAGATAGTGGGTCAAACTCAGATTCTGGTGTATGGGTACAAATTTACTGACCTGCATGGGCCACATTCAAAGCTGATACAGTCTGTCTGAGGTCCAAATGCAGAGTGGCGTAAATGACTGTAGTGCCATTGACTTCCGTGGAGCTGCACCGGCTAGCACTAAGTCTGATGAGCTCCTTAATTCTTAACAGGACCCTTCCAGTAACCAAAGAATTCCTGAGTCACCTTCTCTCTTCATAGTCAAAGTCCCTTTTCTCACTTCTTCCTTAACAAAGGTGTGTGACAGAACAAAGTTTCTATGCAGGGGATGATAGTACACAGCTGGAAAAATCAGTGAAATAAGGAAACTCCAATCAACAAGGTTTTATCTATATAATATTATTCAAATAATCCATAATGCTCTCTGGTTACAGCCCATTGATTGAGCAGGGAGTTGTTAAACTCCTTTTTGGTATCTGTGCACTATGTTTTTAGCTTTGAGATCTTCTTTAGCCAAAGTATATCTGGAACGAGGGAAGGTTTAGCTTGAACTTCATTTCTTTGTCTCTCTCAGGATATGTCTACTCAAGAGGCTACCCCATGCTGCCTCAGTTTCACTTTTATTGTTATTGAAGCTAGCTAGACAAAGCTAGCTGGGGTTGTCATAAACAGATAGCTAAGGGTTAATGTTCTTTTACCTGTAAAAGGGTTAACACAGGGAACCTGAAACACCTGACCAGAGGACCAATCAGGAAACAAGACTTTTTCAAATCTGGGTGGAGGGAAGTTTTGGGTGTGAGTTCTTTGTTCTTTGTCTTGGATCTGACCCTCTCGGCTCTAAGAGTGATTTTTCTATCTCCAGGATTTCTAATCTTCTTATTACAAGTTGTAAGTACAAGAACAGTAAGACAATAGGTTTATATTGTTTTCTTTTGTATTTACATGTGTGTAGTTGCTGGAGTGTGTTAAATTGTATTCTTTTTGGATAAGGCTGTTTATTCATTTTTTTCCTTTAAGCAATTGACCCTGTATATTGTCATCTTATTACAGAGACTATTTTTAATGTCTTTTTCTTTCTTTTTTTTATATAAAGCTTTCTTTTTAAGACCTGTTGGAGTTTTTCTTTAGTGGGGACTCCAGGAAATTGAGACTGCAGCTCACCAGGGAATTGGTGGGAGGAAGAAGTCAGGGGGAAAATCTCTTTGCGTTAGATTTACTAAGCCTGACTTTGCACACCCTCTGGGTGACGGGGGGAGAGAGATTAGCTCTCTCGGTACTTGTGTTTCCAGGACTGGAAGCAGAGAATCTCCTAGGGTCGTCCAGGGAGTGGAGCCTGGGAGGAAGTAACCAGGAAACAAGGGGAGGGGATTATTTCCCTTTGTTGTAGGACTCAAGGCATCTGAGTCTGGGGGTCCCCAAGGAAGGTTTTGGGGAGACCACAGTGAGCTAGGCACTGTATAATTCCTGGCTGGTGGCAGCTTTACCAGGTCCAAGCTGGTATCTAAGCTTGGAGGTTTTCATGCTAACACCCATATTTTGGACGCTAAGGTCCAGATCTGGGAAAAAATGTTATGACAGGGGTATGCCTACCTGTGCTGCCGTGACACCTCTGATGGGCATTGTAGACATACTTCAATGGACTCTGGGTTTGTGGATGCTTTCAGCTTGCCAAAAAAGAAGCAGAAAACTAGCTGAAGCTGAAGAGTCACAATGCTTCACTGCTGCTATCTAGCTCCTAAATAAACATTTGCAACCTCAGAGAATAATTGGTGTTTCATGGCAATATGTTAGTTGCAACTCTGGCATAACAGGACAAGCTACATTGAGCCCTAAATTCTCATCATTTCACAGTATCTTCTAACATAACATACCCAAACAATCAACTAAGTTAAAGGCAGAGCCAGGAGATCTACCAGATCATGACAAATGAGCTGACATCCTTGTACCACACCTGTTTATACATTTTCCTAATGGTACTTCAACTTATCCCAATGACAGTTAACAGGTAACCCACGCCCAATTTAAATGCCAGTATCTGTTCTTAACTTAACTATCTGCTTAACTATGAATTAATTTCCTTTTACTCCTCTGCCTGAAGAGATCTCGCTGAGTCTGTGCAGCCCACGGAAGAGCCTACCCACACCAACTTCTGGCTTACAGAGCACAGACATGCTTACATATTCTCCCCTGTGCATCTTCACACAGCTCATTAAAGACGGGAGTTTGTTCTGGGAGATGATGGATATGTTTAAAACTGTCACATTTTCTATTAGCTTGAACCCCATTATGGGGATGATTCGCTCCATGTAGACAGCAAAGGGAAACAACCAAAGAATAACTTAACCATGTTTTTCCCCCTACCAACAAACTTATCTAATAATGCAGGCCCTGGACTGGCTTTATGATTCATGGTGCTCCACACAGCAGGAGGCAGAATAAAATGGTGAGCTGCATTCCCCTGTAGCCCCAATTATTGAAGAAGAAATCAGGCAGACACCTGAGTTATTGTCTGCACAGGCCCTATGAAATGCACAATCCCAGCAGGTGCCTGCATTGCTTGCACCTCAGTTGGGCTCTCTCAGAACTAATTAGGCCGTTACACACTAGTTCTCTTTTAGTCTATATTTGATACATGCCTTGCATAGCAGCAAATCAAAGAGCTTGATAACAAGCTCCCAAAACAGCAAGCTGGGGGAGCTTTGAACTGCCCAGGCAACAGGATGAGGTTTTCCTGGGAAAGATCAGTTGTGTTACTCTGAACACTGTGTTCATGCACCAGGCATCTTATTCATCTCTTTCTGCTTCAGTAAAACTCATGTCTGATGGTCACAGGAGAGATCAGAGCACCTCACACACTGGGTAATGGGTGAGTCAGTGACTCAGTAAGTAAGGAGTTTCCTGGAGAGGTTCCACAATGATTCAGCTGTGCCTGAACGCGGAACAACTAGATAAACACAGGCTCTTCAACTTCTCAGCCTTACCCTGAAAAGGAGAAATAAAAAGAGCAAAGACAGAGGATGACAAATCTGCAGGGTGTGCAAGCTGAGGAAGGCAAACAATAAAGATGTGGGAGAATGGCTTGGAGAAAACGATCAGAGATGCCATAGAAAAGAATAATGGAATTGTGAGCCCTTGTGATGGGCCCTGGATTGTCTCTCATGGAGAAGAGGAGTGATTTGAAATACAACTTGATTTGGGGACTAGAGTCTGATACCCTTACTAATGTTCAATCGTGCCTTGCTCTGCAAATAGTCCCACTGAAGTCAATGGAGCTACTTGGAGGAAGGTGCCATCGGCATGAACTAAAGATATTAGGATCTGGCCCCCACTCATTTAACACAGGCCACAAAGAGTACCTGGATTAGGGATAGTCAACAATTATCGGTTGAAAGAAAGCTGGGTTTTCAGTGAAACAAATATTTTCCTTAAAATTTTTGGCTTTTTCATCAGAAATCTGAAAACAGAAAGCTTGGCCAGTTTGGGCAGTTTGGGGTTGAAAATGGTCAGGTTTTGCAAACACAAACAAAAATGCAGTTTGACAGTTTTCAGTTTTTTGATGCAAAGTCAAAATGTTTTAAAGAAACTCAGCCCCCATCCATTTTCCTACCAGTTTGCCTGTGAATGCTGGGGCTCCCCGAAACCCTTCCTAAACAGTGATCCAAGTCTCCTAGGCATAGTTCTCCTTGTGACTTAATATGGTTGAGCCATTGCTCCTGGAAATAACTGGAACTTTTTTTCCTAGTAAAATGTTTTAGTGGCACTATGGAGAACTGAGAGGTAAAGTATACGAAACTCTGAGAATTGCAAAAAGAATCTAACTCTGAGATGTCTGGAGCCAGAAGTCTCAAGGAATTAAAGTGATGTAATGTTTGAAAAAACTCACCATAAAGTAAAACTGGTAAATAAGACATAGAGAAATACTGAGTTTGGATTCCTAATATTTTGCAGCAATAGGAGATCCAGTACTGTGAAGAGCATTCCCTAGAAAATGCAGCTTTCTATGCCTGTTTTGGATTTAAACTTTTTGGACTAGATTCTTTACTCCCTCCCAAGGGGTTAACTCATCCCAAGGCCTGATCTATAGAGGGCAGAAGATGAAGAACAAGTCAGCCCCGCAACAAGCTGGAGTGTCTCCTCATCAGTCAATGGAGCTACATGGAATTACACCTGCCGGAAATCTGGCCTACCATGTCATAGATGCCACTGAGGGCATGACAAAGTCTAGCTTTGTGCATGCACTCACATGCCAGGTAATCAGTGATCTAAATGACATAAACTAGCCTGCTTTTCTTTTATTACCCCATCTATCTTGTCTTTTTCATTGTCTGGGATCCACCAGCCAGAACCCACTGCAATCAACTAGACTGACGCATAATTACGGGAGTGAAATGGCTTTGAAAAATCAGCAATTATTTTGTTTATTTTCATTTCATCTTGCTATTGTCCCAGGACATTCCTATACTTTAAAAAAGGTAGAAAGTGACATAAAAGTGAGCCTATAAATGAAACTGCCCTTAAGTGAAGCTGGTTGGGTTTGCTATTCTGCACCTCAGTCCTAAGGTTCAGCATACAGGCCATCTCTGACACCTTTCATTGGGATATCAAGCATCAGCATTTCCTCTTTCATGCCCAGTGCTGGGGAACATGAAGCACTCAACATGCTGTTTATGCAGAGGCATTCTAACCAGGACCGGCGCTAGGGTTTTGAGCGGCCTAGGCGGACGGCAATTTCGCCGCCCTGTGCGCTGGTCCTGCAGCTCTGGTAGAGCTGCCGCAGTGGTGTCTGAGGGAGGTCCACCGGAGCCGCGTGAGCAGCCGACCGTCCGCAGATACGACTGCGGCAGCTCCACGGGAGCTGCCTGCTGCCCCCTCCAGACACCCTGGGCTGCCGGCTGCCGCGGAGGCGCCCTGACCCGGGGGACACCCTGGACTGTGGGCTGCCGCAGAGGCGCCCTGACCCGGGGGACCCCCTGGGCTGCGGGCTGCCGGGGCAGCGCCCTGACCCAGGGGACCCCCTGGGCTGCGGGCTGCCGAGGCGGCGCCCTGACCCAGGGGACCCCCTGGGCTGCCGGCTGCTGCCAGCAGCTCAGACTCCCTCTCTGGCCCAGCAGCAGTGGCTGCTCAACCATTTTAAAAAAATTTGGGGGCGCTTTTTGGCGCCCTCAAATCTCGGCGCCCTAGGCAACCACCTAGTCTGCCTAAATGGTTGCACCGGCCCTGATTCTAACTATGCTTACTCATCTGCAGCGCTGAATACACAGCTAGGGGGCTGGGAAGGAGGGCATCGGAGGGGTTGAGAAGCTGCTTGTGTTAAAGCCATCTGGCAAGATCATTAGTCGTTTTTAACAAGGCAAAGAGCTGTCATGAAAAAAATCCTGCCCATGTGCATTTTAATATGGATGTACCTCACACAGCAAACTCAGCCCCAGGAGTATCTGAGCTGTTTGAACAAACAGAGTATGTTCCTGATTAACAGTTAATCTTTTTTCTTTAATTAAAGATGCACTTCGAAAACTCCTGGCACCTCAGAGTCCATCTAGGAAAGGGCAAGAAAGCAAGTGTGATCCCTGTGACCACATCTAGCCTCTGTTCCTGCCCTTAGGGATGTGCCTATGGCTTTGTGCATTTGCAAGAAGCCTGTAGAGCATCACAGTGAATGCTGATTGGTTATGGCTGTAATGTCATTGCCATTTGTGCCCACTGCTGCAGGAAGCACTTCTAGGAATATGATGTATTGAATCCTATTGGGAGCAAAGTGCAAAGCACATGCAGTAGATTGTAATTGTTCTTTCTTTATTAAAAAATACTTGGGAAGTGCTTAGCGTGATGGGTGTCATATGAGCACCTAGCTAGATCTAACGATCAGTGCATAGATGCAAGGAAGCTCTAAACTCCTCCAGATAGACAGACAAACAGATGCAAGTGAGCTTTACTTCTACCTGCCAATCCCCAAGAACCCTCAAAAAATCATGGTCTCCCTCTCTTAGCATCCCAGCTCTGAAATAAGCCCTTTGGAGCTGCTGCAGGTGCAGAGTGAGAGAGATGAACCAGGAATGGGGTCACTTTAGCTGAAATACTTCAAAGCAATTGTACCTTTTGGGGATGTTAGGAGAAGTCACTGAGGCAAACTGTGCTTCCCCCATTCTCCCAGTTTCCAAGGGTGAGTTCTTTGGGCTTGCGAGTTCTGACTTTCTCTTGGATGGGGCAATCCTGTTTATAAGCAGTCAGCCAAAAATTCTGAATTTGGGGCATGCAGCGTCTTTAGGACTTCCTTTGAGATGTCTGTTATTCAGAGCCTGATCCAAAGCCCACTAATCTCAGTGGCAGGCTTTCCCTTGAGTTCAATGAGCTTCTGATCAGGTCCTGCATTTGTGGCAGGGAATGTGTCTTCCTGACATTCTGCCTCAGAGGCAGCATGGGACAGAGGCTGGCATTCTTACTCCTGGAATGAGGGAACGGCTAGTCCTCATTACCCACATACCACTGAGGATCAAATCCCCTCACCACTCAGCATGTTTATTCTTCTGCAGTTGCAGTGCTTGGGCATCCCACACAATGCCAATAAACACTGAGCCATGGGCTACAATAGGGCTCAGATAGTTGCAGATGCCTTCATAGCATCATATCCCTGTTTAAAAGAAACCTGGGCTTCAAAATAAACAGGACTTACTTATTCTCCTAAAATCTTGACGTTTAATAAAAGGCAAGCTGATCTCTGGAGTCATAATGTGGGACAGGAACTCCCCCACTCACACTGTGCAGAAGGTAAAAAATAGCTCAGGTGTCTCTATATTTGGTGATAATGTCAGTTACTGAAGTGTTTTAACCTGATACGGTTATTATTGAAATGGTGGTGATGTAACAGACGCCACCATGTTGTGACTTAACAGCAGAATCCAATAGTGGGGTGGGATGGGGGTGGAAGTTGTTCCAAGAGAGAGAGAGAGAGTGAGTCCTTGGTTTGGTTTGGTAATTCACAAACAGTTAACGTACCAATCTGCGGTCACCTAAGACTTCCCAGTTGTCACCGTGGAACATTATATCATCGTCATTTGAAAATTCTCAACACAGAGATGGCAAGAACCCAGCTTCTTGTGTTTCTAAAGCACACGCTGCTTTAGAAACTCTTGTTATATCAGATACACCACTGAGCAAGTCTGATTCCACCCAGCAGAGGGCAGTAATCCACATATACTCCAGAGCCGCTGGTAAGTTATATTCTGGGAAAAATACAAACCTGTGAAAAGTAAGGTGGCTTATTTAATCATAAATATTTAAGTTTTACTAAGTGTGAGAGTCCCTCTACAACTTCAAATTGTTAGGTACCTAAGCAACTCTGGAAGAACTCACAGGGCTGGTGCAACCTATTAGGTGACCTAGACGGTCGCCTAGGGCACTAGGATTTGGGGGAGGCAGCATTTTCTTCGGCAGTGACCATGGTGGCCAGATCTTCAGCTGCCCCGGTGGCCACCGGCATTTAGGCGGAAAGATCTGGGGTAGGGAGGCGCGGGGAGGGCCGCCTGCAGCAAGTAAGGGGGGGCGGCACGCAGGGGAACTCACCCCCCAGCTCACCTCTGCTCCGCCTCCTCTCTGAGCATGCCGTTGCAGCTTCACTTTTCCAGCCTCTCAGGCTTGTGGTGCCAATCAGCTTAGGCATCGCAAGCCTGGGAGGTGGGAGAAGTGAAGCAGTGATGGCATGCTTGGGGAGGAGGCGGAGCAGGGGTGAGCTGGGGAGGGGAGCTGCTATGGGGGGGCACCTCAGGGCGGAGGGGGGCTGGGGAGCTGCCACAGGGGAGGTGCCTCAAGGCGGAGAGGGGTGGGGAGCTGCCACAGGGCTTGGGGAGGGGGTGGAGCAGAGGTGAGCTGAGGGGGGGAGCTGCCGCAGGGGAGGTGCCTCAGGGCGGGGGGAGAGCTGCCGTAGGATGGGTACCTCAGGGTAGAGCGGGAGGGAGCTGCCACGGGGGGTGTGCCTCGGAGCGGGGGGGGGGGGGCAGGGAGCTGCCGCAGGGCGCAGGGAGGCGGGAGGGCGCAAAGTAGAATATTCGCCTAGGGCTCAAAACATCCTTGCACCGACCCTGAGAACTCAGCTGTTTTACCCATAAGGAAAAAGAAGACAGTTCAAAAAGAATGAATGCTAAACCTTTTTCTTGAAGTCATTTTTGGCAAACTGCTTTCAAAAGAATGTATCATTTCTTTGGGACTCTTAAATAACTCATCAAAGGAGACTCCATGAGGATGTATATACTACAGATTCTCTTAATTACACACATGCATACATATTGAGTGAGCGAAAGAACGTAGTATCCCTATCACAATACCATTTTCACCACCACACACACCTCGGTCTCCAGGGGACATGCTGTTGCCCCCAGGGAAATTATACTGACTGTGCTGTGTTTATGAAAATCTCTCAGGCCAAACACTCACAGAAACTCTTTTCCCCAAAAAATTGTGAGCTGCATCTTCTTCTGATGTAAATTGGTGATCTGGCCCTACACATCCAGACTTCAGGCTTGCTCATGAGAATGTGCTTCTCAGTCCAGATCTGAGGGATCTAGGAAAATGTCAGCTTAGAAAATAAGTTAAAAAAAATGAAGTAATACTGTTTTAGTTGCTCGAACGGGGCTTGAAGAAATTAATCCTGCTTTTTATGCCCCTTTTACTTCTGCCTTTGTTTTTCATTAAAAAAATACCCTTCTCCCATTCTAATCACTGTGGGGCACAAGCTGCAGTACAGGAAGTGGCATCATAAACGTTGGAAAGATGCCTTAGCTGCCTTATAGCCAACCCAAGTAAAGCATTTGTTGGTAAATAATTGTTTTTCCAATATTTGTCCAAGAATTATAGCACCTTTCCCTGCTGTAAAGTTAACTGGTTTTTCAGCAGTGCCAACTAGTAAAGGAGGCTAAGGATCATTAATCAGACAAGGTGGTTGTTCCAGTCTATCTATCCTAAGTACCATATGACCAGTTGCCAATTCTGGTTGGGCATATTCCTGGAGTTTTCTTTCCATGACATAATTTTTAATTAACGATTAATCTTTAATTCCTGGAGACTCCAGGCCAATCCTGGAGGGTTGGCAACCTTACACATGACCTCTATCATTGCAATTCTCTGAGCACCTCACAGTCATGAATGTATTTATCCTCACAACATCCCTGGGAGGAAAGGAAGTGCTATTATTCCCATTTTACATATAGAGAACAGAGGTACAAAGAGGCTTATATAGGCATTCTGTGGCAGAGCAAGGACTCGAATCTGGGTCCTAGGTTAGTGTCCTAACTACTGGACCATCCTTCTACTGGTCCTGCACAATATTGCTTTGTTTTTGCTTGTTTTATCTTAATGCCATCATTCATCTTCCCTCCTGTTCTTCCATCCGTGAGCCTGAATTCCCTCCTCCAGACATAAATCTGCAGTATCTGCAGGGCTGTAAGAGGCTCTTTACATGATGTATTGTCTTTGCCACACTCACCTTCATTAGTAATTCAATCCATGTGGTTTTTGGTACGTGCACATTTAGATCCCAATTCAGCAGATGCCCAATTTGAAGTATGTGAGTGGTCCCACTGACTTCATTGAGATTACTCAGCTTTTTAAAGCTAGGTATGTGCTCAAATGCCTTGCTGAACTGGGACTTTAGTGCTACTGAAAGGTTTGCTTGTCACTCCTGGAGACTGTAGTCCTCTGTTATAGCAGAGAGTCAGCTCCTTGATACTAAGGCCTGGTCTACACGGGGCGGGGTGGGGGGTGCTGTTGATGTAAGATACACAACTTCAGCTACTGGAATACCTTATTCCAACTTACCTCCCGTCCTCATGGCGGGGGATCAATGGCCACGACTCCCCTGTCAACTCGACTACCGCCGCTCGCTCTGGTGGAGTTCCATAGTCGACGGGTAGCGCATTCGGGGATCGATATATCGCATCTAGACGAGATGCGAGATATCAATCCCCGATAAATTGATCGCTACCCACCGATATGGCGGGTAGTCTGGATGAACCCTAAAGGTTAAGCATCACTATCCTATTCCAAGAGCTCTAAAACTCATAGGGTTATTTGGATTGTCCTGAAATTTGCTGTGTCTTATGCAGGTGTAGTGTAGGATTGGTGGTCTAAAACTTAGGATACTTTGAGCAAGAGGTTCCTGAGATACAAACTCCGCCCCCACCCCAAACCCCACCCCCCCAGCATTTTGCAAAATCACCTGGTTCTTATGAAGCTTTTTTGCATACCCTTGGGGCTCAACCTATGGCTGTAATCATCCCCCAACCGATTTCTGTTGCATTGTCTAGAACTATCACCTCTTGGGGTTTGTCTCCTTCCCCAGTCAATCTACGGCCTCCACTGAGACTGCCAAAAATGGCAGCAGTCATGGTGGTTGCTTTTGTGTTGTGGATACTTGTCCCCAAGCCACTAACTTCCCCCTAAACCAGGGGAGTTTGGACGCAAGGTGTTAGTCTGAGCCCATCTCCATTTTAGTTCCAATTGCTGGCTGGCAACTTGAGAAGAGTTGGGCAGCCTGCCCTGCTATCAACAGCTGTTGGATAAACTGGAGTGGAAATATCACAGAATGTGCTTCCCCGATGGGAATCACTACCAAGTATTTGCGACCCATGCCAAATGCTTTGGTGGGAAGGCAGACAGAGAGGGCTTTCCCCATCCCCCCAACGCACAATATGTTTACAGCAATACTGTGTGTAAAGCACATGCAAGCCTTAGAATAGCAGGTTAAAAGTCAGACCAAGCATAGCACTTGTATTTGTATTGCAACTATTTGTGTTTATTAGTATTTTGGGTGCTATTTGAATTTCTTTTTCTATGTTTTAGTGGGCTTTTGTTTTAAAGCCGGCACACTGTATATGTAAAAGAAATGCAATAAACCCCAGTTAGAATCTTTACTTTATGCCTGAATCTATTATTTCTTCCTTGGGAGCAAACACATTTGAAAATTAAATTTAACATGACACTCTCCCTTGCGTTGACACTTGCACTAAACTCTACTGCTGCTTTGAAAATCCTCTGCAACTGAACCCCAGCCCCACCCAAAAAATTGATGTCTACTGCTTGGAAATGTTGGTGCTACAGATATTGGGACAGGCAATGGGAGTTCTTTGCACAGGGGATGGCAAGGTCAGGCTTTTCCATTGGTAAAATCAAATAATGTTTTAATTTAAGACCCAGCAAAATAGCCACAACAGAATTTGAGAATTTCAGCATTTTCATTTAAAAATGTGAGACACTTTGTAGTCCATCCCCTACTCCTCAAAAATAGGACCAAATGTTGAGTGAACCTGTGTTCAAGAGCTGATCTCCAAGATCAAGGAAAGCTGGACACCAAATTGATATCTCTGGAAAGCATTGTCCTCTTTTAGACCGAAAAATGGAGTGAAATACCTCATATTGCAAGCCAAGCTAGAAGGTTAAATCCTTCAAAATAGTCACCTAGTTTAGCTTCTCTGGTTCCCACACCACCACTGCAGCATCTCTGCTCGTGTCCAGAACTAACTTTTCAATTTTATGGCCCTGATCCAAAGCCCATTGAAGACATCAAAACATCTCTCATTAACATCAAAGGGCTTTGGATCAGGATTGTAGAGCCTGATTCTGCCCTCCTCTACTTCTCACCTTCTCTTTCCTTGCAAATAGTCCCATTGATTTCATCATTGGAATTCCCCACAGATGTATAAGTGATTATGTTACTGCCTCACTGTGTTTAGGTGTGCTGCTAGGATTGCTGCTTACCACATGAGTCGCAATCATCTCATGGATGTTTGTGCTTCACCTCGTCTCTTTGTTCCATCCGCCTGTAATCTCTTTTAGACTTTGATTGGAAACTCTTTGGGGCAGAGGCTGTCTCTGCTGTACGTTTGTCCCGTGCCTAGAACAATGGGACTGGACCTTCTAGAAACAACCTCAACACAAATAATAAAAATATTGACTGGATCTGCTAATACTTGCACTTGATTTGGATCTGGGATGAGATTCTGTGTTATACCTCAAAAAGCCTCTAGCATGCTGCATCTTTCCTGATCCCAGGCAGCCCTGGAGCCCCAAGCATCACTAAGACAGCCTTGGGTCCTGACTAAGTTATGGCAGCATCCCAGGCCTTCCCTACAGTCTGCAGTGTTGTCCGGGATCTCCACATTCCTGTGGGATGGAGCTCTGCCTCAGAAACCCCACCACCACCCATACCATGTCTCGAACACTGGGGCTTGCAAGAGGCTCCTTGGGAGGCAGCCTTGCAGTTGTCTTGTCCAATGCCTGCACTCAAGGAAGCATCTCACAGCCAGACCCACGAATTTTAAGGCCCCTTTATGCTGCTCTGGCCTTTTTTTTTTATTTACATGGTACAAAGTGGCTGGAGTAAGGGTAATGATGCCACTCCCATTGCACACAAATGGCTGCACACCCCATTTCACTTAATTTCCCAGCATTCAGTCATACATCGCCTGCAAAAGGTTTAGAAAACTTAAGCTATGTCGACACGGTGCACCTTACTGTGGTGCAATTGTGCCGCTGCAGCATCACCATTTTAAGGTGCAGTATGTGGCTGTTCTTCATCCCCAGGAGAGAGCTCTCCCAGGCACAAAATAAAACCACCGAGGGGCAGTAGCTTTGTTGCTGGGAGCGTGACTCCTGACAACAAAAAACGCTTTTCACCGCTAAAACATTTGTCTCTCAAAGCCTAAGCCACCCCGAATAGAAAGAGCTTATACATCCTCTCCTCTTTAAAATCAGTCATGAAAAGAGTGGAGAGGCTACTGTTCATTTCACATTGTTGAATAAAATCATCTGAATGGTTCCAATTGAAAGATGACTGTTTTAGGAAATGCTGAGATGACAACTACATTGTTATAGTATAAATCATGGGCATGATGCGATAAGGGGTCAAATGCTTCATGGGAGGAGCTGGTCCCACACAACCTCCCATTGAAGTTGTAGCACAGAGCATCCATGCTCTGATTCAGGAAAGTATCCCTGTTCAAGGAAGCACAGAAACCCCCACCACCACCACACACGCTTAAGTCCTGTTGAAGCATGTGTGTAAGTACTTGCCTGAATCTGGGGTCTAAATCTGTCCACATAAATGGATACACAAACTTTGCAGGTGTTTTCAAAAATTTAGCCCAAAATGTACAGTATTAAATTCCTCCAAACTAATATTCAGATAACAGCCTTAAGCTCCAGCAGGAAGGAATTCAAAGCTGCATTTTCAATGAGTGGAGGGCCCAGTGTATGTGTGCCCGAAAATGGAAGTGCAGTGTATCCCTACATTTGGTCTCACCATTTTGGCCATAGCCTGTGCAATGCTGCAAGTGGATGCACAAGAAGATATTTAGCACACACACTACTGTTACAAGTGCATATATATATTTGCATTAATTACATGCATAAGTATAGACATGCAATTGTGCATACATCAGGGCCTCTGCCTACTGAAAAGCTGTATAGTATATGAGATTGTCAGTTGTTTGTAGACCTTACTGTAGTTAAGGATTGCTGGGATAGTTACAGAAAAAGCCACCTCTATAAACATACACAAATGCCCAATATATGAACTTTCAACCCAAATCAACTTTTTCTGGTTGAGACATTAAATGCCCAAAACATGTAGTCAGAACAGCTGACTCCGACTTAGATATGGTTGCAGTGGTACAAACAAGCCCCCACTCTAATTGCTACTGCACGCACATAAACGCATAATTGGCAGGCACATAAACGCTGTAGCTGAATGTGAATACTGTTATTAGCTATCATGCATTTAAATGGGCAGTGAAGGTACTGTGCTGCTTATGTATGGATTAAATGTAAGTCAACTGCTAATAAACTGCCACGCAGGTATAAATTGGACCAACAACTTATGAATAAAACTGGCATTTTAGCTGATTGTGGAGCTTTCTGTGCTGTGGTCGCTTTGTTACATTGATTTTGCTGAGTTATATCTCACTCCAGTATTCTCAGAGCTGTGCCCCTGAACTTCTGCATTCTGCTTTTCATTTATTTTCCTGAAAAGTTCCTGCTCTCTTTCATATACCATTTTAAACCATGTCCCACCTACAATACATGCTGTTATTTCTGAGCTGTCACTCTTACCTATGATTCATTTTTGCATGTTTTGTCATTCCTAATATTGCAGTTTTTAGAAATGGCTGAGGACTATGGCAGGTGAGAAGATCTACAGGAGAGAAGATAAAAACATCTTCCATTTCTTGGTGAGATCAATTACAGGCTGTGACATTTTCAACAGTCCACATGGAGGTGATCAAACTGCCTCTAAAGGACATACAATGCTTCCCTATAGGGAATGTGATATGCATGCAAAAGTCACATCATGTCCTCTATTTCATGGCATTTCTGCCTGAATCAAATTGTGTTTTTTATAATGTGATTTTCTCAGACCCACAGAGCACAGAGCGGAATTGAATTGTTTAGTCTCTGGAGATGACACTGTATACGTTACCTTTCCCACCCCACACTGCTAGCCTCTTAACTCTGATTGATGCCACTAGACTAACTGTTTAATCACTGCAGATGAGTTTTAGAATTGACGTATAAATTGGCCCATAATAGCAGAAGATCCTCTTGATTAATGTACACTTACCTTAAAAATATTGACAGTGTAATCTGTAAAACTCATTCTCTCACTCCAAAGAGTTGGAGAGCCATAATGTCAGACGTCAATACCTTAGGCCAGTGGTTTTCAACTTGTGGTCTGCAGACCCGCAGGGGTCCAAAGACTATGTCTAAGGGGACCACGAAAGATTATTATTACCATAGAATAGTGGCTTTCAACTTGCGGTCCACAGATCCCTGGGGTCCACAGACTATGTCTAAGTATCAGAGGGGTAGCCGTGTTAGTCTGGATCTGTAAAAGCAGCAAAGAATCCTGTGGCACCTTATAGACTAACAGACGTTTTGGAGCATGAGCTTTCGTGGGTGAATACCCACTTCGTCAAATGCTGCTTTTACAGACTATGTCTAAGATTTCCAAAGGGGTCTGCACCTCCATCCAAAATTTGTTTAGGGATCTGCGAATGAAGAAAGGTTGAAAACCACTGCTTTAGGCAAACAGCTTACATAAGTCAACAGGAGAAATGTTTTGTGTGTCTGTTTTTGTGCTTTTAATTTTAGTTAAGGGGCCTCTGATCCATGCCTCATCTGTCTCCAGTTCATTAAGTCATACTGAAATGTAAATTATTTGATTTTGTTCGTCTACAGATTGATATGGCAATGGCAGGATGCAATGAGGCCAGATATTAGCTCAAATCAAGAATTGTAGCTCTCTAATTATTCTCATTGTAGTCACTGTGCTTATAAAAGGCAAACTCTAATGAGAACCATTTAAACTTCACTTTGCCTCATTTGTTTTTAATTATTATGTACCTCCTATTTTTGACATTTCTTGGAACTATTTCAGCATTAAATGCAGGCAAAGGTGTAGCTATCACTTTGAAATTTGTACATATGCTAGCAGTTTAATTGCATCCTAGCCCACAGGGGGCTCTCTATAATCCCTCAGGATGGACATGCCACTACATGACATATGCTAACATTGGGACTGCTAGTAGCTCAAGAGTTCCAGCTGATCCTGTTCTGATTTTAAAATTTCTATTAAAGTTAATGGGAACTCTGAGCAGTCAGCACCTCTGGAAGTCAGGCAATGTGTTCATCACCCCTCTTTGTCCATAGGGAAGTGTAAAGGTTCATCTTCTGCTAAGCCAGGGGCTAGGTCAGTTAACTAACTCCAATACCAAATGAACACCTACCTCACACAAGGGTTTATATAGGCATGTGCATATTTTCCCTACCCAAGTACCTCCAGAGCAGTGAAGATTCTCTTCTCAAACATCATGATTCTCAGACATTCCACAAGGAAATAGTACTTCTGGGACTAGCTAAGAAATATGACAAGAGTGGAGTTCATAATGCTACCAATAGGAGAATCTTGACCCACTAAAACCAATGACCAAAGCCCCTTCCCTTCAGTGGAGGCCAGAATTTCACCCAGCCTTTGGAGTTGATAAGGCTGGGAATGATGCAAAAAAGACACTGGCTCCCACTGGTTTGGTTTCTGTGGCAGACCCACCAGTATTCAGTTAAGTCAATGAGCCTCTCAGCTGCCTACATGGTTCCCTGATAACTCAGTGGTTTGAGCATTGGCCTACTAAACCCAGGGTTGAGAGTTCAATTCTCGAGGTGGCCACTTAGAGATCTGGGGCATACTTGGTCCTGCTAGTGAAGGTGCAGGGGGCTGGACTCAATGACCTTTCAGGATCCTTTCCAGCTCTATGAGATAGGTATATCTCCATATATTGTGCCATGTCATAGAGTTTCAGGTCAGAGGGGCTCCCCAGATCATCTAGTCTGACTGCCTGTATATCACAAGCTACCTGCACACTATAACCAACACTCAAAATGTGCATGTCAATGCTTGGGCTCAGTTAACCCTGCTGTCCTTTTCACGATTAAAACGAGGATTGGGAGAGACACCCAAGCGTATCAACGATTTTCCTGTTTGTTGGCAAGCTATATTCAGTGGGTTCTTCTTTCTTAAGCATTGTACAAAGCAATTTCAATCCCATTAAGGTAAATGCCAAGCTTCCCAGATTGGCAGAATGTTGTCAAAGACATCTAGGTCACAAAAAGAAAAGTATAAATAAGTTCCTCGGCTGCAGAGAATATCATTGGGCAAGGAATGCAGAGGTACAGCTTTAGATAAAGCAAAATGCATCATTTCTGAGTATAAGTAACTCAATTATTAAAAGATCACAGTTTTCACTCTCAAACACTATGAATAAAAGAGCTGAACCTTTCAGAGAAATGGGTTAATAACCTGTACAGATGAGGCTTTGATATTTGTATGAAACAACTGTCTCCATGAATTAGTCCCAGAATACTGACTTTGGGCAAGTGGCTAAAGGCAGCTGGCCTCTTCCTGCTATTGTGTGGCATATTGCATGAGACAATGCTCTTAAGGTTGCTTCATTCCTCAAACCATGGACGCTTAGGAGAGCTCCTTTTTGACCATAACTTACCTTTTTTTTTTGTGTAAATGCCAATGATTAAAATTGCATCAATCATCTTTGTGAGCTGGCCATCTATCTTTGCTTTTATATTTTGCTTAACATCATCCCTTAGGGAAATCTAAGCTCATCAGATCCATACTAAGTAGCCAGACGCAGGCAGTGTTTGGCCTGGAGACCTCAGGGCTTCAGGGAGTGGTACTAGTGATTCAGCGGACAGCATTCATGCTCCTAGAGATGTCATCTTTTGGATGACATGTAAAACTGAGGCCCTGACCACATGTGGTCAGTAAGGATCCAATGGCAAAATTCCAACTTGAGCAATTACATTTTGCCTATAAATATTTCCATTGTTAAAATGAATCTGCTCTCCTTTCACCGAAACGATCATCAGATGAAGCGTTTCTGGTGCACAATGGCTGCTTCTTGCCACCTCTGACATGGATGGGTGCCAGTAGATTCTGGCAGGGGCAAAATGGAAAGATACTAGAAAGGTTAAACAACAACAACAACATTCAGTTGAAAAATGAGGTTTTAATAATAATGACATTTTTCATGGGAAATGGTTTTGTTGAAATTTGTACTTTTAATGACATTTTGGGGAAAAATCCAAATTTTAAAAAAATATTGTGACATTTCTTATTCAAAATGGTTGGAAAAGTCCTACTCTGGTGCTTTTTTACTTTCCCCCCAGTAAAAGTGGCAAGAAAATGATGTTTTTCCTACATATCCCCAACCTTTTGCTAGAAGGGAAAAAGTTTTTTAACACGGGAGAGGAAGTGGGCTTACTCATAATCTCTCTCTCTTCTTCCCCAGCAAAAAAGAAGGGGGATTAAAATGGAGAGGGGAGAAGAAAACTAAATATCCAAAAGAGAATTTAATTTTCTAAGCAAACATTTCTCCTATTTAGGGGGGAAGTTACTATGAAGTGTTTCTTTAAAAAAAATGAAATTTTTTCAAACTAAACATTTTAGTTTTTTGGCTGGTTTTTTTTTCATTATAACAAACCCCTCCAAAACTCTCATATGTTCCTGACAATAGCTACAATTCAGCATAGATGCAATCAGGAAACTTCACTATACATAATAAGCATTCACACATTCACATAAAGTGAATCTCTTTTACCTGGTTGCAACACTTCAGTAAGAACAAGAGGATTTCTGTTTTGTTCAGCCCAATCTCAGGTTTGCTCAGACTCAGACATTTGCTACGGACTAGGGCACAAAAAAGATGGACCTGATTCTCCATTCTGCTATACTAATTTCCATGAGTGCAACTCCACTGAAATCAGTGGTGATACGCCAATGCAAAACTAGTGAAAAATGGTCCAGAATATGTATGCAGGTGTGATTTAGCCATAGATACCTATTTATATCTCTCCATCCATACAGCCATATACATGGCCAATGTAATTTGCTGCAGAATATCAATGCACTGAGATTGTCTTTAAAACAGTTGAAAAATTATCT
This sequence comes from Gopherus evgoodei, assembly GCF_007399415.2. NCBI lineage: Eukaryota > Metazoa > Chordata > Testudines > Testudinidae > Gopherus > Gopherus evgoodei. The sequence continues at coordinate 72,812,972 of NC_044323.1, forward strand.
TTAGGAATGAACTAATCTCTTACACCTCTGTTCAGGAAACCAGAAAGTGCTATCAAGAAAAATCTCACTCATCTTGTCTTACAGAAACTGGATCTATGAACACTGGGTGCTAAACGTTGACACAAAAACATATTTTGAAAATATATTGTGAAAAGAAACAAAACCAAACCAACCCTCCCACAAGACTCTGACACTGTGAATCCTGACTGTGGAGTAATGCTATAACCCTAAATGTCTTGTCTTCTTTCCTGTCAGTCACTGAAATGCAAACTTAAGGTACAAAATACCTGCCTGAAATCGCCAGAGAAGGACCTATGTAAAGCTAACATTTGAAACTGTCATAAACAGATAGTTAAGGGTTAATGTCTCTTTTACCTGTAAAGGGTTACAAGCAGCGAACCTGGACCACCTGACCAGAGGACCAATCAGAAGACAAGATACTTTCAAATCTCGGTGGAGGGAAGTCGTTGTTTTGTGTTGTTTGTTTGTCTGTTGTTCTCTCTGGGTCCTGAGAGTAACCAGACATACCTACAGGCTCTGTAATTTTCTATTCAAATAGTAAGTACCAGTAGAAGGCAGTTTAGTCTTTTTGATTGTTTTCTTTATTTGCAAATGTGTATTTTGCTGGAAGGATTTTAATTTGTATGTACGCTGGGGGGAGGATTCTCTCTAGTGTCTATAAGCTGAAAGACCTTGTAACATTTACCATCTAAATTACAGAGACAACTTTTACTTTTTTTCTTTCTTTTAATAAAAGTTTTTCGTTTTTAAGACCTGATTGATTTTTTCCCCTTGTTGAGGCTCAAGGGAATTGAGTCTGTACTCACCAGGGAATTGGTGGGAGACAGGGAGAGAAAGAGGAGGGGGGAAGGTGCATTTCCCTTTGTTGTAAGATTCAAGGAGTTTGAATCACAGTGATCTTCCAGGGTAACCCAGGGAGGGAAAGCCTGGGAGAGGCAACGGTGGGGGAAAGGGTTTACTTTCCTTGTGTTAAGATCCAGGGGGTCTGGGTCTTAGGGTCCCCAGGGAAGGTTTTGGGGGAACCAGAGTGTACCAGGCACTCCAAGTCCTGGTTGGTGGCAGCACTACAGGATCTAAGCTGGTAATTAAGCTTAGAGGAATTCATGCTGGTACCCCATCTTTTGGACTCAAAGGTTCAGAGTGGGGATTTATACCACGACAGAAACCCAGCTTCTCTAGCAGCTAGTCTCTCTCTGTCGGCCATTGTCCTTTATTTCCACTTTATGCTACATATGCTATTCTCACAGACGTCTTTGCATTTCCATTTCTTTCTTCCCATCTGCCCTGCATTGGCAGCACTTTAAATAACCACCACTGATATTGGTCACATTTAGCAGAAAGAGCTGATCATAATTGGCAACACATTTCCCCGTAATTTCATTACCCGAGAGGATTACCACTTTTCTGTTACATCAACCTGTGCACACAAGACCATCATTTCCCTTCCCATTTTCAATTTAAATCCTCTTTGAAACTTTCCGTATCATATTATATCAAATAGTCTCTTTGTGCCATTTAAAAATGGCAGGAGGAAATTGTGTGTAGCAATCTAGTGGCCTAATTTTGGTATTTATCACAATGATAGTGCGGTCATAAATCAGAATGGAAAATGCAGTATTTCTGCTATTATGATTATCCAGAAGAATTTGCTGTTGCTGAGTCAGATCCTCCTGCAACTTTCTGAAATCACAGGTGCGTAAGGATTCTTCCATTCACATTAGTGGAGAAGAACCTCAGAACCTTCTGAATAAGTAATTACTGGGTCTTTGGGTTAGCCTCCTTTTAAAAGTTATTTTCCTGCTTGTGATCAAATGCTTAAGCCCTTTTGGGACACAGGCAGAAGAGGTGTTTCTATCATTTTCTTACTGATGTCATAGCAGGAGGGTGGAAGGCTGTCAATCTTCTTTTCTGCTCACTCACTCATCTTGTCTGCTTGAAGGGGTAAAGAGAGAGACTGGTAGATGTGCTCTGTTTGTGCAACATTACCTCTGTACCCTGGCCTGTGTTATGCGAAAGGAGCTCTCTTGTGACTTGGTACTGGCATTCTTCCTCTAACCATTTGACTATCAGTGACATATTAATACAGTATAAATCTTACCATTGGAAAACCCAGATCTTACCAATTTAAACTTTTAAACGTTCCTTAGACGTGAGTTCCTCCAACCCTCTTAACACACATACTCCTCTGAACTCCTTGAAATTTCTCAATACATTGCTGGTACTGAGGTTCAGTCCTCAACAGAGCTACACAGAAAATGACCATCACTTTCCTGGTTTGTTACATGACAAATGTGTGTGTTCCGCTCAAAACCATGTGGGCTCCCCCACCACCATCTTACATTTCAAGCTCCCCTCTGTCTCTTTCTCAATCATTACTCTCTAGGATTTCCCCCCAGGGACCATTATGCCAGCTCAGGATCACTAGAACACAGCATGCTCTGGCCACACTTGCTTCCACCCCAGCACATTCTCTTCACTGAGAGACTAGCAAACTATCCCCCCAGCCAGCACTGTCAGCTTTATGTCAGACAGGGATTCCCCTAGCAGCGCCTTTAGAGCAGTTTTAAGGCTCCATTGTGCCACAGGCGCAGCATGTGAAATGAGTTAGTTAAGGTGCAGCAGGATCAGGCCATAGGATTGGCACAAACAACAGGTGTCAATGGGGGGTGAGTTAATAAACTAACGTATTCTACTTCAAGACCTTCATTCTGAATAGCTTTACATTGTGACCCAACGCAAGCACTAAGACTCTAAGTCTTGGCTTCTGTATCATTGCACAAGCTGGCATGATTAGCAGGTGTCTTCTGCCCTGCAGAGTCCCAGGACTGAGCTATCAGGATGGGTGAAGACCGAGATTGAGGTGCTTTGGGGCAGAACTGAAAGGGAAGCTGTTACTGTGACTGATGGCAGGACATGTCGCAAATTCTGGAAAAGCAACAATCATCAAGAATGAAGAGTCATTATAGTTCCACAGCTACTAAAGAAATAAAACTATTGAGTAGATTTGTTTGTAAATATTAAAGCAGCTCATTGCTGGAGGACACCACACCCCCGGGGTGCCACTAGTGTGCCATGACTTGGAGGCAAGCACAGAAGGTGCTTCAGCAGGTAGGCCTGGTAGGTACTATTCCAATAACCACATGGACATTCCAATAACCACATGGCTAAATAAAAGGGTATTTTACTAGGGCCGGCAGAGACAGGGAAGGGTTGCAGATACCATAGTTTATACAGGCTTAAACAATTCAAAGTGAGCAATGGAGGGTCTTGTTTGGTCCCTGGGGCAGGCTACTCTAGAGTCAGGGCTCTTCAGGCCTAGTGCCAAAGGTGCCCTCTCCAGTCCTGTCTCTAGTCAAGAAAACAGAGCTTTCTAAGACTGGCTCAGTTCTCACTGGGGCCCTGTGCACTGGCTCTCTGTCCAGGCACTGCTGCTCCACTATAAGCCCACACAGACCTGCACCCAGCTGTAAGGTCCAGCAACCACAACCTGTTCAACATATGGCTCTGCATATGGTTCCTGGAGAATTTTTGTGTGCATCCAGCTTCTGTACAGCTCTTTGGTAGCCATGTGGCTGCCACTTCCAAACAGAGCCAGGCTACTCCCTGGACCTTCCCCCTTAACTAGCCAGGAGGAAGGGGATGTGCAGTGGGGACAGACTGATGGGAGTTGTAGTCCCTTGCTTAGCAGATCGCTGACAAAGTTTTAATTACAGTCAATGAGTTTTGATGATAGAAGGATAGTGATGGCATGCGGCCCAGGATTAGCAAGGGGCAAAGAAGGCGTTATTCAGAGATTCACCTCAGTTTCTGTGAGCTCTCAAAGCTTCTCAGTCTTATCCAGAGAGTTTCCTTTTCAGTCCTTTTTCCCAGTACTTCAAAACTTTCTAGCTCTTCCCTGATTCTGTTATAAGCCTTTTTCTCTTCCAGGACCATGGAATAACTTTCTTGTTCTCTCTTTATCTACAACCTGTCAGTAACACACTGCAATACTATACAGTCTGTTAGCTACTTCTTCCTTTGGAGCCTCTTACATCTTTCTTTTCTGATCCACAACCTCTGCCAACCTTGGGAAATTAAGCCCGGTAGAACAGGCAGTTTTTCTTCTTGCTTACATATGCTGCTGAATTCATGTGTTGCAAGTTCAGGAGCTATGAATTTTGGAATATATGAAATTTTAATTTAATTAGGATGATGGTTAGGAAGGATAGTGCTGGGGTCTAGTGGGAGATCATGAGAAAGGAGCCCTGAACAGGCATGAATTGGACAGATAGAACTTGTAGCCTACTGAAGGATTTGAAAGGAGGGTGAGGTCAAAGGCCTATTGGAGGTTTGTGAAGAGGGAGCACCTCAACCATTTTGGGAACCAAAGAAAGACAGGAGGAAGGGGGAGATCCTTACCTAAATTTATCTGAACATGAAAAGGTTTGGTGTTCATTTCAGGTGAACTGTGTAAAGGCTCAGAATGCTCCTTTACCCTTCTGACCAGGTTCATCTTACACTCACCAAGCCTCCACTTAACATTATAGATAGAACACAATCTGATCTGAAATAGGGCCTCAAAGATGTTGAAAAGCAGCATGTGCTTCTGATCACTGCTAATTTGGACACAGAATATTCCATTTGAATTCATTTATGCTGTGTATTCAAATGGAAAAAACATTCGAATGCCTGCATTGGTCATGACCCAGCAAACACCTTTGCTCACTGACTAGACAAATTACTTTCAGGCAGTTTGGCATCCCTCCAAATATGATTTTTTCTTGATTTATTGATGGCTCCCAAGTAGGAAACATTAATCTGGAAACTGGACAATCAAGTGGCTCCTGAGAGATATGAGAAAAACAACAAAACAAACGTATTGTGATTTCAAAGTCACTCTTTATTTAAGGTGCCAATGGCAATTGGAATATAACAAGGATTTTCATTAAAAAACATCTCTTCCCACTATCCCCTGGGATCAGCATCTACCCACCCAGGAGCAACATGACCACAGGCTAATAGCAGAGACCTCAGTGAGGGACAGTCCCAGATAAACAACAGTGCAAGAAAATTTATATCAGGCAGACTCAGTAATGCTGGGCACAAATCACATTTGTTGTTACTTCAGTTTCATGACTCAGCCTTTCCAATTAAAATAATTTACAACAATAAATATTAGAACACCAAGTGCATATGAGACAGAGGTAAAATGAAGAAGTAGCGTAGAGATGTAGATTATGCCTTATATACAGTAGAACCTCAAGGATACGAACACCAGCATTCTGGACTTACCAGTCAACCAGACACCCTCTGGAACTGGAAGTAACCAGGCAGCAGCAGACACACACACACACACACACACATACAAGCAAATACTTTGCTGCCCAGGTGCTCAATGTGAGCTGCAGCCACAGGGTGAGGAGGATCAGGGCTCCAGGTGGGGGGAGGGTGGGTCAGGGCTTCTGATCCTCCACAGCATCAGGGCTCAAGGGACTTTAGATCTGGGGGGAGTACTGGGGCTCAGGACTTCAGCCCTGTGGTTCCTTTCCCGGCTTCAGCCCCATGGGGATGCTGGGGCTTGGGTCTTTAGCTACAAGGGAAGTGCTAGTTTCAGCCCCAGCATTCCCCTCATAGCTAAAACCTCGAGCCCTGGTGACCCCCTACCCACGCTGAAACCAGGAACAGAGCCACGGAGCTCCCCCATCCCTGGGACAGAAGCTGGGAACGTGGCCATGGGGCTGAATCTCTGAGCCCCAGTGCTCCCCCCAGATCTAAAGCCCGGAGCCCTGGTGCTCCAGAGGGCCAGAAGCCCTGACACCCCCCACATCCAGAGTCCTGACACTCCCACTCTGCGGCTGCTGCCCCAACCCTCACCCAATACCCACCAAGTGGCTGAAGTCTGTAACGTCTTGTTCAGCATTACAGACATTTCAGACTTACAAACAACCTCCATTCCTGAGGTGTGAGTAACTTTGAGGTTCTACTGTAGTTTCATCACCAAATTGAGAGAGACCAGAGTAAGATCAGGATTTTAAAAATCGATCGTGAGCATTTAGGACCTAGGAGTCCTAGCAGCCCAGGAACAGATAGTGACACCTCTGTGATATGCCGGGTACAATCCAGGCTAATGCTTAGCTATTTCTCTTTGGCCCTCTAACCTGTGGTACCCTTTATACTGCTTTGCTGCTATAGCCTCCAGTCTGGACTGCTTCAGCATGCCTCCAGCATGCAAGTCACTCCCAGCTATGTCTGTGTGCATGCTGCACCCACACCTTGGCTCTTACCAGCCTTAAAGATTACCACAGAGTGACCCCTAACTCACTCTAAGTCTTCATCCATGTCTACACTACAGAGTTAAGTCAACTTAAGTTATGTTGACAATAAAAAAATGCTGTAATTACATCACTTGTGTATTTTCACACAACTCTCCTTGTGTTGGTAGAGCGCATCCACAGTTGGTGCTCTAGCATTGACAGAGAGAGAGAGCAGTACACCATGGGTAGCTATCCCCACTGTGCAAATCTCCACCTTCTCCCCCTAGGAGTTGCAGGAATGGATCACAGTGCATCACTGGGGTGGGATCACTCCCCCGATGCAGTTTTATCCATCCCATAATTCCAAAGGCTTCCAACCGCATTTCACGCCATTTTTTTCAATTGCCCCTGTAAACTTTGCACCTATCATCTTTGCCTGAAAGCTATTGCATTGCTCACCAGTCTTGTGAAAAGCATTGTATTATGTTACCTTCCATCAACGAAAGTCCAATAAAAGTTATTACCTCACGCATCCTCCTGCTTCTTCTACATGAGGTCCAAAATGTTAGCCTACATGGATTCGTGAAAGCTGTGTGTCCATAGAACTTGTCTACTAGGCTGCCAGTCAGTGCATGGAGCCGCAGCCATTAGCAAGATTGAGACTACATAGACTACATAGTTATCACAGCTTGTTTAAGTGCTCCAACAGTTCAGGGCCTGTTAGGCCCAACACTTCTCCGTTACACAGGAGCCAGACGGTCACCAGCTCCAAGAAAGAGCAGACATACTCAAATATCTTGGCAGGAGCATGTTCAATAAGGAGAGGTTCAATAAGCAGTTCACAGCAAAACAATCTGAAACAAAGTGTCAGAGCCGCTGACAAATGGCAGGAACATTCTAAAAGCAGTCGACAGGATCACACTTGGACCCAGGCCTTTGTTTTGAACAAACATAAACCTGCTGTGGTGAAGGACTCTCAAAGGATATAACTGCCAGGCTAAAGACTTAATATTAGCAGGACCAAAACAAAAATTCTTCGGTTGTTTTTTGCATTAAAATGTGCGAAGAAGAGAGAGGTTCAAGGTGCAAAATTGAGTCCCAGCTCTGGATCTGAAGTTTGAATACTCTTCCCTTCTGTCCTTAAATTCAGGTTTGTACAGGAGTTTGGGGTCAGGTTTATCTCTGATGCACAGGCTTGAAAGCGCTCATAGGAGAAAAAAAAATGCTTCCCTGAAAAATCTCTACATTAGTCACACATAAGAAGACACATACTGCGTATCTGAGAGATTTCAACTGGCTGCACATTGATTGCCTTCTGACCCAAAAAACCTGCTGGTTCAGAGGTTGTCTTCAAGTAAACAACAGTGAGCTGATTACAAACCTTTTTACTGTTCTGGAGCCCTTTGAGACAGTGGCAGCAGGTGTGAGTCAATATAAACAAAGCACAAATATCCAGAATTACTTTGCCGGTTTTGCGAGAGATGAAAGATTTCTCTCTTTCCCAGACACACATTCAGAGCCTGACAGTTCTGGAGGGAGATTATTTATGCCATTTGGCTAGAGTCTCTCTCTCACGCTCTCTGAGTAAAAGCAACTGAAGCAGCAAACATGTAACCAAGAAAGCAAACCAAGTTAATAAAATAAGCAGCAATGAATGACATCACCATTGCTGCTGGGTGCTACAATGTGCCAGCTGGTAATATGACTCTGCCTATGAGATTTATGTATGGAGTACCTTATATCCCAGTAAGTGTTATTGTGGCATTGGCTCACGTTGATGTGGCGCGCACATCGTGCATATGGGTAGGCTTATTTGGTATACAGGGGTTAATGATAAGTAGATCTGAAGCATTTTGTAAACTACACTAACAATGAAAGTTATGATCCTCTGAAATTTGGCCCAGTAACATTAGTCACATAGAATGGGTGGAGAGGGCCTAGTGCTGCATACTAAATCATTTGCTGACATATCATAAATTCAGAGCTGGATGAGTAGGATAGGATACGGTACAAAGAACAAGGACTGGAAA